>NC_138302.1:23617500-23995000 GCF_965601325.2 Salmo salar | reverse complement strand
TAATAGTATATTAACCTTCACAATTTATCACACAATCAATAATACAGTGTAGAATACACAGTACTTAAATTGGCCAATGTAAGCATGACCTTTAAATGTGTCATCATCTTAAAATGATGAATCTAGTTTCTTTATGAAGGAGGGCCCAGTGGAGACTAGAGGACTGTCTGGGACTTTATGGGTTCAGACTGGTCCTTCTAAGTGGGATTCTAAGTAACGCTGAATGTCACTGTCCTCTCCTGTGGCTTGATTAAATGAACTCTCTAACCCACATATAGAGATAGAGAGAACGGGCGGGATGGGGAGGGGGGGAGGGGGGAGAGAGGGGGAGTATGTGTGACAAAGAAATTGAGTGTGTGAGAACAAGTGAGAGAGAAAGGAGAAAGAGAGACTACCAGGGTTGAGAATAATGAGTGAAGGAGAAGAATAGAGAGATACCTCGTTTTATTTCTTCAGAGTTCAGTTCCACTACATTAGACGTTTAGCCTGAGAATGAATTCAAGTGATGAGTCATCCACAGAGCTAGCTGGAACTATGTTCAGGCGATGACATGCTGTGTCTTTCATAACGTTTCTCATTACTTTAGTCTGATGGAAAAAGATCTGCGATAGAGCTGACAAATGAAAAACTGAAGGAAACATGGGAAAGAGGGGGATGAATATAGAGAGGCAGGGGTGAAAGAGAGAAATGGAAAGGAAAAGAAGACAAGTGTGTGTGTTTTCTCTCTCCTCTCTGGTGTTGCTGAGTGACAGGGTAAATCTCTCAGTCACGGTTATGGTCATGTAGTGTGGGCTCAGCCGCTCTCCATCTGGTTTAGATAGTGTGTGTGTGTGTGTGTGTGTGTGTGTGTGTGTGTGTGTGTGTGTGTGTGTGTGTGTGTGTGTGTGTGTGTGTGTGTGTGTGTGTGTGTGGTGTGTGTGTGTATGTTTATGTGTGTGTGTATGCTGCTGGCTTTATCCCAAGACCACCATAAATCAAGAGCAGTGTCCTTACTATATCACACAACATAAAGGTTTCGATAGCATATCATATGGCATTTCTGTTCACCTTGTTGATTGAGGTGGACAAACATTTTCAGCATGATCGCGTTCAGTTTGGTTTATCCTTAATGCCCAGTCTCCAGACTAGACACATCTCTAGACAGCGTTAGCTACATCTGTCAGAATTGAATTGAATCATTCATTTATTTAACCAGGTAAATAAATGACGACTAAATTCTTCCTTGCTTCGTTCTGTAATGACCACGAAGCAGTAAGAGAGAGGGGGGTGAGGGGAGGCTGGGTGTACCCGGTTACTATAGCAACACAAAAGATTCACACAATATACTACTCATGTGAGCGGTGAAAACATCTCGAGCTGGTTTCCCAATTCTACAAGTCCCATTGATACACAAACAGCGTCCAGCCCCTTCCTTATTGTAACAATACGGTAGTTACAATAACAGGTCATTATTATTCCTTTCTTTAATAGGATCCCCATTAGGTGTAACGAAACAGCAACTACTCTTCCTGGGGTCCACACAGAACATGACATAATACAGAACATTAATAAACCAGAACAGGTCAAGGACAGAACTACATGTAAAAACAGCACACATAGTCCACATATCAACGCTTACACACAATATCTAGGTCAAATAGGGGAGTTGTGCTGTGAGGTGTTGCTTTATCTGTTTTTTTTAAAAACCAGGTTTGCTGTTCATTTAAGCAATATGAGTTCTTTGCAATAATGGCTCTATATAATACTGTACACTTTCTTGAATTTGTGGACTGTGAAAAGACCCCTGGTGGCATGTCTTGTGGGGTAAGTGTGTGTCAGAGCTGTGTGTAAATTAACTATGCAAACTATTTGGAATTTTCAAAACATGAATGTTTCTTATAAAAAGAAGAAGTGATGTAGTCAGTCTTTCCTCAACTCTTAGCCAAGAGAGACTGGCATGCATAGTATTAATATTAGCCCTCTGATTACAATGAAGAGCAAGACGTGCCGCTCTGTTCTGGGCCAACTGCAGCATAACTAGGTCTTTCCTTGCAGCACTCGACCACGACTGGACAACAATCAAGATAAGATAAAACTAGAGCCTGCAGGACTTGCATTTTGGAGTGTGGTGTCAAAAAAGCAGAGCATCTCTTTATTACGGACAGACCTCTCCCCATCTTTACAACTATTGAATCTATATGTTTTGACCATGACAGTTTACAATCTAAGGGAACACCAGGTCTAGAGCTTACCTTATACTTTGCACTCTGACTTTATGACATTTGACCCACATCCCATCTCAATACATGACCCTTGAACTTCTATGACATCACATTATACTAAAACATGCAGATGAAACATCAAATAATCTGGTGTGTGGGCAGTTTCATAAAACATCATAATCTGTCATATAAAGCGTTTTAATCTACTGTATCATAATCCATTTAATCCAGATGTCAGGCTCAGCCAGTAGCAGGCAGGCAGTCAGCCAGTTCAGTCAGTCAGCCGGTGGCAGTCAATCAGTCAGTTTGATAGTCAGTCAGTAGTTGACAGTAGTGTTAATTAACAGTCAGTCAGTAGTGTTGCCTGTCTTGTGTGATCTGTGATTTCTAGACATCAATAACCCATGCTGTGTCTTCTGACTCTACCTCATGAGGTCACACTGTAATAAAAATCCCATTTGGTAAAACATGATGATGAAGCAGCAAATCTGCTGTGTGGGCAGCAGTTCATAATCCATGATAATCTACTGCATCACATCACCAGGCTACAAACTCTTCCGGTGGCAGGCAGTCAGTCACTCCGACAGTATTTGACAGTAGAGTTGCCAGTCAGTGTGTGGTTGTGTGATTTATAGAGAATCAATGGCCCATGCAGTCTCTGTCTGTCTGTGGGTTCTGGTGATCAGTCAGAGTAACAGAGGAGAAAGCTGTGATAACAACTGATGAAAAAAAAGGCCAAATGGCAGTGTGTGTGTGTGTATATATATGACTAAATCAAAAGTTCTCCCATGTCACCCCGCTCCTCCGCACACTCCACACTGGCTTCCAGTCAAAGCTCGCATCCACTACAAGACCATGGTACTTTCCTACGGAGCAGCAAGAGGAACTGCCCCTCCCTACCTTCAGGCTATGCTCAAACCCTACACCCCAACCCGAGTACTCCGTTCTGCCACCTCAGGTCTCTTGGCTCTCCCAACCGTACGGGAGGGCAGCTCCCGCTCAGCCCAGTCAAAGCTCTTCTCTGTCCTAACACCCCAATGGTGGAACCATCTTCCCCCTGAAGCTAGGACATCAGAGTCCTGCCCATCTTCAGAAACCATCTGAAACCCTACCTCTTCAACGAGTATCTTTGGAAGGTTAACAGAAGCCTGATGCTGGTGGTAGGAAAAAGAGGGACCGACTGTTTGATATCTCAGCCCATCCTCGGTGCCATGTTGCACTGGGTTTGCTGTCCAGGAGAACACAGACAACACTGTGGAAGCCCGGCTCTTCTGAAGACTCAACTGATCCAGGATTGCCAGAGTTCTAACTATCACTGTTGTGGCTGAACCGACAAAGGAGTCAGTGACTTTTCCCAGGTCATCATAGACTTGCGTTCCATGTCCACGATGAAGTCAAGAACAAAATGGACGCGGCATACCTCCCTTATGTGAAGATGCTGAACAGAGTCCTGCCCCAGGACACCAGGATTATCGACTGGTCAAATGCTGCGCAGGGATTCAGTGCGCACTGTGAATGTCAGTCCAGAACCTACCGGTACTACTTCCTTGCTCTGGATTTAGTGTTGATGGCACGACTTCCGCAACCTGTGCAAGGAGTGCTGCAGTTCCAGAGGACCATCCTGTCTATCCCGGTCCAGTCTGTCCATCAACCTCACCCTACCATGCCCACTGCCACAGACCCATAAGACCTATCATATTTGAGATTGGACTGGCCTTTCTCTATCACCAGGTGCGGTGCATGATGGCTATGCTGCTGCTGATTGGCCAGAAGCTGGAGGCTCCAGAGATAGTGGATCAAGTCCTAGATGTGGAGAAGAATCCCAGGAAACCCATGTACAGCATGGTGGTGGACTTTCCCTTGGTGCTGTTCCACTGCCATTTTGAGGTGTTGAGCTGGCGCAGGGAGGCTGAGGAGGTGAACCACTCCTTGGTCACGCTGCAGCAACACTGGACCCAGATAGCAGTCAAGACCCAGGTCCCCCCCTTACTATAACTGAGATATGTGGTTGTACCACCTAGCTATTTTAAGATTTAAGTTGCTCTGGATAAGAGCGTCTCCTAAGTGACTAAAATGTAAATGTAATGGAAAGTCAATGGAACACATAGCTAAAATATCACGGCTCAGTTCCATCTGTCTTAGCCTGGAACTCACTGTGATGCTCTCACAGCCTCTCTCTTTTAAACCTGCCTTTGAAAGAGGACGAGCGTGAAACCTATTCTCTATTCTGTGAAAGAGAAGGTAACCCACTTGACACACCACATCATTTCAATGTGGAGAATTGAGTAATATTTGGTAGATACGTATCAATAAGATTCCAACCTATTTTCGCCTACTCAAAACGACAGCCAAACGTTTGTTGAATTCCCAATGTGCTATCACTGCGCTTTCAACCATTTAAAAGCACACTAAAGTTCAAATGTCATATATTTTGTTTATTTATACAACAGCTTAATATTATTTTTTATATATATTTTTTTAATGTGTTATCACTGTGCTTGATCTAATAGCACAACCAAATGACCTGGATTGCAGTTAGCTGAGATTGCATTAAAGTACATGGTGCAAGTGTCACGTCCTGACTAGTGAAAAGGGTCATTTTGCCATAGTAGAATGGTCAGGGCATGGCAGGGGGGTTGTTTTGTGTGTTTTGGGGTTGGTTTATTTCTAGGGGCATTTGTTCTAGTTTTCTGTTTCTATGTTTCATTTTCCATGTGTGGCCGAGTATGGTTGCCAATCAGAGGCAGGTGTCTTTCGTTGTCTCTGATTGGAAGCCATACTTAGGCAGCCTGTTTTTCTTTGGGTTTTGTGGGTGTTTATTTTCCGTTTAGTGATTGTACCTGACGGAACTGTTGAGCGTTTATTATTTTGTTGTTGAAGTGCATTCATTAAAATCCTAAAATGAGCACTATACACGCTGCGCCTTGGTCTAATCCTTTCGACGCCTGTGACAGCAAGTGATCAATGCAGTAAAGCCTTACATCAGGCTATTTACTGTCTTACAAAAGTAATATAGAATTCTGTTTGGTTGTCAATGCAACCAAACATAAACATTTAAAGGAGAAGTATCTGCTGCTTGGATAGTTCCATCTGAGCCACTGGCTTAATCCTGTTCTTTATCTTTTATTTTCGGTTGAGATGGAGACGTGAATCCAACATATCATTTGTTAACTTGTCGACAAGGTAATACACTATTTACCGTATTGCAAAAGTGATATTGAATTGTGTTTGATTGTCAACGCAAACAAATATCAACTTTTGAAGGAGATCTTCTGCTTGGTTAGCTCCATCTGTGCCACTGAGTCTGGCTTTAATTCCAGTTTGTCTACAAATGAATAATTGATCTGTTAGTGTCACGTCTCCATTTCAACCCAAAATGTATGTTAAGGAATAGGAATAAATCCAATTTTAAATGCACTTTGATTTGATTTAATCCTATTCTTTAACTTGTATTTTTGGTTGAGATGGAGATGTGAATCCAACATATTTATGATTAACTTGTAGATTCTATTTGAAATTAACCAGAGCTTGAAAGCCTAGGCCTTTATGTATTGCCTATTTTTTGTTGAATGCTGGGCTGAATTTATAGAATAGCTGTTGATGACTTCCCAAATGTTATATAGGCCTAAATAGCATCATTGATGTTATATGATTGATATGTTTGATAAGTATGGTTAGAGTTAATTTCCTCTGTTGAACCTACCCTTTGGAATGACTTCGATGGCAAGTGAATCTTTTAAAACTGATTAAGGATCGGACCCTTTTTTTCCAATTTTCGCCTAAAATGACATACCCAAATCTAACTGCCTTTAGCTCAGGACCTGAAGCAAGGATATGCATTTTCCTGATACCATTTGAAAGGAAACGCTTTGAAGTTTGTGGAAATGTGAAATTAACGTTGGAGAATATATCTGGTAAAAGATAATGCAATGTACTTTTTTGTACCATCATCTTTGAAATGCAAGAGAAAGGCCATAATGTATTATTCCAGCCCAGGCACAATTAAGATTTTGGCCACTAGATGGCAGCAGTGTATGGGCAAAGTTTTAGACTGATCCAATGAACCATTGTATTTCTGTTCAAAATGTTGTATCAAGACTGCCCAAATGTGCCTAATTGGTTTATTAATAACTTTTCAAGTTCATAACTGTGCACTCTCCTCAAACAATAGCATGGTATTCTTTCACTGTAATAGCTACTGTAAATTGGACAGTGCAGTTAGATTAACAATAATTGAAGCTTTCTGCCAATATCAGATATGTCTACATCCTGGGAAATGTTCTTGTTAATTACAACCTCATGCTAATCACATTAGCATACGTTAGCTCAACCGTCCCGAGGGGGACCCACCAATCTTGTAGAGGTTAGGTGGAGATTTCACAACAACAATTCTCATGATAGCAGATTGGTCATAGTCAGTGACAAATATCAAAAATAAGGCGGGCTTGGTTAAAACCCTGGATGTGAGACCAAAGGGATAGCTGTAGATCAATAAACTCTCCAGTAAGAGATGCTGTCCAGCCTATTGCATTCTTATAGTGGATATTACCTTGAAGATCTGACGTTGTTTCAAAGGTACACTATTTTTACAAAAGTATGTGGACACCTCTTGAAATTAGTGGATTTGGCTATTTCGGCCATACCTGTTGCTGACAAGTGTATAAAATCAAGCACACAGCCATGCAAACTCCATAGACAAACATTGGCAGTAGAATGGCCTTACTGAAGAGCTCAGTGACTTTCAACATGACATCGTCATAGGATTCCACCTTTCCAACAAGTCAGTTTGTCACATTTCTGCCCTGCTAGAGCTGCCCCGGGTCAACTGTAAGTGCTGTTATTGTAAAGAAGAAACGTTTAGGAGCGACAACGGCTCAGCCGTGAAGTGATAGGCCACACAAGCTCACCGAACGGGACCGCTGAGTGCTGAAACGTGTGGTGCGTAAAAATCATCTGTCCTCGGTTACAACACTCACTAGCAAGTTCCAAACTGCCTCTGGAAGCAACATCAGCACAATAACTGTTCGTCGGGATCTTCATTAAATGGGTTTCCATGGCCGACAGCCACACACAAGCCTAAGATCACCATGCGCAATGCCAAGCGTCGCTTGGAGTGGTGTAAAGCTCACCGTCATTGGACTCTGGAGCAGTGGAAACGTGTTCTCTGTAGTGATGAATCACACTTCATCATCTGGCAGTGAAATCTGGGTTTGGCAGATGCCAGGAGAACGCTACCTGCCCAAATGCATAGCGCCAACTATAAAGTTTGGTGGAGGAGGAATAATGGACTGGGGCTGTTTTTTAACGCTACAGCATACAATGACATTCTAGACGATTCTGTGCTTCCAACTTTGTGGCAATAGTTTGGGGAAGGCCCTTTCCTGTTTCTGCAAGACAATTCCCCCGTGCACAAAGCGAGGTCCATACAGAAATGGTTTGTTGAGATTGGTGTGAAAGAACTTGACTGGCCTGTACAGAGCCCTGACCTCAACCCATCAAACACCTTTATGATGAATTGAAAGGCCGACTGCGAGCCAGGCCTAATTGCCTGACCTCACTAATGCTCTTTTGACTGAATGGAAGCAAGTCCCTGCAGCAATATTCCAACATCTAGTGGAAAGCCTTCCCAGAGTAGTGGAGCTGTTATAGCAGCAAAGGGGGACCAACTCCATATTAATGCCCATGATTTTGGAATGAGATGTTTGACGAGCAGGTGTCCACATGCTTTTAGTCATGTAGAGTACAAATTTAACATAGTTTGTCTGTGTTGAAAATTGGTTACAATGATGACATAATCCTGTGCTTGAAATTGTGAGGAAAACAGTTGAGGGAAATTTTACCCACAAAACAATGTAGATTCCAAATCACAATATGTTGACAAATTACATTTAAAAAACATTGCGAGAAACAGAGGGGGACTGACAGAACAAGTAAAAGAGTAAGCAAGAGACATAAAAGGGGAGGAAAGAAGCATAAAGAGAATAAGGGGGAGGATGACATGTAGAGGGAATGATAGCTAGTTAGAGGAGAGCTGCATGTTTCTCCAGATAGTAGAGCAACCAATCCTGTCGTTGTTTCCTACTGTACCCAATCTGGCGGCTGTCACCAGGTCAAAGGTCAAATCAGTGGTAATGACTCGTGTGAAGAGCGATTATCCCCCGTGCAGGCCCCTCACTGGCACACTGCCATTAGTCTCACATACGAGTGCATACACAGACACGCACACACACGCACAAACGGGGGCACACACACACACACAGGATACCAACTGAGCGTATTGTGCTCTTTGTGTGGGGAACAGTGAATAAAGTAGAGAGAAGAAGAGATGGAGTAAAAGCGAAAGTGAAAGTGAAAGGTGAGAGTGCACCACTTCTCCTCTTCTCACATAATTTCATTTCTGTCAATTGCAGAGCAGACAATATTTTATTTACTCCCCAATCATAGGAAGATACTGACATTGACACTTCTGATGCAAACACACACACACCGACCCACCCACCCACACAATCCTTGGACGACAAACCAGCTTGTGTTTAAGTTCACTATGTTTTGTGGTCTGGTTAATTGCTTTCTAAATAACTGCTCAACATGACTATATGACTATAGTTCCTATACCAAGGCCATGTCCGCAGAGACAACACACAGAGGACAGCTACCATTACGTGAAGACAAACAGTGTGTGTGTGTGTGCCTGTGTGTGTGTGCCTGTGCCTGTGCCTGTGTGTGTGTGTGTGTGTGTGTGTGTGTGTGTGTGTGTGTGTGTGTGTGTGTGTGTGGTGTGTGTGTGTGAGACATAATGGATGTCCATTGATACTGTATGGGCAGCATGGTGATCTGTAGTTTCAGTAGTCCTACATCTTATGTAACCGCAATTAAAAGAAGATGAAACAGAGACTGGATGTCTTCCCATACTGCGTGTCTCAGGGAGGGTGGGATATGAAAAAACACATTTGAAATAGGACAATTATAAGCACCCACCAAATTATTATAATAATTATTATATTGATGATTATTATCATTATTATAATGATAATTATTCTTATTAAAGGGACTGCTAGTCCAGTATATCATAGTAGACTGTTCTAAAGACTATGTGTAGTAATTCCCAACCGATCTATATGGGTATATCATCATGGTGGACAGTGTGTGTGTGTGTGTGTGTGTGTGTGTGTGTGTGTGTGTGTGTGTGTGTGTGTGTGTGTGTGTGTGTGTGTGTGTGTGTGTGTGCCTCTGTATGTTTGTGTGCGTACGTGTCTATACAGTGAGCATGAGTGTGTGCTGATGTAACGTTAACGTTAGTGTCGTCTTCTGCATGCTGAGTCACAGGGCAGACAGGACACCATGCAGACCTTTCTGATCGTTAGAATATTGATTGACCCGAGGCAATTTCCTGTCAGGTGACCTTTCCATGACAGTCCGGGTTTCTTAATGTTTACCGCTGTCTGATGTGAAGCAGTGAAATCAGAGGTCACAGTCAAGCCACAATATGAAGTTTGTGTGTCAGTCAATCACTATTGTCTATTGACTTTCTCTGACACTTCCTCATGATTTCTTAAAGGGGGACTGCAACATTTACAGCTGTCTGGAGTCAAGAAACTGTCACACCCTGACCTGAGAGAGCCTTTTTATGTCTCTATTTAGGTTGGTCAGAGTGTGATTTGGGTGGGCATTCTATGTCTGTTTTTCTATGTTTGGGATTGCTTTGTTTCGGCCGGGTATGGCTCCCAATCAGGAACAGCTGTACATCGTTGTTGCTGATTGGGAGTCATACTTAGGCAGTCTGTTTTTCCTTCGGGTTTTGTGGGTAGATGTTTTCTGTATAGCTTCTGTGCCTTATGGAACTGTGTAGTCGTGGTTTGGTTTATTTTTGTAAGTGTTCACTTTTCTTCAAATTAAAAAGATGAGCATTCATATTCCCGCTGCGTTTTGGTCCTGTGTTCCCAACGACCGTTACAGAAACTGAGTCAGGGAAAGGGAGGGAGGAAGGGGGGTGTAGAAAAACTGAGTCAGAGAAAGGGAGGGAGGCAGGGGGGTAGAAAAACTAAGTCAGGGAAAGGGAGGGAGGGAGGGAAACTGAGTGAAGGAAAAGGGAGGCCAGGTGGGAGGGAGAAGAAAGATAAGAAAAAACGTCAATGAAAATCTGAGTGCTCCAACCTTCCCATCTAGACCAATTTAGTGAGAAACATTGTAAAGTCCTTTAGGGCCTATGCCTGCTCACAGCAGGGTGTTCTTTCACATCCACTGATCAAAGGGAAAGAAGACATGGACCTTGTCCCAAATGGCAGCCTATTCCCTATACAGTGCACTACTTTTGACCACGACCCATAGGATCTGGTCATGAACACATGTTGTCCCCTTTACACTATAAAACGAGGATGCCGACAGACAGAGAAAAGTCTGGCCCTGCTAGATAGTTACAGTCAGACCTGGGTTCAAATACCATTTAAAATCAGGTAAAATACTTTGATTGTTTGCCTGCCTGGAGTGCCAGATGGATAGGGTTTAAGGTATTGGGACTATTCAATCAAGCACAGATGAAGTATTTGAAATTATTTCAAATAGTATTTGAACCCAGGTCTGGTAGCACATCATCTAGGAGGATGTCTGTCTATCTAGCTATTTCTCTGTCTGGTTGTCTGTCTAGCTACAGTAGCTAGCATGGCGACAAGACATGACAACTCTGGCCTGTCGGTCTGTCTGTCTGTCTGTCTGTCTATTTAAGATGATGGGGCATGGAGCTGTCAGAGAGAGAGAGTAGCCTTCCAGGGGAGTTCTAGTTAGGAAACACATCAGTGAGTCTGACTACAACACATCTGGAGCCCAGGCTGTTAAACCAAAATATACTGACTGAGCTAGCCACGACGGAAGCTAGCAAAATGCTACAGCTAGCACACTTTAACAGCAATAGGACAGTCCACAACAGGGATATTAGGTCCATGTCACAGCTCTTCAAGCCCATACAATGAGCTAGCGACAATGCTAACAAAATGTTAATGCAAATGTTCCTCCACAGATGTAGAAAGGCCTATAGATATTTTTCTCAAAGAGGAAAGGACTATCATGACCCTTTATAAAGGTGATATGCCTCTTTAAGACACAATTTTTGTTATGTTATTGTTATGCTTTTGAAACAATGGGTGGGCAACTGCGCTCTATTATAGTCTTTAATTCAAAATGATGTCAGTCACAGGCGCGTAGGTTTAAAACAAACAGGATAATGAAAAGGCTATGTTATGCTTTGTGGTCATACTGTGGGCCTGAGGCAGTCAGTTACCCCGTTTGAACTCTCCTATCATGATTTATGACAAAGTTATGTAGGCTATTCTTAAAGGCAGCCATAGTGACACAGCAGAATCAGAAGCGAATTGAGGCACTGAAATATCTTTACTGTAATATCTATTGACTAAACTGAGGTAAATGTTTTCCCCCTTTTGAGTGTTCCTATTATTATTGATGACAAGGTTAGGCTTTTTTAGGTGTAAAAAATAAAATGTCAATGTGTCTTCGAGGTAGAGTGACACAGCAATCATCAGAAGCTTGGAGGGACAGTGCTATCTTGTGTACTGTGTATTGACTGAAAGCTATATTGAGCTGAGACTGGGAGGTGGTGCATTGAATCGGCTATAGCTATGGTTAACAGAACCTTATGCAGGCAGGGGTTGCATCCCAAATGGCACCCTATTCCCTATAGTGCACTACTTTTGACTAGGGCCCATACGGTGGTAGTGCACTTTCGAGGGAATAGCGTGGCATTTGAGACTCACTCAGGGTAAATGACCTGGAACTATTACCTCGTTAAAATATAATTGTCTACGTTCCAAATGTCACCCTATTCCCTATGTAGTGCACTATTTTTGGCCAGGGCTCATACGGTAGTAGTGCACTATCTAGGGTGAAATTTGAGACTCACACAGGGTAAATGACCTGAAACTATTACCTTGTAAAAAATGTGAAATAGTCTGCGTTCCAAATGTCACCCTATTCCTTATCTACTGTAGTGCACTATTTTAGGCCAGGGCCCATAGGGAATAGGGTGCTGTTTGGGACACAGAAGCAGACAGTGTCATACACACCAAGTCTAAAGGACATTTAATATCATTATTGATGATGCGTATGGTTAAGTGGTTGTCAAATCCTCCACTACGGAAAACCATGTTCTTTGAATAATACATTTATGTAAAATACTGTACTAGTGTATATTAACACTAATACTTTTCTTATTATGACAATGATTGAATTATAATGCTTAGCCTTGGAACATGGACTCCTTTCCATCAACAAGCCACATACGCTACAGTCAGTTGTTTAAAGAACAAAAATAGGACAGCACTCCAGAGAATAAACTTAAATGAACATATTTTTATTGCCACGGGTATGAGCCTTTCCTCAGCGTGCATATGAGGCAACAGCAATCAATATCACCATAATTCGACAAGTACCCAGCACCTGATCTAAGTTTATATAAGGTGGAGTGGAGCACGTTGTTTATCTTTACAGTCAGTTGTTTACCATATCAATGTTGTGAAATACAGATGGATGAGAAGATTATTACTCAGCTATTGTCACGTCCTGACCCTAGTAAGATGTCATTTTCTATAGTAGAGTAGGTCAGGGCGTGACAGGGGGGTGTTTTGTGTTTTTCTATGTTTTCTATTACTATGTTTAAGTTCTAGTTTTTCTATTTCTATGTTGTTGTTTTTTGGGTTGATCTCCAATTGGAGGCAGCTGGTCCTCGTTACCTCTGATTGGAGATCATATTTAAGTAGGGTTTTTTTCTTCCTTGGTTTTGTGGGTGATATATATTTTGAGTAGTGTTTGTTTCTCTCTGCGTCACGGTTTGTTGTTTTGTCAATTCAGTTATTTATGTATTGCAAACTTTCACGGATTTAATTTGAGCCGGTTGCTACAGCAGGAAAATAATCCTGCAGCAGGTGAATTATTACGTGGATTATAATTAATGGTTGATACATTTTTCGTGAGGGGAAATCAAGTCTGTTAAACAAGTTAAACATTTCCTGCATTGCAGGAAAGTTCTCCAGCAACAGGGTGATCAAATTAAGATCCTACATCTGTAGCAGTCAGATTCCAATAGCGCACAGAGAGAACTACGCCAACCTGCTTTCACGTTAGCTAGTCTGCTAGTGTACGTAGCTTAACACAGAGGAGAGAAGGCTCTGTGCATAACCACAACATCAATAGCATTGATTGACTGGGGGCGTAGGGTTAACAACATGGTGGCACACAACTGATATGACTGCAATGTAAATCTGGACTTCAACCACGTTGCAATGTAAATCTATAGAACACACACCTGATGAGGGGTTACATGCAAACACACTCTTTCTTTCTCGTGTTCCCTCTTTCCTAGCTTTCAAATTACATTCTATGAGGAAGACAGAATAGAGAGAGAGCGAAAAAGAGAGATCGAGAGAGAGAAAGAGAGAATGAATTTTGAGTATAGCTACATTTTGAGTACAGCTGAAAAAAGAGTGGAAGAAAAACTAAAGACTAAAGAAAAGAGATAATCTCTTTAGAGTGCTGAGTTAACCCCAGTGGGCTGCTGTTAAATGTAGGCCCAGACTGTACCTCAGGCTCTGCCTTTCATTTTACACCCCACTCCTTCTTCCCCTCTCCTGTTCTACACTCCTCCTCCGCTTCGTTCCATCTATCCTTCCGGGCACGGGCACAAAGCATCTTCCTTCTCTAATTGAGACAGCCTGAGAGAGTCGGCCAAGAATGAGCAGCTTGCAAACACACACACACACATGCAGGCAGACAGTGGCACACACTCACACACATACTGTACATAAACACTGATAAGAACATAAGACATACTACCACCCACGTTATGCTACTAGCTACACACACAAACATGCCTTGCATGACAAGTAAGTACAACAAATCTCTGACCTACTACATGGAGAGCAATTTAATGAAGATCAAGCATCATAAGATCAGAGAACAATGTTTCCTCCTGGGGGAGATTCATACAAAGTGATTACAGAGATAGAGCTGTAGAAGAAACCTTGAGACAGGATGCTGGAGGTATTATCACACACACACACACACACACACACACACACACACACACACACACACACACACACACACACACACACACACGCACACACACACACACACACACAC
Organism: Salmo salar; assembly: GCF_965601325.2. Lineage (NCBI taxonomy): Eukaryota > Metazoa > Chordata > Actinopteri > Salmoniformes > Salmonidae > Salmo > Salmo salar. The sequence goes on along the minus strand of NC_138302.1, from coordinate 23,980,652 downwards.
ACACACACACACACACACACACACACACACACACACACACACACACACACACACTGCACACACACTCACACACACAGAGATACACACACACATGCACACACACGCACACAGAGATATGCACACACAGAGAGGTGCGCACACACACACAGAGATGCACACACACACACAGATGCACACACACAGAGATGCCATCGGACAAAGGGATTTATACTAATCCTCCTATGAGCAGATGAGATGAAGTCAGAAATAAAACGCTGCAGGACAACTGGGATTGTGTACTATGGCAGATAGAGAGAGAGGGAATGATGGGAGGGAGGGAATACAAAATAGTGGTAGAGATGGGGAAGGTGCTCTAACCTAGACACCACAGTATATTTAGTGCAGCATTGACCCTCCTCCACAGAAGCCTCTAACCTAGACACCACAGTATATATAGTACAGCATTGACCCTCCTCCACAGAAGCCTCTAACCTAGACACCACAGTATATTTAGTGCAGCATTGACCCTCCTCCACAGAAGCCTCTAACCTAGACACCACAGTATATATAGTGCAGCCATGACCCTCCTCCACAGAAGCCTCTAACCTAGACACCACAGTATATATAGTACAGCATTGACCCTCCTCCACAGAAGCCTCTAACCTAGACACCACAGTATATATAGTACAGCATTGACCCTCCTCCACAGAAGCCTCTAACCTAGACACCACAGTATATATAGTACAGCATTGACCCTCCTCCACAGAAGCCTCTAACCTAGACACCACAGTATTTATAGCACAGCATTGACCCTCCTCCACAGAAGCCTCTAACCCAGACACCACAGTATTTATAGCACAGCATTGAATCCTATCTCTGACAAGTGGCTAGGCCACTGACCAGACACAAACCTCCAGAGTCCGGTCTATGACTGCCTGCTTGTGTGTGTAACATGTCTATCAATCATCTACAACAGTGTTTCCCAACCCTGGTCCTCCAGTACACCCAACAGAACACATTGTCATTGTAATCCTGGACAAGAACACCTGATTCAATGTGTCAACTAATCATCAAACCCTCAATGAGTTGAAGGAGGTGTGTTTGTCCAGGGCTATACTAACCTGTAGGACCAGGGTTGGGAAACACTGACCTACAACATCCCAAATACATGTGCATCACCAACATGCTTACCAAGGGAGGTTCATTACATCATATGGAGCAGAGCAAATCATGCACACATGCGTGCACACTTAGGATTAAGTGCTCAAGGGCACATCAACAGATTACTCACCTAGTCGACTCGGGATTCGAACCGGCGACCATTCAGTTACTAGCCCAATGCTCTAAACCGCTAGGCTACCTGCCGCCTTATACCTCACTATACTTGTGAGGACTTTTTGGGGACCAACAATTGATTCCCATTCGAAATCCTATCTTCCCTAACCTCTAACCCTAAACCTAACCCTAAACCTAACCCCTAACCCTAATTATAACCTTAACCCTAAACTAACCCCTAAGCCTAAAATAGCCTTTTTAAAGTGAGCACCGGCAAAATGTCCTCCCTTCTCTGAATTTTAGTTGCTTTACTATTCTTGTGAGGACTTCTGGTGCTCACAAGTATAGTAAAATGTGTACACACACACACACACACACACACACACACACACACACACACACACACACACACACACACACACACACACGCCAATACGAGACAGAGGGACAACTGTGACACAGCATGAGAGCTGGCCGGAGGTTGACAACCATCAAAACAACAACAACAACACCTTTATTAAACCTCCACCTAATGCTATGACAGAAAGAGAGGGAGATGAAACCAGGTCCACGGTGAGAGACAGAGAAATAGAGAGAGAGAGAGATTCAGAGAGCTTTGCGGTTAACGTTATCACTACACAGAGAGACAGGGGGTTGACACTAGAAAAGAACTGAGAGAAGACAGACCGATAAGCAATGAGATAAAAGGAGAGAGAAAGAGGGATGACACCATGTCTACAGTAGAAGGGAAAAAAACAGAGAAGCTCTGCCATTACCTTTTCGTGCGTCGAAACATGTTGCTACAGGATGCACTGTGAGGCGCTGCTTTGGCAAACCCACAGGAGACTAGCTGAGCCACACAGACAGACAGACAGACAGACAGACAGACAGACAGACAGACAGACAGACAGACAGACAGACAGACAGACAGACAGACAGACAGACAGACAGACAGACAGACAGACAGACAGACAGACAGACAGACAGACAGACAGACAGACAGACAGAGAAGCAGCTAGGCGGTCAAGAGGCTGAATACACACTCCACAGCACCAGCATGGCAGCCTGACGGGGAGTGTGTGTGTGTCAGAGAGAGGGAAAGAGAGAGGGTGGAGAGGAAATGTCAGCAGAGCTGCAGACAGCGAAAGAGAGAGAGAGAGCCATAGAGAGAACGAGAGAGGGAGAGCAAGACAGAGAGGAGGAGAGAAAAAGAGGGAGGGAACAGACTGCCTTGCTTCCCTCTCGGAAAGAGGGAGGATTCCAGGGCTGCTCTCAAGGGCAGGAAGTGTAGAACGATGGAGAGGGGGGGGGGGGGGGGTATAGAGAGTAATAACAGCAGGGATGTGTGTGACTGTGAAAGCTATCTGAGGGAAGAGAGCAGAGAGCAGTGGACTGTGGACTAATGTAAATGACAAGACAGAGGAAGAGAGAGAGCAAGAGAGAGGGAGGGAGGGGGATCAGGTGACAGCTTGGTGTGTGTGTGTGTGTGTGTGTGTGTGTGTGTGTGTGTGTGTGTGTGTGTGTGTGTGTGTGTGTGTGTGTGTGTGTGTGTGTGGTGTGTGTGTGTGTGTGTGTGTGTGTGTGTGTGTGTGATGACAGCAGCACGGGTGGTGCAGCTACAAAAACAGAGATTGGTACTTATTGGAAAGCTTGAAACAGCCGAGGATCGGATGACAACAGCAATAGGATATGTCATTTTGTACATTACCCCTCTCCTCTCCTACCCCTCTCGTTCATTCCCCTACCTCCCTCTCCTCTCATCTCTTGCTCTCTCTCCTTCCTCCCTCCCTCTCTCCAACAAACAACCACCCTGCCATTTCATAAAATCCTTATTTTTCTCCAACAAATGTATGATGATCTGTGACATCATACATTTGCACTAGTTATTGCAGAAAGGAGCATTGAGTGCAACAACACCACACACAATGCCAAGGGAAAACGTCATCATGAGGACACACATACTGCCAAGGAAAAACGTCATCATGAGGACACACATACTGCCAAGGAAAAACGTCATCATGAGGACACACATACTGCCAAGGAAAAACGTCATCATGAGGACACACATACTGCCAAGGGAAAACGTCATCATGAGGACACACATACTGCCAAGGAAAACGTCATCATGAGGACACACATACTGCCAAGGAAAACGTCATCATGAGGACACACACACAAGTGCACAGGCACACGGACACACACACACACACACACACACACACACACACACACACACACACACACACACACACACACACACACACACACACACACACACACACACACACACACACACACTCGACAAAATAATTAAACAAATCCGACAGTCCAATTGCAATACTACACACACACGCAAAACACACACAAACACACACAGTCAAGGGAGAACGTCATCATGGAGTGCTAAGATAGGAACAGAGAGCACAAAATGATTCAACAAATCTTATCCACATAGCAAATGAGATGATACTAAATGCTGACCAGGACTGACAGTTGCACAGCAATGCTGATGGGACTAATTCAATAACAGATGTCCCTCTAATGTAGACTAGGGCAGCATCCCAAACGGCACCCTATGGGCCCTGGTCAAAAGTAGTGCACTATATAGGGAATAGGGTGCCATATGGGACGCAGCCTAGTAGGGAGTCTGAGCTGAGAGATAAAGGCTGTGGCTGAAATATACAAGAGGGGGAGACAGCACTCGTGCATATCAGTGAAGGGAGGTTAATACGGTTGCAAAATTCAGGTAACTTTCCAAAAATCCCCAGGTTTTCCAGATATCCCAGAATCAGGAAGGAATAAGCAGGTAATCCGGAACCTCAAACCAGGATTTATGGACACTAATGATGACTAATGTACAAGTGTGTGTGTATTTGTACTGCTTTGCTGACATGGTAGTTTGGGGAAACACAGTAAGCAAATATACAGAGAGACAGAGGGAGGAGTCTGATCTTACAGATAGAGAGAGAGAGAGAGACACTGGGAAAGCGACACAGGAGTTCCTAGCTTCACCCATGTTCAGTGTCCTGTTGTGACATCTTCTGAGGTAAAGGTCAGAGGTCATGGACAACACCCACCAGGAAGTGACCTGACATGGTGGGGAGGGTCACCGATCACCATGATGATAAAATACATATTGTGAGTCACTGGTCCTTAGACCAACTTCAATTTGCTTACCGCCCCAATAGATCCACAGACGATGCAATCGCCATCACTCTGCACACTGCCCTATTCCATCTGGACAAGAGGAATACCTATGTAAGAATGCTGTTTATTGACTATAGCTCAGCATTCAACACCATAGTACCCTCCAAGCTCATCATTAAGCTTGAGGCCCTGGGTCTGAACCCCGCCCTGTGCAACTGGGTCCTGGACTTCCTGACGAGCCTCCCCCAGGTAGTGAAGGTAGGAAACATCCCCTCCACTCCACTGATCCTCAACAATGGGGCCCCACAAGGTGCATGCCCAGCACCCTCCTGTACTCCCTGTTCACCCATGACTGCGTGGCCAAGCACACCTCCAACTCAATCATCAAGTTTGCAGACGACACAACAGTAGTAGGCTTGATTAACAACGATGACGAGACAGCCTACAGGGAGGAGGTGAGGGCTCTGGGAGTGTGGTGCCTGGAAAATAACCTCTCACTCAACGTCAACAAAACAAAGGAGATGATCGTGGACTTCAGGAAACAGCAGAGGGTGCACCCCCCTATCTACATCGACAGGACCGCAGTGGAGAAGGTGGAAAGCTTCAAGTTCCTTGGCGTACACATCACTGACAAACTGAAATGGACCACCCACACAGACAGTGTGGTGAAAAAGGCGCAACAGAGCCTCTTCAACCTCAGGAGGCTAAAGAAATTTGGCTTGTCACCTAAAACCCTCACAAATTTTTACAGATGCACAATTTAAAGCATCCTGTTGGGCTGTATCACCGCCTGGTACGGCAACTGCACCGCCCGCAACTGCAGGGGTCTCCAGAAGGTGGTGCGGTCTGCCCAACGCATTACCGGGGGCAAACTACCAGCCCTCCAGGACACCTACAGCACCCGATGTCTTTGGAAGGTCAAAAAGATCATCAAGGACATCAACCACCTGAGTCACTGCCTGTTCACCCCTCTATCATCCAGAAGTAGGGCTGGGTGATTAATAAAAAAAAAAAACGATATATTTGAGTTTATGTTTTAGCGCGATATGGAAAATGTCTGTATCCAAGTGTAATACCCTTGTTTGAACCAGGTATTTAGTTTATTTGTTATAATTAATTGGTATTATATTTAAAAGATGATTGAATTGCTCCTAAACTGTAATGTTGTTAATGCATTATGCTTTTTGAAGAAATATTTATTTAATTTATAAGTGAATAGTTTGTTTTACTTTGAAGTTTAAGTTTTGACCAATTAGGTCGCTTGTTAAGTTGTGGCCAATGGGAGTTGACCTGGTTAACGGGAGGCCTGGGGAAAAAAAGAGAGGGAAAAAGACGTTGATGAAAGGATGGACGTTTTACCTTAGGCCGGTTGGTGAAGAAAAATTATAAAAGAAGACGACAGAACTAGAACAAAACCCATACCTACTAAGACATGAAGGAAAATACATGTTTTATTTTCTAAAAGAGTTGTTGTAATTTTGTTAAAACTTAGTAATAGACTGAAGCTACCGTCTCGTCGTGGAGGTATTTGCCAGCCTTGAGGTTAGCCTAGCATCGGGTGACACCGGGAGATAATTGCTTGGGAAGCTTAACGAGTTCGTGTTCCCATGGGATATCGGTTACGGCTAAGGAGTACTGTCTGCATGGGTAGCTGTGCTTGCCTTGGACTTTGTGAGGCAACCTGCATGGAACTACCATACTTCACTGAGGGAATATCTACCAAGTAGTGAGTAACCACATCGTGAGGTGCTTCAGGATATTTTGGGTGTCGTCATTTTTTTGAGCTCCAACGCGCGCCAACGGTTTACTTAAGCAAACTTGAAATAATTTGGACACGGGTTGTGCACAACTCATTGGGGTTTATTATTTTTTATTTCTTTTGATGTTGTGTCTGAAAATGTATTTGTGTTTCAAAATGTTTTAATACACATATGGAACGTTATGTATGTTGTCTTGGTGGAGTCATTGATTGTTTCAATTTAATTTAATGCATGGGATGGTTTATCCTGATTCAATAACAGAAACCTATAATCATTTAATCTGAAGTTAATACCCTATTGTCATAACCCTAGATAGTTTACAATAGGAATTCTTATTGGAGATGTCCTTCTCACCTAACATCCCATGCTGCTGAGATACTCTGCATAAGTTAATATTGTGAGAGTCATATTCGAGCCTGGTGAGAGGATTAACAAGAATTGAGGTTCTGTTATTACGTTGTAACGTTTTACAAATGCAGCATCTCACGGTCTCTTCTCTGTCAGCTCAACGTCGAATCAAGTCCCAATTGCATGACGACATGTGCACAGAGGTTATCCACCAATCACAACCCTAGACAGCCTTTCACAAATTGTAACCACGCCGACGAAGTGTAGCGGGGGTAAGAGTTCCACCAAAATGGAAAGTGAGGAAGCCAGCTCAGCCTCTCGTGAGGATGAAATCATCCCCAAAAAGGGCAGCAATGTTTTTTCAGTAATATGGAAGTGGTTCTGGTTTAAGAGGTCTGATATTCAGCAAACGAATGTCCTGTGCAAAATGTGTGGAAAGACAATTGCTACGAAAAGCAGCAGTACAACCAACCCCTTCCATCACCTGCAAACGAAACACGCGGTGGAATGGGAGGAATGCGTGAGACTACGCAATGCCAATTCCAGTCGCCCGATTCCCAAAACGTATGCTAAAAGACAAACTACTATATCCTATCCTTTTCAAACATAATCCCTTATGACAAGAAAGGTTTGAGGTGAAAGGAGATAACGGATGCAGTGACCTATTACATAGCGAAAGATATGGTTCCAATCTTTACAGTAGAAAAGCCAGGTTTTAAAAAGCTGCTAGGTACAGTTGACCACAAATATCAGCTGCTAAGCCGCAAGTATTTCACGGAAGAAGCCCTGCCGCGACTACGAAAGAGTGGCAGAGAAGCTGGCTAGTGTTTCTTATTTTTCCACCACAGCCGATCTATGGTCGAGCAGAACGTCAGTGCCATACCTAAGTTTGACAGTCCACTACATCAATTAAGACTGGAAATTGCAAAATGTCTGCCTCCAGATGTCTTTCTTCCCCGATTATCATATGGGTGAAGTAATAGCCTAGGGTCTCAAAGACTCTCTGGCATCGTGGAAGAATAGAGAAGACCGACAGGTGTGCATGACAACTGACAGTAGGAGCAACATGATAAAAGCATTGAGCTTGAACAACTGGACCCGCCTGCTGTGCTTTGGGCACAGGCTTCACCTCGCCATCGATAAGTGTGACATTGGATAATTAAAGTGCATTCAAAAAAGTTATGTTCAGGCCAGCTGTAGGCTAATGTGTTAGTAGTTGTGTCATTCTGCCAATCCAATAGCAAATAACCACAGGCTGTTTTAATTATAACAACAAATTAAATAAATGAATACATTTTCAATCAAAAAAGCATGAAATAAATTACATATTCAAACAGCTAGTGGTCAAACATTCCTAAACAATAGAATAGACGTGTGGGTGTGTGTTGTTCATTTGTGTTGTTCATTTGTTTTGCACAAATAGGCCTTGGGGCCTTGTATATTTTTTATTTTAATAAAGAAAATTCAGTTAAGAATTATGTCTTGGCCTTTTTTAATTTGTTTAGAGAAAAACAAGAAATCGAGATATATATCGTGAATCGTCCAAACCTCTGAAAAAAAATGTAGATATTACTTTTAGGCCATATCGCCCAGCCCTATCCAGAAGGCGACGTCAGTACAGGTGCATCAAAGCTGGGACTGATAGACTGAAAACAGCTTCTATCTCAAGGCCATCAGACTGTTAAACAGCCATCACTAGCACATTAGAGGCTGCTGCCTATAGGCATAGACTAGGAATCACTGGCCACTTTAGGGAATGGAACACTAGTCATTTAATCATGTTTACATATGTGGCATTACTCATCTCATATGTATATACAGTATTCCATACTATTCTACGGTATCTTAGTCACTTAATAATGTTTACATATCTTGCATTACTCATTTCATATGTATATACTGTATTCTTTGCTATTCTACGGTAACTTAGTCACTTAATGTTTACATATGTTGCATTACTCATTTCATATGTATATACTGTTTTTATATACTATTCTACTGTATCTTAGTCCATTCCGCTCTGACATCACTCGTCCATATGTATATAGTCTTAATTCATTCCTACTTAGATTTGTGTGTATTGGGAATATGTTGTGTAATTTGTTAGATATTACTTGTTAGATATTACTGCACTGTCGGAGCTAGAAACACAAGCATTTCGCTACACCCGCAATAACATCGGCTAACAACGTGCATGTGACCAATAAAATTTGATTTGGGTCACTTAAACATAGCCTAAATACCACACTGATAGTAACTCACTCACTGGCCACTCAAACCCTTGTCCAAGTTGATTACTAGAAAATGTCACACACACACACAGATAAATACCAGACATGTCAACAAGTCCGGAAGATGTCTCACACACACACACACACACACACACACACACACACACACACACACACACACACACACACACACACACACACACACACACACACACACACACACACACACACACACACACACACACACACACACACCAAATACCTCAGCTTTTTGAAATGCCTAACACCTCCAGACAGCATTCGTGCCCAGAGGCAGAACAGGAAAGACTGCAGACTGCAGAGCACGCAAAATCAAACAAAATGCAAATGAAATGCTTTTTGAAAAACGCCTCTGCAAATGCTTTATATTCATTCCGTATTCATATCATATTCATTTCACCCATACAATAACAGGTACCTTCTGTGCTACAATGGGATTTTACAGTAAATGTGATGTATTGAGATAAATCTATGTGGCTAACATACACACAGCACAGCAGCTAGCTAGGCCTACATGCCACAGTGGCATAATAGCCAGTAGCCACAGATTCAAATCCAGAGAAAAGCAATTTTAGCATTTACCAGCAACATTACTCTAAATCCATCTCTACAGGTATAGAGGAGGGAACTCACTATCTACTCAGATAAAAGGTGAGGATATTTAAAACTAGTGCTGGGCGATATGGCCAAAATATTATATCACAGGATTTATTTATTTTGAATTGACGGTATGACAATACTTGACAGTATTTATGATTTTAAATTATTACATTTCAACATTTTCTTTATAAGTAGTGCATGACCTTAGGGTGGCAATACATACATTCTAAGTGATGTCAATGGGTCCTTCTCCATTCTGATTCTGAAAAATTCTGCATTTCCTGCACTCATTTGAGATAATTTCCACACTGCCATGTAGGGCTGCATGATATGGGCAAACAATCTAAACCTGATTTTGAACCAAATGTTGCAATAGTGATTTTACTTATGATTTAGAGCAAAACACTTGGGTGATATGTTGGAATCATGGAAATAGAATGATTATTCTAATTCTATAGATAGAATACAGTTGAAGTCGGAAGTTTACATACACCTTAGCCAAATACATTTAAACTCAGTTTTCATAATTCCTGACATTTAATCCTAGTAAAAAAAATCCCTATGACTGGGGTGGCTGGGGTCTTTGACAATTTTTAGGGCCTTCCTCTGACACCGCCTGGTATAGAGGTCCTGGATGGCAGGAAGCTCGGCCCCAGTGATGTACTGGGCCGTTCGCACTACCGTCTGTAGTTCCTTGCAGCCCAACTTGCTAAGAAAAGACAAACTAGCTGTTTGCAGATGTAAGCAACACAAACTAATGGTGTAATTATAGAACACTAGTGGATTTATATTAAGAAGCAAAATGAAAACAGCATTGTTGTCATCAACATTGTTGCATGTGCTGCATTGTCCATGCAGACTGAACGCAAGTGTCTCGACCAAACACAAATGCGCTCCTTGAGTGACAGGGGGTGGGGCTAGGTCTGTGTGGAAAACGGCATGGAGAGAGAGAGAGCAAAGAGAGATGACTCAAGTAGCGAAGTAAACTATAAAAATGGACGTTAAACACGGCATATCACATTTAACAAATCAAACATTCAAATACCGTTATAGAAGGTGAAGTAAAAACCCAAACCGGTCCATGCATCAATACCGGTATATTGTAAAATACAGTATAACGCCCAGCCCTATTTAAAACCTACCTTAGCCTAGTTTAGATATAGTAGTATGGTGCAAAATAAAACAGTTTAGTCATACTTACTCAGCTAATAGATAGAGGACTTTCCATCACTCAAATCTTCATTCAGTTCTGTTTTGAATACAGTACTTAATGACTGTTTAGTAACTGTGTGCAGGTGTACTACTGATATACAAGCATTTTCCTCCTCACTTCAATTAGTGAAAGAGACACACACTGAGGAAAGGGAAAGCCACAGACAGGGAGAGCGAGAGAGATGAGTCAGAAGAACAATGTAAGTGAGGCAACGCGTCAGCACCATAGAGAGAGAACGATTGAGAGAAAGGAGGGAAGCCCGGAGTGAGGGAACACTTCAGCACCATGGACAGCAACACACACAAGCTCTCAGAAATTCAAGCTACAAGTCACTACGATCCCGAGTGTGTGTGTGTATGTGTACGAGAGTGAGTCTGCATCCTTTCAAAGCCCCCATTTCTCACATGCTGACAACTTCTAACCCCTCTCTCCAGAAACATGTGAAGTGTGAAGAGACTTCCTATAGTGCTGCTATTTCAGAGCTCAACTGTGCATGAGATTGTCAGTGTGTCGGGTTTACAAGACAACCCCCCCAAAAAAGTAGTGTGGGGTATAAAGCTTCTTGGGGCAAAACCGATTTCTGTCCAGTGAACTGACGTTAGAAGTCCGTGATTACAGACACATTCATGTGGAGGCAAATCAAATAAAGCCCAAACTTGGAGTCTCCTGAGCGTCAGTTTAGATTTACAACAAAAAATCCACAGGTAAAGAGGTTCACTGGGGCTAAAATATGCTCCCATTTACAGAGTACTGCTTTTCTATGTTTCTCCCAAACATAACACACGTACACATACACACCAAGGCACTACCCAATGAACCCAAAACGTAAACTCACCTGCTACTTTTTTGGGGCAGAGGCAGATCCTTCTGGAGAACAAGAGAGAAAGAGAAAGAGGAGGGGACACAAATAAAATATCAGATTAGTGTTATGCACTCTTAGAAAAAAGGGTTCCAAAAGGGTTCTTCAGCTGTCCCCATAGGAGAACCCTTTTCGGTTCCAGGTAGAACCCTTCAGAACCCTTTGTTTCTTAGTGTATAGTTATACATACTATACATTGTACAGTATATAGACACAATCAACCCTTTAGTTTAGGGGCCATTGGGGCAATATACTGTTGAAAGAAGGTGCCTAACCCCAACAACCTCTTGCCATATCTGTAACTTCAAACACTTCATGCTCTAAATCCAGCTTCCCCAACCCTTCACAGATGACATATTACATTATTATTACCACACTCACAGGCTGAGTGGAGCCAGTCAGATCCAAAATGGTCGCCCTGTTTACAACATTGGGGACAGAGAAGCAGGAAACTAACGTGATTACGATCCATTGGGATTGATCTGAGAGAGAAACACTCTCCTATAGTCTCCATGTTGTGCTCCCTTAACACGATCCCCAGTCCAGGATCATATTACAGTACTGTTTCTATTATAAGGCAATAAAAGGACATTTTATGAAGTTATTCTATAGATAAACTGCTGTTCTCCTGACGCTCCTGTCAGTTTCTATCAGGGACAAGGACAGCATGAGAGTTTATCTCCTCCCACGCAGAACCAATACCGTGTGTGTGTTTGTACCTGTGTGTGTGTGATTGCATGTGTAGTGTGTGTGACCAGAGCCCTCATCAAAAGTAGTGCAAAATATAGGGAATAGGGTGCCATTTGCAATGCAACCATAGTCTAACCTCGTCCCTAGACTAGTGTGCATTAGGGAGGAAGTGTGGTTGTGGAGACTACAGACGAACTACAGTGTATACAGACCACAGGTGGCTGGTTGCACCTTAATTTGGGAGGACGGGCTCATAGTAATGGCTAAAACAGAATAAATGTAATAGCATCAAACACATTAAACACATCGTTTCCATGTGGTTGATAAAATTCCATTCACTCCATTACAGCCATTATTATGAGCAATCCTCTCAGCAGCCTCCTATGATAAGGACATAGACCCAGCTAGGGAACATTCTCTGTCCCATCTGAATCTCCAATCCATGTCTCCTCTCTTTGCCCTTGTTGACTTGCCCTCTAACATCTGATAGCATTGGATCAGCGTCAGCTATATACAGATGTAGGATCTTAATTTCAGCCAGTTTGCTACAGTAGGAAAATAACCCAGCAGCAACATGAAATGTGAATTATTATGTGGATTATAATTAATTCACATTTTTGTAGGGGTTGATACATTTTTCATGAGGGAAAATCAAGTCTGAAATTTCTAAGTGGAAATTGCAAACTTCATAAGGCTTTTTAAACCTGCAACAGGTTGATCAAATTAAGAACCTACATCTGTATGATGCTATAAGCATGATCTCTTATACCTATTCTAAAGCTTTTAAATCCATGAGGGGCCAGTCAACAAAGGCATAGACAGGGTGGGGACTGGGGAGTGGGGCTAGAGAATCAGAACACTCCACTTCTCTCAAAGAAAGGTGACATCATTCACCATCTTCGTTCTCCCTGGGATATGTTACATCATCAAGGCCACAGACAGGAAGTGACCTAAACTGATGTGACTAAAATGGAGCTCTGCGTGGCGCCTTGGAGCAGGACTAATGGATGGGGGGAACATTTGTGTGTGCGTGAGTGCATGCATGTGTTTGTATATGTGTGTGTGCATGTGTGTGTGTTACCATAGGCCTTTGAAATCCACCTTGACTACAGTATCAACCTTGAGATCTCTCAGGTCTGTTGAATGGAAAGAATGTATAAAGGAATGGATGAAGAGAATACGAAAGAAAAGCCAAGCTGTATGAAAAGGAAAAGAAGGACAGCAGCAAACAAAGGAAGGACACACTGACATAATCTAACTTGACTAGGATGGACAACATGGCAACATATTAAGTTATGGCTAGGAAGGATAACATGGGAACATATTAAGTTATGGCTAGGAAGGATAACATGGGAACATATTAAGTTATGGCTAGGAAGGATAACATGGGAACATATTAAGTTATGGCTAGGAAGGATAACATGGGAACATATTAAGTTATGGCTAGGAAGGATAACATGGGAACATATTAAGTTATGGCTAGGAAGGATAACATGGTAACATATTAAGTTATGGCTAGGAAGGGCACATATTAAGTAATGGCTAGGTAGGGCACATACATAGGATTAGGAAGGGAAAGTGATGGCTCCCTCTTTATGAAGTCAATCACCTATTAAACCTCCCACTTTTATAGTGTATCTGTGAAATCTCCCATGAATTTGGGTTCCGTCCCAAATTGCACCCTATTACTTATTTAGTGCACTACTTTTGACCAGGCCCATCGGGTTCTGGTCAAAAGTAGTGCACTTTATAGGGAAAGGGTGACATTTGGGACACACCTTTTGGCATTATCCTGATTGTGTGTGCTGTCATACAGGTCATACAAGCCCCCTGGACAAACGTTAGAATGGACAATACAGAACACAGACCACTAGACCCTAGTAATACACTGCTCAAAAAAATAAAGGGAACACTTAAACAACACAATGTAACTCCAAGTCAATCACACTTCTGTGAAATCAAACTGTCCACTTAGGAAGCAACACTGATTGACAATAAATTTCACATGCTGTTGTGCAAATGGAATAGACAACAGGTGTAAATTATAGGCAATTAGCAAGACACCCCCAATAAAGGAGTGGTTCTGCAGGTGGGGACCACAGACCACTTCTCAGTTCCTATGCTTCCTGGCTGATGTTTTGGTCACTTTTGAATGCTGGCGGTGCTTTCACTCTAGTGGTAGCATGAGACGGAGTCTACAACCCACACAAGTGGCTCAGGTAGTGCAGCTCATCCAGGATGGCACAACAATGCGAGCTGTGGCAAGAAGGTTTGCTGTGTCTGTCAGCGTAGTGTCCAGAGCATGGAGGCGCTACCAGGAGACAGGCCAGTACATCAGAAGATGTGGAGGAGGCCGTAGAAGGGCAACAACCCAGCAGCAGGACCGCTACCTCCGCCTTTGTGCAAGGAGGAGCAGGAGAAGCACTTCCAGAGCCCTGCAAAATGACCTCCAGCAGGCCACAAATGTGCATGTTTCTGCTCAAATGGTCAGAAACAGACTCCATGAGGGTGGTATGAGGGCCCGACGTCCACAGGTGGGGGTTGTGCTTAAAGCCCAACACCGTGCAGGACGTTTGGCATTTGCCAGAGAACACCAAGATTGGCAAATTCGCCACTGGCGCCCTGTGCTCTTCACAGATGAAAGCAGGTTCACACTAAGCACGTGACAGACGTGACAGAGTCTGGAGACGCCGTGGAGAACGTTCTGCTGCCTGCAACATCCTCCAGCATGACCGGTTTGGCGGTGGGTCAGTCATGGTGTGGGGTGGCATTTCTTTGGGGGGCCGCACAGCCCTCCATGTGCTCGCCAGAGGTAGCCTGACTGCCATTAGGTACCGAGATGAGATCCTTAGACCCCCTGTGAGACCATACGCTGGTGCGGTTGGCCCTGGGTTCCTCCTAATGCAAGACAATGCTAGACCTCATGTGGCTGGAGTGTGTCAGCAGTTCCTGCAAGAGGAAGGCATTGATGCTATGGACTGGCCCGCCCGTTCCCCAGATCTGAATCCAATTGAGCACATCTGGGACATCATGTCTCGCTCCATCCACCAACGCCACGTTGCACCACAGACTGTCCAGGAGTTGGCGGATGCTTTAGTCCAGGTCTGGGAGGAGATCCCTCAGGAGACCATCCGCCACCTCATCAGGAGCATGCCCAGGCGTTGTAAGGAGGTCATACAGGCACGTGGAGGCCACACACACTACTGAGCCTCATTTTGACTTGTTTTTAGGACATTACATCAAAGTTGGATCAGCCTGTAGTGTGGTTTTCTACTTTAATTTTGAGTGTGACTCCAAATCCAGACCTCCATGGGTTGATAAATTGGATTTCCATTGATTATTTTTGTGTGATTTTGTTGTCAGCACATTCAACTATGTAAAGAAAAAAGTATTTAATAAGATGATTTATTTCATACAGATCTAGGATGTGTTGTTTAAGTGTTCCCTTTATTTTTTTGAGCAGTATATATTCAGTCATGTCTAATAAACATGGGCAAAATAACATCAACTACTGTAGAACTAAATGTATTAGCAAATAGAAGAACATAACTACATGTATTGGTAGTACAGTACATTAACTGGATATTTCATGGGTTAAACTGTTGAAACTGGAGCAACTTTGCATGAATTCAGTGAGTCATCATGGGAATGCCTAACTGTGAGGAGCCATTTCCTGATTTCCTGATAGTGGATAAGAACCCCATCACAATGACAGACCTGTGTCTCTGCATTTCAGCCTTTCCACATGTTAATCAATGAACACACACACCCCCACAAACACTGTAGTGTACACACATACAGACACGCACAAGCACACCCTGTAGTGTACACAAATACACACACGCACACACACGCACAGACACTTTAGTGTACACACATACAGACATACACACTGTAGTGTACACACATACAGACACACACTGTAGTGTACACACAAACACAAACATCTCCCCACACCCCTCTCAGGCTCTCTCACTCAACTATGCATGTGGACCTCCATGCTATTATTTGTCATTAGTGGTTAAGTGCGAGTCCTTTCTGTGAGTTCCCCCCTCATTCGCTCTGTTCTTTCATAAGATGAAACACACCATCCAAAACAGATTCACTTCTCAGCTAAGACATTCACAAAAAGTATCGCAACTCGTACAGCATTTAATTCCGTAACATTTCTTTAGCTCATAATTACCCACAGAGAGAGAGACAGAGAGACAGAGGTGTGTTTGAAAAGAAATAACCTCTTTTCAGTAAAATGCCAACTGCCAACACTTTGAAATAAATGTGGACATAATCATAACGTTTCTCTGTAGTTGGTACGCTGGGGCTCTGAAACTAACAGTTATTTTCTGGCAGAATAGATTACACTATGGGCCCTGGTCAAAAGAAGTATGCTATATAAGGAATTGGGTGCCATTTGTCATTTGAGAGTTTGACAAAAAACAAACCTTTTTCAGTAGTAATATGCCAACACTCAAATAAATGTAGCAAGTTACAGTTGCTTGATTTTGTGAATGTCATCCCTGTTCCTCAGCTTAATATTCTAACAGCTCACTTGTACACGTATATTTAATGACCTTTAGTGGAAAAGATTAGACTATGACTGCGTTTCAAATGGCACCCTATTCCCTACAATGTGCACCACATTTGACCAGGGCTCGTAGTGTACCATATAGCAAATAGGGTGCCATTTGGGTCGCAGACTGAATGTGGGCGTGAATTCATGTAGCACAAGTCTCTCTGACACTGTCAAGAACCAATAAATTAGCATTACCTGATATAATAGAATATCACTATGCTAGCACTTTCTTCTCCCCTGCAGAACAACTTTAGCTGTCTGATGATAATCTTAGGCTACTAACACCTAAAGGAATCCTATAAGAAGACAAAACAGCAGATAAAATATTCAGTGACAAGAGCCAGGCACGGTAGCCATTTTGTTTCCTTTCAACATTCCCGATGGTGAAATTACAAATGAATTAAGGGTTTTTAACTTCAACAATCAATTTTTGTATTGGATAGCCTATGCCTTACAAGTTTATCCTTTTTTTTATCAGTGACTGACAGTAGTATACTGGCTGCGTCCTCTCTCCTCTCAAATTACCCAATTCTTATCCCTTCCTGTTAAGGAAATTGAAAGTTGGCAGCTTGCCCAGAACAGAGTTTTGGACCACCTATCATCCCACTCTAGATTGTAACTACAGTACATACAGTTTAACATAATGAAGACTGATGTAGTGAGAAGAGTGACTGCTGCTGCTGCTACTGAGTCAATCAGTCCTAAAGCAAACACTGTAACCTATATTGACATGATCATATTGTCATTACCGTAATATGACTGACTGACTGATTAACACACATCGGGTTGCACATTTTTGGGAATATTCAGAGGTGAAATTAACGGGAATATATGGGAATTAACGGAAATATATGCAAATTAATATTAATACCATTTAAATGTAGATGTTTTTTGCATTGGATATATTTACCATATCATATGGAGACAGAAACATAAACCTTTAATTAAAGTTCAATTCGTAACTAAATAGTTTTTTTTATTTCTATTGGAAGGATTTAATCATCTGCAATTATGTCTAGTTATGATAAGGTAAAATGAGTTGACTCTTCACATGGATGATTTCACTGAACAACAAAAGAAAGGGAATATTGAATGATCCCCAATGATCCATCGCATCTCCCAAAAATGTTTTCAACATACATCTCTAAAACGATAGTCTAGAAACTAAAGCTTTGGTTGTCTTCCTCTCAGGCTTCCATGTCTTCTCCCTGGACCTCCTTAATGTCCACCTCTTGAACATCAGACTCTAAGGCCTCATCTTCACTGTTACTTTCCAACCTTGTGGAGGATGACTCGTTGTCAGGCTCAAAAAGCCTCAAATTTGCCCGGATGGCCACCAATTTTTCAACCCTTGTATTGGTCAGCCTGTTGCATGCTTTGGTGTGTGTGTTTCCAAACAAGGACCAGTTGCGCTCTGAGGCGGCTGAGGTTGGTGGGATTTGGAGGATGATGGAGGCAACAGGGGAAAGAGCCTCAGATCCACAAAGTCCCTTCCACCAGGTGGCTGATGAGATATGTTGGTACGACTGCCATATTGCATCTCCATCCCAAAGCCATTGCTTGGAAGTGTACTTCGCCAGACTGCCAAGGACCTTGCCCTCATCTAGGCCAAGGTGGCGAGACACGGTAATGATGACACCATAGGCCTTGTTGATCTCTGCACCAGACAAGATGCTCTTACCAGCATACTTGGGGTTCAACATGTACGCTGCGGCGTGTTTGGGCTTCAGGCAGAAGTCTTCACGCTTTTTGATGTATTTCAGAACTGCAGTTTCCTCTGCATGCAGCAATAGTGAAGTGGCAGGACAGTACAGATTTCTTCTCTTACATCTGCAAGCAAAGTCTGAACATCAGACAGGATGGCATTGTCTCCCTCAATCTGTGCAATGGCTACTGCTATAGGTTTCAGGAATTTCAGGCTGCTTACCACTCTCTCACAAAATACATCATCCAGGAGGATCCTCTTGATGGGGCTGTCCATATCGTCAGACTGTGATATGGCCATTTCTTGGAGAGACTCCTTCCCCTCCAAGAGACTGTCAAACATGATGACAACACCATCCCAATGGGTGTTGCTGGGCAGCTTCAGTGTGGTGCTCTTATTCCTCTCACTTTGCTTGGTGAGGTAGATTGCTGATATAACTTGATGACCCTTCACATACCTAACCATTTCCTTGGCTCTCTTGTAGTGTATCCATTGTTTTCAGTGCCATGATGTCCTTGAGGGGCAGATTCAATGCATGAGCAGCACAGCCAATGGGTGTGATGTGAGGGTAGGACTCCTCCACTTTAGACCAAGCAGCCTTCGTGTTCGGAGCATTGTCTGTCACCAGTGCAAATACCTTCTGTGGTCCAAGGTCATTGATGACTGCCTTCAGCCCATCTGCAATGTAGAGACTGGTTTATCTGTTGTCCCTTGTGTAGCTGCTTTTGTAGAATACTGGTTGAGGGGGGGAGATGATGTAGTTAATTATTCCTTGCCCACGAACATTCGACCACCGATCAGATATGATTGCAATACAGTCTGCTTTCTCTATGATTTGCTTGATCTTCACTTGAACTCAGCATCCGGAAAATTAGTAGATAAAGCATGTCTGGTTGGAGGGGTGTATGCTGGGCGAAGAACATTCAGAAATCTCTTCCAATACACATTGCCTGTGAGCATCAGAGGTGAACCAGTTGCATACACAGCTCGAGCAAGACATTCATCACCATTTCTCTGACTACGTTCCTCCATTGAGACAAAAAAACTTCTGATTCCAGGAGGACCATGAGCTGTTGCTATCGATAAGATGTCTGATTCATCATTTTCACTTCGAATAGAAGTAGAGGGACTTTTGTCAGAGGTTGCTTGTTGTGAGCACTGAAGGAACTTTATGCACTTGTCCAGATAATTCTTCACATATGATTTGGCACAGTATTTGCAAATGTAAACAGCTTTTCCTTCTATATTAGCTGCAGTGAAATGTCTCCACACATCAGATAGTGCCCGTGGTATTTTCCTGTAAAGATTAGAAAAAAATAGTAAAAGAAAATAAACAATTCCATGTACAGATAAATAGTTAAGCAGTTAGATTAAAGAACTCCTTTGTAAGATACATGTTTTAAAATGAAACATGTATGGAAACAGGTGAATTAACACTCCTCAGTTAGCAGGCTCAAGCAAGTGAAAACCCACATGGAAGCAAAAACTAACTAGCCGAAATTGTTAACAAGTTAGAAATTATTTAAACACACTTTGCTGTAGGCTACTATTTATTAGTTAACAAAAAAAATCATGTTTGTCATATAAAATATATTCACCCCACCCAGTATTGTAATCAAAACTTACCAGAAAGCATGTAGTCCTTGGCTCAGACAGTGTAGTAGTGTGGGCTCAATAGCATCTCATTAGTGTGCAAGATCTTGAGAATCAGCTGTACATGTGATGAAAGAATGCATTGTGCATGCAGAGGGTTGCAATGCCATTGAATTGGGGATAGATTAACCAAAATATGCCACCAGACCTAGAATTGCCTTATGTGTATCCCACAAAAAAGGTTCACTGTTATAAGCTAACTTTTTTGATGAATTGAAGCAAAAATCTCCAAATTCCCGGGCTTATAACTTCTTTGGGATAGGGGGCGGTATTTTGATGTCCGGATGAAAAGTGTGCCCAAAGTAAACTGCCTGCTACTCAGGCCCAGAAGCTAGGATATGCATATATTGGTAGATTTGGATAGGAAAACACTCTAAAGTTTCTATAACCGTTAAAATAATGTCTGTGAGTATAACAGAACTGAAACCCCGAGGACAAACGATAAAACATTTTTTTTTTAAGTTTAGCATACCACTGATTTCAATGCCTGGCACTTTTATAATAGGGCGAAATCGTCCCCGATTGCAGTTCCTAGGGCTTCCACTAGATGTCAACAGTCTTTGGTTTATGGAAAAATGAGGGAGAAGGTGTAGTTTTTCTAAGTGGCTCCCATTTTGGCTGTAGTTTCCAAGCGCATGGCCGTGAGACAGCGCGTTCTTTTTGTTTATCTCTGGTAAAGACAATAACGATTCTCCGTCTTAAATTTGATTATTTATTTGCGTATTAGGGTACCTAAGGCTTGATTATAAATGTTGATTGACTTGTTTGGATAAGTTTATTGGTAACGTTTGGGATTCAATTTGTATGCATTTTGAAAGAGGGAAACCGAGTGGATTATTGACTGAAGCGCGCCAGCTAAACTGAGTTTTTATGGATATAAAAAAGGACTTTATCGAGTGCCAACAGAAGAAGATCTTCAAAGGTAAAGCATATATTATATCGCTATTTCTGACTTTCGTGTCGCAACTCCCTGGTTGAAAATGATTTGTTATGCATTTGTGTGCTGGACGCTGTCCTCAGATAATCGCATGGTTTGCTTTCGCCGTAAAGCCTTTTTGAAATCTGACACCTTGGCTGGATTAACAACAAGTTAAGCTATATTTTGATGTATTGCACTTGTGATTTCATGAAAGTTTAATATTTATAGTAATTTAATTTGAATTTTGCGCTCTGCAATTTCACCGGCTGTTGGCCAGGTGGGACGCTAATGTCCCACCTATCCCAAACGTCCCATGTAAAATTTCCGGAAAAATGTCTGAAATTCACCGGAAAGTTTCTGACCCTTTGCAACCCTAGACACACACAATATAGTGAAATTTAAACTGTCATCTACAGTGCCTTCGGAAAGTGTTCAGACCCCTTGACTTTCCACATTTTGTTACGTTACAGCCTTAATCTAAAATGGATAAAACATTTTAAAAATCCTCAGCAATTTACACAAAATACCCCATAATGACAGAGCAAAAACAGGTTTTTAGACATTTTTAAAAATGTATTAAAACAAAAACATAAGTATTCAGACCCTTTGATATGAGACTCGAAATTGAGCTCAGGTGCATCCTGTTTCCATTGATCATTCTTGAGATGTTTCTACAACTTGATTGGAGTCCACTTGTGCTAAATTCAATTGATTGGAAAGGCGCACACCTGTCTATATAAGGTCCCACATCTGACAGTGCATGTCAGAGCAAAAAACAAGCCATGAGGTCGAAGGAATTATCCGTAGAGCTCCGAGACAGGATTGTGTCAAGGCACAGATCTGGGGAAGGGTACCAAAACATTTCTGCAGTCTTGAAGGTTCCCAAGAACACAGTGGCCTCCCTCATTCATAAATGGAAGAAGTTTGAAACCACCAAGACTCTTCCTAGTGCTGGCCGCCTGGCAAAACTGAGCAATCAGGGTAGAAGGGCCTTGGTCAGGGAGGTGACCAAGAACCTGATGGTCACTCTGTCAGAGCTCCAGAGTTCCTCTGTGGAGATGGGAGAACCATCCAGAAGGACAACCATCTCTGCAGCACTCCACCAATCAGGCCTTTATGGTAGAGTGGCCAGACAAAAGCCACTCCTCAGTAAAACGGTACATGACAGCCCATTTGGAGTTTCCCAAAAGGCACCTAAAGACTCTCAGACCATGACAAACAAGATTATCTGGTCTGATGAAACCAAGATTAAACTCTTTGGCCTGAATGCCAAGCGTCACGTCTGGAGGAAACCTGGCACCATCCCTACGGTGAAGCATGGTGGTGGCAGCATCATGCTGTGGGGATGTTTTTCAGTGGCTGGGATTGGGAGACTAGTCAGGATCGAGGCAAAGATGAACCGAGCAAAGTACAGAGAGATCCTTGATGAAAACCTGCTCCAGTGCGCTCAGGACCTCAGACTGGGGCGAAGGTTCACCTTCCAACAGAACAGAGATCCTAAGCACACAGCCAAGACAATGCAGGAGTGGCTTTGGTACAAGTCTCTGAATGTCCTTGAGTGGCCCAGCCAGAACCCGGACTTGAACCCGATTGAACATCTATGGAGAGACCTGAAAATAGCTGTGCAGCAATGCTCCCCATCCAACCTGACAAAGCTTGAGAGGATCTGCAGAGAAGAATAGGAGAAACTCCCCAAATACAGGTGTGCCAAGCTTGTCGAATGTCGTCGACATTGACATGATATCATTAGCATAACTTACTACAATATACATGTAGATGGTCATCTATACAGTGATCTATCTTGACATGAACATATTGCCACTGACATGACTGACTTATACAATATACATCTAGTTATCTATACTGACACACACCATGTGTCTGCCTGATCTCCTTCTGTGTTTCCTGTGAACAGCTACTAGTGTATAAACCTGAGAGAGGCATTCAGGGCAGCCAAATTACATGCTGTCACTGTGAACCACCGGCTATGCAGTGATGTTGTACACACATACACACACACACACACACGCACACAAACACACACGTGGGTGGTTCGACGGGTCAATCTGGAGCATGACAGGAGTCTTCGTTGCTCCTAGTGATTACTTACCCACACACACAAACAAGCAAGCAAAGACACAGAGATGCCTGTGTTATACTGGCTTATGGAAGTGGCCTAGGGAGAGGATTAGAGTTGAGAATACACACTCACACACACACACACACACACACACACACACACATTACACTATCTGTCTGGGTTTGAGTCCATGACCTCTGCCCCCTCCTTGTCCCCTGGCACTGACTACCCCTTGCTTCTCTGGCTTCACCCACCCCCTCTACACCCTTTGGCAGTGACAAGTGAAAGTGGAGCCAGCCTGGGGAATTACCAGCCACTTTACTGAGGCTGGGGTCTAGCCAACAGAAGCTGCCCCTGCCCTATATGTGTGTATGTATGTGTGTGTGTGACGGCCCCTTGGTTGTCCTTCCCTCTGGGCAAAAAGCTGTTAGCCTACATTAGTCTTACCATTAGTCCTATCATTAGTCCTCCCATTAGTCCTATCATTAGTCCTACCATTAGTCTTACCATTAGTCCTCCCATTAGTCCTCCCATTAGTCCTACCATTAGTCCTACCATTAGTCTTACCATTAGTCCGATCATTAGTCCTACCACTAGTCTTATGTTTGATGTATTAGAATAATTGATTATGCTTATGTTATATTAATAGAAGGGGAGGGGTTATAAGACCCCTCCCTCCTTACATTTATAGGGTCCTAGACTACAGATGAACAATATATATATTCATTATATAGTTTTAGAATTGTTCCACAGTTGTTCTCTCTCTCTCTCTCTCTCTCTCTCTCATAATGTGTGACTGAGACAGAACTCTGCAGGGGAGTGTGGGAGATAAGAGACTACTCAGACATTCCACAATAAATCAACTTTGGGGAGGGGACATTTATTGCCTAGCTTTTAGATAAACACTGAAACTCTATGTTTGTATAGCTATGGATGCAGGGTTTTGGTCTCAGAAGTAAAAAGGTAATGATGCAGTCAGTGACATCACTAAGGCGGGACTTCGGTTTAATAAAACAACTTGAGACCTTTTGTTTGATGCAGAACTTACTCAGCAACATTCGTGCTATGTTCCTGTTTGCCAACTTCTGTCTGCAATTACATTAATAAAGGTTTTTGAATTATTTAATTAAAGATATTGTCATAATGCTAATTTCACCAATGAGTAACTGATTGATAAGGAAACGAGGAAACGAACCCTAACAGTCCTATCATTAGTCCTACCATTAGTCCTAACATTAGTCCTACCATTAGTCCTACCATTAGTCCTAATATTAGTGTACTAGTGCCTAGTAATGGGCTTTAAGAGTAGAGGAGGACCATATCCTCACATCTCCCACTAGCATTTAGCCTGTGTGTGGATATTGATGTCTTGAATGGGAACGGGTTTCCACTCAGCACACACACACACACACACACACACACACACACACACGAATAGACACATCCATGCACGCGCATGCGCACACACACTCCATTGAGAATTGAGCTAATGATCATATGTGCTGGTTTGACTTGCAAATGCATGTCTGTCTACGTCCTGTTTGTGAGAGAGAGAGAGAGAGAGAGAGAGAGAGAGAGAGAGAGGGCTTGTGTGTGGAGGAGTGTGTGTGTGTGTGTGTGTGTGTGTGTGTGTGTGTGTGTGTGTGTGTGTGTGTGTGTGTGTGTGTGTGTGTGTGTGTGTGTGTGTGTGTGTGTGTATGTATGTGTATATGTATGTATGTGTATATACTGTTTGTCTGAATGCATACATTCTGTGTGTATGGCTGTCCGAAAGAGATTCTGATTATTATGATAATTGTTTTTTTACAAGAAAAGGCCATAAGGTCCTCATGGAATAACAGGAACATTCATACGCTGTTCCTAGAATTCAGCATCTCTGCTCAAACTTCTAAGAAAATGTCTTCTAGAACGTTGTAACACTTTATGGTGTTTAATCAGGTTTTTAGTACTATGGCCCATGTCAACCTTGGTGGAATTATCTCTGATGGTCACAAGAGACAGAAGGGTTCCATAGAGCAGGGTTCTGCCCCCCCCCCCCCCCCAAAAAAAAATGTGCAAGCAGGGAGGGGGCCCAGGACCTAGGAGGGGGAGGGGGAGATTAACTAGACACGATTTGCTTCCTGTAGTAAGTGAATATAATCCCCTTAGGAAAAAGTAGTTACTGCCTTCTGTCATACAGCATGAGCTAATGCATCAAATTGTAACTTGATATTCCATTAGTCTCCTGCATTAGGCATAGGGGCTAAGGCTAGCCAATTTAGAACATAGTTTATTTTCATTTGTTTGTAAAATATTATGTACCTTTAAATATATCATTTTACTAGTTTAAAGCTTAGTTGCTACATCCCCTTTTGGAACGATAAATGAATAATACCCATTGATTATTGAAGAATATAATTTGCCTCATGAGCTTAGTTCAACTGTTGTGGGCCTACCCCATCAGAACCCAAAATATAAGCTTGTTTAACTCCAATGTTTGTAAACAAAATAAATGTAAACACTGTATAGCCTCACTGTATAGCCTCACTGTATAGCCTTTGTAAACAATATAAATGTAAACACAGTATAGCCTCAAAACATAGTTAAAACTATATTGTTGACATCACGGATGTCTTTGCATCGATAGATCTAACGTTCTGAATTTGATAGTAGTTACATTTCTCCAGGCCCATCCCTAAACGTTTTACAAAAACAAAAGCAGGGAGTCGCTTTGTTTTTGTTTCTTTTAAGGACTCTCGCTTTAATGTCTTTTTTTTCCGTGATCCAATTTTTTACCGAAAATATTTGAAACAAGAAAGTTCTCACCTGGAGCCTCCGACGTCGAATGATTCCAGAGTCATCCATGGCACTGGCGGGAACATGCGAGTCGCGTGCTTTGGAGTAGTATCACCTGGTCTCGTGGCCCGGTGTGGTCACCTGGTGTCTCCAGGTAACGGGACAGGGCATGGAGTTCCCGCGTGGCACTGGCCAAGAACACTCCCGTCTCTCTCCTCTTCACTGGTGCGACAAAGCCTCTAGTCTGCTCAACTCACAAACCAAAAACCCATTCCGCCAGACTAACATCTGGTCC
Source organism: Salmo salar (assembly GCF_965601325.2). Taxonomy (NCBI): domain Eukaryota; kingdom Metazoa; phylum Chordata; class Actinopteri; order Salmoniformes; family Salmonidae; genus Salmo; species Salmo salar. The sequence continues at coordinate 23,954,511 of NC_138302.1, read as the reverse complement.
TGTACCCTAAACTACTGTTCTAGCAAGTGCTAATGAAGCAAGTTCCTGAAGGTACCAGCATGACCTAATGTCCTTAATACATTGGACTATAGAGAGGAGCCTGAAGTAGCCTAGTCGAATTTTAATTGTGGCCTACTTTTTAAAATGTAGGCTAACACACATTAAATTAAAATATATAGACAGAAATAGCGTATCAATTATGGAAAGTACTTTAGGTTAAAAGTAGTGCACCTTCAGTAGTGGATTTAAATATGCAGGTTTTCATATGATTATAATTCTTCAATTATTTGATTGAATGTCTGTTGTTTATTTCCATGTTTGTGTTTATTCCTATGGTGATGTTTTCATTGCACTGTGGCTGTCCATTCACTTCAGCACTTCGGGATTTCTGTCCTGTGTTGAATTAATCTGGTGTCCAAAAGCCCCCTTTATAACGCATTTGTTGTTATAATAGCCTAATGTAGACTACTGTAAACTACTAGCATATGCAATGGAGAAACACGCCATATAGGCTACAATCATAGCTACAGTAAAATGTATGCAGATTGAACCTCAGCGCGCAGATCAAGCGACACGTGTACGCATCTTCGAATCCTCCCAACACGCAAACCCCATCCGGTACACTCGTTTGACATCTGTTCGATGTTCTATGGATTCCCATAAGGAGCAAAACACGCAACCTTATACATTCATTTCTGATCCATGCTGAATACTACCCCAGAGTTTACTGCTTAAAACAAAAGCGTTTTGCTCGCTTTTTCGTGTATAATCCTTGTGTTATCCCACAGATTAGGGCTATTAGCTACATACCGTTTCCTCATCTCATCCGCGCGCAGGTGCTGCCATATTATTTTCTGAACGTGTCACTCTCATCCCTTATAGTTTTAATATCCACTGTATAATGATGTTTACCCTGAAGACGAAGTGGTTTGTAATATATATCGTGATATATCTCTCGCCATTCCATTCCCTACCTCCCACCTCCTTCTAAACACAACGGAATCACTTTTGGTTTGTTAACCCCTCAGCGACCAGATTTCCCCTCCCTCCCTTGAATCTCCTCGCCATTCTCCATAGTGGAGAGAAATGTAGGTCCTATAGCCAGCCATATGTAATGTAGGTATGTATCACTTTAAGGGACAGGCATTGTTGTATTAAACCTTAATATGAAAGAAAGAAGTCAGAGCCATCTGCAGCTATATAAATCATGATGTGAAATGTTAAATAGTTAACAGTCAAGTTAATTGAACATAATGTCCTACGAAAAATAAAGCAAACCTTCAGTTGCTTAAAATATGAATTATGAACCATAGATAAGACTTCCCTTTCATCCCATGACACTGCAGTATTACATATTACTGTCTCACAGAGTTTAGGTCTACCTTCAGAACATTCACTGTCTGTCACCTTAGGAGGAACATTACACAACCAAACTCCCACCATTTGTTAAGGTTAAAGGGTTAAAGGGTTATGAGGATTGTTAGATATTAACAAGGCTATATCTATCTCCAAGTGGGCAGCTTTGACCTGTTTTTAGCCCTGATTTGGTAATTGGATACGCTAACAAGTCATATACAGTACAGTTTAATTAGATCTTTAGAAAGAGGAGAGGCTCTGTGATACAATATGTTTTTTATTAGATTTTTCAAGCTAAATTTGTTGCCTAATTAACCTCTGGTGGCAGAGCATTCCGTGATGACATAGCTCTATACATACACTACCGGTCAAATGTTTTAGAACACCTACTCATTCAAAGGTTTTACTTTATTTTTACTATTTTCTACATTGTAGAATAATAGTGAATACATCAAAACTATGAAATAACACATATTGAATAATGTAGTCACCAAAAAAGTGTTAAACAAACAAATCAAAATATATTTTATATTTGAGATTCTTCAAATAGCCACCCTTTGCCTTGATGACAGCTTTTGCACACTCTTGGCATTCTCTCAACCAGCTTCACCTGGAATGCTTTTCCAACAGTCTTGAAGGAGTTCTCACATATGCTGAGCACTTGTTGGTTGCTTTCCCTTCACTCTGAGGCCCGACTCATCCCAAACCATCTCAATTTGGTTGAGGTCGGGGGATTGTGGAGGTCCAGTCATCTGATGCAGCACTCCATCACTCTCCTTCTTGGTAAAATAGCCCTTACACAGCCTGTAGGTGTGTTGGGTCATTGTCCAGCTGAAAAACAAATGATAGTCCCACTAAGATGGGATAGCGTATCGCTGCAGAATGTTGTGGTAGCCATGCTGGTTAAGTGTGCCTTGAATTTTAAATAAATCACTGAAAGTGTCCCCAGCAAAGCACCCCCACACCATAACACCTCCTCCTCCAAGCTTTACTGTGGGAAATACACATGCGGAGATCATCCGTTCACCCACACCGCTTCTCACAAAGACACGGCGATTTGAACCAAAAATCTCAAATTTGGACTTCCACTGGTTTAATGTGTTTCTTGGCCAATTGTGTTTCTTGGCCCAAGCACGTCTCTTCTTCTTATTTGTGTCCTTTAGTAGTGGTTTCTTTGCAGCAATTCGACCATGAAGGCCTGATTGACACAGTCTCCTCTAAACAGGTGATGTTGAGATTTTTCTGTTACTTGAACTCTGTGAAGCATTTATTTGGGCTGCAGTTTCTGAGGCTGGTAACTCTAATGAAGTTATCCTCTGAAGCAGAGGTAACTCTGGGTCTTCCTTTCCTGTGGCGGTCCTCATGAGAGCCAGTTTCATCATAGCACTTGATGGTTTTTGTTACTGCACTTGAATAAACTTTCAAAATTCTTGAAATATTGACTGACCTTTATGTCTTAAAGTAATGATGGACTGTCGTTTCTCTTTGCTTATTTGAGCTGTTCTTGCCATCATATGGACTTGGTCTTTTACCAAATAGGGCTATCTTCTGTATACCCCCACTACTTTGTCACAACACAACTGATTGGCTCAAACACATTAAGAAGGAAAGAAATTCCACAAATTAACTTTTAAGGCATACCTGTTAATTGAAATGCATTCCAGGTGACTACCTCATGAAGCTGGTTGAGAGAATGCCAAGAGTGTGCAAAACTGTCATCAAGGCAAAGGGTGGCTATTTGAATAATCTCAAATATAAAATATATTTTGATTTGTTAAACACTGTTTTTGTTACTACATGATTCCATATGTTATTTCATAGTTTTGATGTCTTTACTACAATTCTACAATGTAGAAAATAGTAAAAATGAAGAAAAACTTGAACGAGGAGGTGTTCTAAAATGTTGACCTGTAGTGTAACTGAGCGACGCATTAAATCTGTTTATGGGTACCATGAAGAAACCCATAGTGGCGTGTCTGGTGGGGTATTCGGAAAGTATTCAGACCCCTTAACTTTTTCCACATTTTGTTAGGTTACAGCCTGATTCTAAAATGTATTTAAAAAAAATTATAAATTACCTCATCAATCTCCACACACTACCCCGTAAAGACAAAGCAAAAACAGGTTTTTAGAAATGTTTGTCAATTTATAAAAAATAAAAAACGGAAATATCAAATTTACATAAGTATTCAGACCCTTTACTCAGTACTTTGTTGAAGCACCTTTGGCAGCAATTACAGCCTTGAGTCTTCTTCGGTATGACGCTACAAGCTTGGCACACCTGTATTTGGGGAGTTTCTCCCATTCTTCTCTGCAGGTTGGATGGGGAGCTTCGCTGCACAGTTATTTTCAGGTCTCTCCAGAGATGTTCGATCGGGGTAAAGTGCAGGATCTGGCTGGGTCACTCAAGGACATTCAGAGAATTGTCTCGAAGCCACACCTGCATTGTGTTGGCTGTGTGCTTAGGGTCGTTGTCCTGTTGGAAGGTGAACCTTGCCTCAGTCTGAGGTCCTGAGCCCACTGGAGCAGGTTTTCATCAAGGACCTCTCTGTGCTTTGCTCCGTTCATCTTTCCCGCAATCCTGACTAGTCTCCCAGTCCTTGCCACTGAAAAACATCCCCACAGCATGATGCTGCCACCACCATGCTTCACCGTAGGGATGGTGCCAGGTTTCCTCCAAACGTGACGCTTGGCATTCAGGCCAAAGAGTTCAATCTTGGTTTCATCAGACCAGATAATCTTGTTTCTCATGGTCTGATAGACTTTAGGTGCCTTTTGGAAAACTCAAAGGGGACTGTCATGTGCCTGTTACTGAGGAGTGGCTTCTGTCTGGCCAATCTACCATACTGGCCTGATTGGTGGGGTGCTGCATAGATGGTTGTCCTTCTGGAAGGTTCTCCCATCTCCACAGAGGAACTCTGGAGCCCTGTCACCATCAGGTTCTTGGTCACCTCCATGACCAATGCCCTTCTCCCCGGATTGCTCAGTTCTAAGAAGAGTCTTGGTGGTTCCAAACTTCTTCCATCTAACAATGATGGAGGCCACTGTATTTTTGGGGACCTTCAATGCTGCAGAAATGTTTTGGTACCATTCACCAGATCTGTGCCTCAACACAATCCTGTCTCGGAGCTCTACCGGACAATTCCTTCGACCTCATGGCTTGGTTTTTGCTCTGACATGCTCTGTCAACTATGGGACCTTATACAGACAGGTGTGTGCCTTTCCAAATCATGTCCAATCAAATCAATTTACCACAGGTGGAGTCAATCAAGTTGTAGAAACATCTCAAGGATGGTCAATGGAAACAGGATGCACCTGAGCTCAATTTCAAGTCTCATATCAAAGGGTCTGAATACTTGTGTAAATAAGGTATTTCTGTTTTTTATTTGTAATACATTTGTTAATATTTCAAAAACACAGTTTTTGCTTTGTCATTATGGGGTATTGTGTGTAGTTTGATTAGACATATAAAAAGAAAAAGAGATTTCAGAATAAGGCTGTAACTTAACAAAATGTGGAAAGGTCAAGGGGTCTGAACACTTTCAGAATGCACTGTATGTCTGTTTGAAATGTATGCAAATAAATGATACAAGTGGTTAGGCATTTTCAACATACAAGTGTTTCTTAAAAAGACTAGAGAGTACGTGTTCAATTACTCCTCAACCCTCAGCCATGAAAGACTATCATGCATGTTGTTGATGTTAGTTCTGTGTGTGCAGTTAAGGGCAAGGTGTGCTGCTCTGTTTTGAGCCAATTGCAGCTTTGATAGGTCTTTCTTTGCTGCACCTGACCATATTACCGGACAGTAATCAAGATGGGACACTGTCAGACCCTGAACAACTAGTACAGTTGATCTTTGTGTTAAAAACGCAGAACATATTTTTTTAACAGACATGCCTCTCCCATCTTCACAACAACTTTGTTAATATGTGGACACACACATTCTTATAGGCTTTGATTAAAGACATGGTAAATAGGGGTGGCAATGCAGTCTGCTACCATTTCTTATTCATTTCCCATCTAGGCTGTCTATACCTGGTGTTAATGCAGTCTGCTACCATTCCTTAATCATTTCCCATCTAGGCTGTTTATACCTGGCGTTAATATAGTCTGCTACCATTCCTTAATCATTTCCCATCTAGGCTGTTTATACCTGGTGTTAATATAGTCTGCTACCATTCCTTAATCATTTCCCATCTAGGCTGTCTATACCTGGTGTTAATATAGTCTGCTACCATTCCTTAATCATTTCCCATCTAGGCTGTTTATACCTGGCGTTAATACAGTCTGCTACCATTCCTTAATCATTTCCCATCTAGGCTGTCTATACCTGGTGTTAATATAGTCTGCTACCATTCCTTAATCATTTCCCATCTAGGCTGTCTATACCTGGTGTTAATATAGTCTGCTACCATTCCTTAATCATTTCCCATCTAGGCTGTCTATACCTGGTGGCTTATCATTATCGATGGATAACAATTGGTTTTTCCACCCCTTCCACACAAACTTGACCAAATTCAAAACAGCAATCATTTTCTTTCATTATTAGATCTTCAATACACAAATATGATGGTTCAATGTTCAATGTTGTCATTTCACTTCTTGAAATTATTGGCCATATCAAAAGATTTTGTTATAAATGACCCATCAACCTAGTGATTTGAGTGACCATTGACTTGGTGTTCTAGTTCTCTCTGTCACCAAGGTTACTGGATGAGGACAAGGGCATGTTGCTGAGGGAAAGACAAGTCCAACGTTCATCATGCCCACATAATGTGATACAGTATAAGTATATATTTAATGTCCGTATGACATTTCATTGTTAAACCTTGCCACAATATAAGAGATGCTTACATCAGACACACTTGCAAAGCGTACACACGCAAGCTCTCTCTCAATCTCAAACCATGCCAATGAAAAATGAAATGGTTTAAGAATGTCAAACTGTTGTTGCCTTAACAAAAGCTTCATCCTCCAGTAAAAAAATGTGTAAAATACACACAATTCTCAGCCAATTTAAGAGGGCAGCTGGTTCCGATCCAGGTTTATAGGGCTGAAGACAGAGGGACTTAGTGGCTTTTAGCATCATTGCCTTAATGGTCTGTCTGTCTGTCTGTCTGTCTGTCTGTCTGTCTGTCTGTCTGTCTGTCTGTCTGTCTGTCTGTCTGTCTGTCTGTCTGTCTGTCTGTCTGTCTGTCTGTCTGTCTGTCTGTCTGTCTGTCTGTCTGTCTGTCTGCTGTCTGTCTGTCTGTCTGTCTGTCTGTGTGTGTGTGTGTCTGTGTGTGTGTATGTGTGTACAACATCACTGCATGGCCGGTGGTTCACAGTGACAGCATGTAATTTGGCTGCCCTGAATACCTCTCTCAGGTTTATCCACTAGTAGCTGTTCACAGGAAACACAGAAGGAGATCAGGCAGACACATGGTGTGTGTCAGTATAGATAACTGGATGTGTGTGTGTGTGTGTGTGTGTGTGTGTGTGTGTGTGTGTGTGTGTGTGTGTGTGTGTGTGTGTGTGTGTGTGTGTGTGTGTGTGTGTGTGTGTGTGTGTGTGTGTGTGTGTGTGTGTGTGTCTGGTTTAGAGACTCTCACTCTGGGATTTAGCTGCTCTTGATAGATTGGTCTGGGTCTTCTGTCTGTGAACAACCGACTTTCAAAGACACACAGACACAGACACACACACACATTCAGGAACTGAAATTAACCTGGGCTGCTATTGTCATAAAACCATGACAATGAAAAAAGTTTAATATTTTAACAATATCGAACTGTTGTTGTCTTAACAAAAGCTTCAAACTCCTCCTGCATAGACAGTCTGCTAGTATAAAAAAAAAACGAAATGGGATCCTAGACTACTACCAAGTTGCCTGTTTGTCTAATTCATCCCGAATATGTAGCAACACTTTTCCTCTTCAATAATGAATAGGAGACATGTTTATTTGACATTTTCATGTTCATTAGGAACTATTGGGATGGAAGGAAACCCAGCATACCCGAATGGCCCAATGGAATAAAGCCTTAGTGAAAGTCCCCATACACCGCATTCCAACTAGGTCACAGTGCATACCGTGCCATAGTGCTCAAAGGGGTGATGTCATCCCCTAAATGATGCATGTGGGGGTTGGGGTAACAAACAACTTGACAAGGCAAAGCCCTTGGAATATTTAGAATGTGTTTTTTTATCTTTTCTCCCTCTCCTCATTCAGTGTCTACAACAAGGGCCACATCACCTCACATCACTTCAGAAGATAGCTGACATTCTTCCCTTTAGTTTGTATTGGGAACCCTTCTTGGTTCCAGGTAGAACCTGTCGTGGTTCCAGGTTGAACTCTTTTGGGTTCCATGTAGAACCCTCTGTGTAATGGGTTCTACATGGAACCAAAATTAGTTCTTCAAAGGGTTCTCCTATGGGGACAGCTGAAGGACCCTTTTAAGTTCTAGATAGCACCTTTTTTTCTAATAGTTTAGCAACAACAAGTAACATGATGCAGAGCGTATTCAGTGAATACAAGTACAACAACAACATTGTCAGGTGGGCTAATCAGAGCTAGTGGTGTGTGTCAGTGAGTTAGAGCAGAAACTAGCTTTTTGTTACAGTGATGTTCTGTACATTGTGTTCTTTTCATTGCGCTCTGATTCTAGTGTTTGGCAGTGTGTATACACAGGCACGCATATACAGATGTAGGATCTTCATTTCAGCCAGTTTGCTACAGCAGGAAAATAATCCTGCAGCAACAGGAAATTAGAATTTTTATGTGGATTCTAATTAATGGACATGTTTTTGTAGGGGTTGATACATTTTTCTTTTGGGCAAATCAAGTCTGACATTTTAAAGTGGAAATGACAAACTTTAGAAGCCTTAAATACACTACAAGTTTGCATTTCCTGCGGTGCATGAAAATTCTTAAGGCATACACACACACAAAGACACTAACACAGGCCACACAGGCCACACGCACACACACTCCTCTTCTTCTCTGTGTGGAAGTGGGTCACAGACTACAGCTTTGCTAAATGCCTGAGAGAAGAGAAGAGGCACTAAATAAAATACCAGCAGACTACAAGTCCCACGGGAGAACCATCGTCAGTCAGACTCCATAGACTAGAGGGAGAAAGAGAGAGAGAGAGAAGAGAGAGAGGAGGGAAAGATGGAGAGAGAGAGGGAATGAGGGAGAGAGAAACAGAAAGAGAACAAAAGGGGAGGAGAGGGAAAGAGAGATGAGGGGAGATAAAGACAGAGAGAGAAGGGGTGGAGAGGGAAAGAGAGATGAGGGGAGATAAAGACAGAGAGAGAGAAGGGGTGGAGAGGGAAAGAGAGATGAGGGGAGATAAAGACAGAGAGAGAAGGGGTGGAGAGGGAAAGAGAGATGAGGGGAGATAAAGACAGAGAGAGAGAAGGGGTGGAGAGGGAAAGAGAGATGAGGGGAGATAAAGACAGAGAGAGAAGGGGTGGAGAGGGAAAGAGAGATGAGGGGAGATAAAGACAGAGAGAGAGAAGGGGTGGAGAGGGAAAGAGAGATGAGGGGAGATAAAGACAGAGAGAGAAGGGGTGGAGAGGGAAAGAGAGATGAGGGGAGATAAAGACAGAGAGAGAAGGGGTGGAGAGGGAAAGAGAGATGAGGGGAGATAAAGACAGAGAGAGAGAAGGGGTGGAGAGGGAAAGAGAGATGAGGGGAGATAAAGACAGAGAGAGAGAAGGGGTGGAGAGGGAAAGAGAGATGAGGGGAGATAAAGACAGAGAGAGAGAAGGGGTGGAGAGGGAAAGAGAGATGAGGGGAGATAAAGACAGAGAGAGAGAAGGGGTGGAGAGGGAAAGAGAGATGAGGGGAGATAAAGACAGAGAGAGAGAAGGGGTGGAGAGGGAAAGAGAGATGAGGGGAGATAAAGACAGAGAGAGAGAAGGGGTGGAGAGGAGAGAAACAGAGTGAGGAGGTGATGGAGTTCAAAATAAAACTGTCTTCCTTCCTCCTCATTTCCTTTCCTTGATCTGCAACAGCAGGTGGCATAGTTGACATCTGACATAATGCTCAGACCTATCAGATCATTACAGAGACAAGGAGAATGTTAGTGAATCAGATACAGAAATAGGAGTGGATGGAAGACAATTGGAATTGGAACGGGAAGGTAGATTTGAAGAGTTTATTTCCAAAACGCTATTTACACAAATGTTTCCCATTTGTGTTTTTACATCAGAAATGAATGCTTATGGGTAGCTTTATTTGTTTGTAAAATATTACTGTTTTCCAGATTTTAAATGAATAGGTTTCAGATGTGTATTAAAATGGGTTTTGTTGCAAAATGCTATATATCCTTTGTTTAGCTGGAATGGAATGTTTGTATCCTGTATATTTAACATAAACATTCAACCCATCATAAATCTAGCCTCATGCTATAGTGTTTGGTTAGACTTAGGTCTCGTCCGAGATGGCACCCTATTCTCTATATAGTGCACTACTTTTGACCAGAGCCCAGATCTCATATTACTGTTTTGATAAATGTTTAAATACACTATATATATATATATATATAAAAGTATGTGGACACATCTTCAAATTAGTACATTCGGCTATTTCTGCCACACACGTTGCTCTAAAATCAAACACACAGCGATGCAATCTCCATAGACAAACATTGGCAGTAGAATGGCCCATACTGAAGAGCTCAGTGACTTTCAAAATGGCACCGTCATAGGATGCCACCTTTCTAACAAGTCAGTTAGTTAAATTTCTGTCCTGCTAGAGCTGCCCCGGTCAACTGTAAGTGCTGTTATTGTGAAGCGGAAACGTCTAGGAGCAACAACGGCTCAGCCGCGAAGTGGTAGGCCATACAATCTCACCGAACGGGACCGCCGAGTGCTGAAGCACATAGCGCATAAAAATCGTCTGTCCTTGGTGGCAACACTCACTGCTGAGTTCCAAACTGCCTCTGGACGCAACGTCAGCACAAGAACTGTTAATCGGGAGCTTCATAAAATGGGTTTCCATGGCCGTGTAGCCACACACAAGCCTAAGATCACCATGCGCAATGCCAAGCATTGGCTGGAGTGGTGTAAAGCTCACCGCCATTGGACTCTGGAGCAGTGAAAATGCGTTTTCTGGAGTGATGAATCACGCTTCACCATCGAGCAGTCCGACGGACGCATCTGGGTTTAGCGGATGCCAGTAGAATGCTACCTGCCCAAATGCATAGAGCCAACTGTAAAGTTTGGTGGAGGAGGGATAATGGTCTGGGCTGTTCTTCATGGTTCAGGCTAGGCCCATTAGTTCCAGTGAAGGGAAATCTTAACGCTACAGCATACAAAGACATTCTAAAAGATTCTGTGCTTCCAAGTTTGTGACAACCATTTGGGAAAGGCCTTTTCCTGTTTCAGCATGACAGTGGCCCCGTGCACAAAGCAAGGTCCATACAGAAATAGTTTTTCGAGATCGGTGTGGAAGAACTTGACTGGCCTGCACAGCGCCCTGACCTCAACCCCATCAAACACCTTTGGGAGGAATTGGAACGCCGACTGCGAGCCGGGCCTAATCACCCAATACTCCTCACTAATACTCTTGTGGCTGAATGGAAGCAAGTCCCCGCAGCAATGTTCCAACATCTAGTGGAAAGACTTCCCAGAAGAGTGGAGGCTGTTATAGCAACAAAGGGGGGGGACCAACTCCATATTAATGCCTATGATTTTGGAATGAGATGTTCAAAGAGTAAGTGTCCACATACTTTTGGTCATGTAGTGTATATATTTGTTTCAAATATTGATGTCACAAATGTATTATTTGAAAATGTAATGAAGAAATGTATAATTTGTCTCCAGTCATTTGTTTCCAGTTGTGACATGGTTGTAGGCCTCTCCCTGGCTCTACCTGGCTGTGACATCTGTTGTAGGCATTTACCTGGCTGTAACATCTGTTGTAGGCCTCTACCTGGCTGTGACATCTGTTGTAGGCATCTACCTGGCTGTACCTGCCTGTGACATCTGTTGTAGGCCTCTCCCTGGCTCTACCTGGCTGTGACATCTGTTGTAGGCATTTACCTGGCTGTAACATCTGTTGTAGGCCTCTACCTGGCTGTGAGATCTGTTGTAGGCATCTACCTGGCTCTACCTCGCTGTAACATCTGTTGTAGGCCTCTACCTGGCTCTACCTGGCTGTGACATCTGTTGTAGGCCTCTACCTGGCTCTACCTGGCTGTGACATCTGTTGTAGGCATTTACCTGGCTGTAACATCTGTTGTAGGCCTCTCCCTGGCTCTACCTGGCTGTGACATCTGTTGTAGGCATTTACCTGGCTGTAACATCTGTTGTAGGCCTCTACCTGGCTGTGAGATCTGTTGTAGGCATCTACCTGGCTCTACCTCGCTGTAACATCTGTTGTAGGCCTCTACCTGGCTCTACCTGGCTGTGACATCTGTTGTAGGCCTCCACCTGGCTCTACCTGGCTGTGACATCTGCTGGAGGCCTGTACCTGGCTGTGACATCTGTTGTAGCCCTCTACCTGGCTGTGACATCTGTTGTAGGCCTCCACCTGGCTCTACCTGGCTGTGACATCTGTTGTAGCCCTCTACCTGGCTGTGACATCTGTTGTAGGCCTCCACCTGGCTCTACCTGGCTGTGACATCTGTTGTAGCCCTCTACCTGGCTGTGACATCTGTTGTAGGCCTCTACCTTGCTCTACCTGGCTGTGACATCTGTTGTAGGCCACTACATGGCTGTGACATCTGTTGTAGGCCTCTACCTGGCTGTGACATCTGTTGTAGGCCACTACATGGCTGTGACATCTGTTGTAGGCCTCTACCTGGCTCTACCTGGCAGTGACATCTGTTATAGGCCTCTACCGGGCTGTGACATCTGTTGTAGCCCTCTACCTGGCTGTGACATCTGTTGTAGGCCTCCACCTGGCTCTACCTGGCTGTGACATCTGTTGTAGCCCTCTACCTGGCTGTGACATCTGTTGTAGGCCTCCACCTGGCTCTACCTGGCTGTGACATCTGTTGTAGCCCTCTACCTGGCTGTGACATCTGTTGTAGGCCTCTACCTTGCTCTACCTGGCTGTGACATCTGTTGTAGGCCACTACATGGCTGTGACATCTGTTGTAGGCCTCTACCTGGCTGTGACATCTGTTGTAGGCCACTACATGGCTGTGACATCTGTTGTAGGCCTCTACCTGGCTCTACCTGGCAGTGACATCTGTTATAGGCCTCTACCGGGCTGTGACATCTGTTGTAGGCGTCTACCTGACTGTGACATCTGTTGTAGGCCTCTACCTGGCTCTACCTGACTGTGACATCTGTTGTAGCCCTCTACCTGGCTCTACCTGGCTGTGACATCTGTTGTAGGCCTCTACCTGGCTCTACCTGGCTGTGACATCTGCTGGAGGCCTGTACCTGGCTGTGACATCTGCTGGAGGCCTGTACCTGGCTGTGACATCTGTTGTAGCCCTCTACCTGGCTGTGACATCTGTTGTAGGCCTCCACCTGGCTCTACCTGGCTGTGACATCTGTTGTAGCCCTCTACCTGGCTGTGACATCTGTTGTAGGCCTCCACCTGGCTCTACCTGGCTGTGACATCTGTTGTAGCCCTCTACCTGGCTGTGACATCTGTTGTAGGCCTCTGCCTTGCTCTACCTGGCTGTGACATCTGTTGTAGGCCACTACATGGCTGTGACATCTGTTGTAGGCCTCTACCTGGCTGTGACATCTGTTGTAGGCCACTACATGGCTGTGACATCTGTTGTAGGCCTCTACCTGGCTCTACCTGGCAGTGACATCTGTTATAGGCCTCTACCGGGCTGTGACATCTGTTGTAGGCGTCTACCTGACTGTGACATCTGTTGTAGGCCTCTACCTGGCTCTACCTGACTGTGACATCTGTTGTAGCCCTCTACCTGGCTCTACCTGGCTGTGACATCTGTTGTAGGCCTCTACCTGGCTCTACCTGGCTGTGACATCTGCTGGAGGCCTGTACCTGGCTGTGATATCTGCTGGAGGCCTGTACCTGGCTGTGACATCTGTTGTAGGCCTCTACCTGGCTCTACCTGGCTGTGACATCTGCTGGAGGCCTGTACCTGGCTGTGACATCTGCTGGAGGCCTGTACCTGGCTGTGACATCTGTTGTAGGCCTCTACCTGGCTCTACCTGGCTGTGATATCTGTTGTAGGCATCTACCTGGCTGTGACATCTGTTGTAGGCCTCTATGTGGCTGTGACATCTGCTGGAGGCCTGTACCTGGCTGTGACATCTGTTGTAGACCTGTACCTGGCAGTGACATCTGTTGTAGACCTGTACCTGGCTGTGTTAAAGACTCGTACTACTCCATCCCTTCCCCTCATCTCTGACTGTGAAGGTGTCCCTTTGTACACAGCCTGATACCATAATACACTTTAATCTCTCTCTCTCTCCCTCTCTCCCACTCTCCTACTCTCTTCCTCCCTCCCTCCCTCCCTCCAAGACATCAGAACATCACAGGAGCAGTGACTAACAGCATGTCACCATAACCCACTGGGCTTTATTGATGTCTACATCATCCACAGTGATTACTGTATTACATTGTCACACAAGGTGGTTTACACGCAATACATATTGACTACAGTGCAACAGCAGCACCTTGTGGTAGAGGGGTGTCCCTGCAGTAAGACAGACCATGGGGTTATTCATCTCGGAAATACAGCATTTCAATTTCGTGTAATTCTGCAAATTAGATGTTACCTAGTCTGTCCACACAAGATTCTCATGAGGTGAATCTCAAATGAAAATCAAATCATAAGTATTTTCTTGACATGTATATTTTCTAAGGGTTTTATGTATGTTTGGTATAGTGAAGAGGACACAGGAAAGGAGGGAGAGTTTGCGAGTCAAAAGACCATGGGTCAGATTCGAACCCATGCCGACTCCGGTAGCACTCGGATGTACATGCGTGTCGGGTTTCGCAGCACTAACCGCTAGGACAGCAAAACTATTTTATTGCGTCCTCTCTCCTCGCCACCATCTCGCCATCTGTTGGAAGGCAACGATGAGGATAGCAGGGCTCTTTCAGTAGGCAATTTATTGACACTACAACATGTCATAGATCGGAGATCTAATAGGAGGATTTAATCCAGATAGATCCATGTCTTCCAGATCATTTGCCTGAGTCAGTGTGGACCAGGTGGTCCTTGACACAGAATCACTTGGAATTTCACTTGGAATGTCTACTAATGTCTCTTAACCTGGGACTCTGTTCTTTAACTTGAGATCTATGTAACTCATCTCTATTCTTTTGAACTGGGCATGACCTGATCTGACCCCCAGAGTATGTATTGCACAGGCATGTCTAGCTAACTGGAAATGTTCCCTCTCTTCTATTCCATCCAAACCAATAGATTACCATGGTGGCCAGTGATGAATTGGATATGGCGTGCATGCCATGGACACAATACAACCAGAAAGGATGGAGAAATCAGATACTCTATGGTGTGTCTGAAATGGCACCCTATATACCATATAAGAGAAAGGGGGATACCTAGTCAGTTGTAGAACTGAATGCATTCAACTGAAATGTGTCTTCCACATTTAACCCAACCCCTCTGAATAGTGCATTACACATCTCTGAATCCCGACTGATCATGTATCGTGTTCATAGCTCCTGTGTCATCAGTGTTGTCCTACTCATACTATTTGATCCTATCTCCAGGGTGGTGTCATAAAGGGACTTTAAACATAGGCCTATGCATCAGGGGTCAGATTTAGCCTGTTGTTCACAATGCCTTGATCATCACTTAAATCCTAACACATCTTCTATGGGCACCACCTGGCTGGTGATGTATTATTGCTTGTAGCTACATTATGAAAAACTGCAATCATGGTTGGGGTCAATTCCCATTTCAATTCCAGTCAATTCAGAAAGTAAACCAAATTCTAATTGCACATTTTCCTCATTGAAAATGGAAAAGCATTGAAGAGAATTGGAATTGGGTTTACTTTCTGGAATTGAAATGGTATTGACCCAAACCCTGACTGGAATGAATCTGATGCTGAGACAATAGATGGTGGCGTATGATAAACTGGGTAGCATAATGGTCGCTGGTTCGAATCCCAGAGCCGACTAGGTGACAATCTGCCAATGTGCCCTTGAGCAAGGCATTTAACCCTAATTGCTCTTGTAGGTCGCTCTTGATCAGAGCTTCTGTTAAATGACAAAAATGTGCAAATGTGAAACACCCTAAAACCTGGCGATTTTGTGTAATTTTCCATAACAGAAGGTTCTCCCAGGTTCAGAGGCCTAATGTCACGACTCATGATGTGTTCAGTGTTCTATGCCAGAAGCGGAAAAGAACAGCCAACATACCAATCTCATTAATACAATTAAGAGCCGCGGGGATTAGGGACCGTGGACCCGGCGTTGCCTAGGTTACCGAGGTAGCCCTATTCCTGGCGCCATGACGCTGTCCGCCGTGCTGAAAGCATGAGCTAAGGACCGATGTTTCTGCTGTATTGCTGCTATATAACGGCCTACGATTCGAACGTTGCACCTGGTGAGTTATCGTAACTTATTTGGTTAGGTTCCAACTTCCCAGTCACCTCGATGCATCTTCTGGTCCCAAAACCGTACATTGCCTTGTTTTCTGTGAGGGGAGCACGGTTACCGTATACATGTTTATTTCGCCACTGACACGCGATCCTATTGCACTGATTTAATTAGCCACTGTTTTTATCAAGTTCTGTTCAAGGAAGAAAAAATGTGGCTTGTAGGGGAATTTATGACTGTTAGACAAGACACGTGACCTAATCTCACCTATGCCACTGGTTTTACATAAGTGTTTTTCCTTTCTTTATTAGGACAAGCACAGACATTAGCCTATATAAAACGAGCAATATTAGATAATAAAGCCCCTCATTTGGATGGCTAGGTAGCTTACTCTCTTGACCTGACCTGTACCATTTCCTTCTCTCGTTTTCTGTGGGTGTTAGTGTGTTATGTTTTCCACTTTATGAACCCCAGGAGGACCACCAGAGGGGTATACTACAAAGCAGGAGCAATAACTTAGCCAGCTAACTTGCCTGAATATTTTAAGATAAGCTTAGAATAGGTATGGTCTAACTGATTCAACAACCAAAAACACATATCTAAGTTCAGCTTTCTTAATGAACCAGAATATCAATAGTTATATCTGGATGTTTAATGAAGTTATCTGACTAACTCATTGAACGTGCTTTGAAGAATACCCTCTTATGTCTCTACCAGAGGTTAGGTCAGGACGATACTGGATCGAGAGGCCAGGGAGTCCTACTCGCGTTAATACAGTGGACAACACATAAACACCCACAGCAACAGAAGGAAATGCTATCCTCTGATCGTCTCCATTCACCTCTGACAGTTTGGCACAGCAGCGGTTGTTCCAATACTATTAAACCCATTGAGTGACTTTGGCCACTGATGCTGGTGTTGTCACCTTACTTTTATTAATCTGATGACTGTTATTTATCTAATCAGCTAACTACGTTTAATTGTTACCCGATTCAATTAATCATGTAACCATTAACTCATTAGGATTTGGGGCACCACGAGAGGGGTTCTTTAAAGAGTTGCCATCTACCGAGTTAAACTCTAAAGGTCTTTACCTATCACATCCATAAACAGTCAACGTATTAATTATTACCTCGTATCATATCATCATTCTGGACAGTCATAACCTTGTATCTGGAAAACCCAGAGCCTTACTTATGATTCAGTACTACACAAAATGGTTTAATTATTTATTTACTAGTTAACTAAATGGTAACACAGGATAAACATACACACTTAATACATAAGAAACAGGTCCCTAGCGGACTGACAACAATATGGCTGCTTGTTACAAAAAGACATGGCGAGGGTGAGAGAGAGAAAGAAAGGGACAAAGACACTTAACGTTGGTACATTTAGAAACTACTCTCACTTTGCACACGAACCACCGCCGCTTGGAGTAAGCAATCATGAATGTATTTACATGAAAATCCTTTGTTTCTCTCGGTAGACAGGGTCTTCTTGGAAAGGGTGTTGGGCCTTTTTGCTGCACGCTTGTAAGGCTCTGATTGTCCAAAAGGGGTCTCCACCCATCTTCTACTGTTGTTCTCCTTTGCAGTCGTCCGGTATCCGGTGACTTGTCGTGTAGTCCTGAGCAGAACTACAGAGTTCATTCTACTTCCATTCACTCTGGAAGATGCTTCTTGAAGATAGGCTAGCCGGCCGTGTTGATGGTTCCCAGTGGGGTGATGAGAGTAATGGAATCTGATGGTTTGAAGAGAGTAGTAGAATTGTCCCACTTAAATTCGTTTTTCTAGATACTTTACTTAGGACAGCTAATAAGCCGTACCTGTGATTGTCCGGGAGGGGGGTTTATCATCTCTACCTCGTGTTGAGATTCAGAGTTCAAACCACTTTAAACGTGAGCTGCAGCTCAATGTCTCTCTGGTCTGATATGGTAATTCTTTACCCATAATTTCATACAGTTTGTTAGAAAGGGCGGTTCTGTCAGGCTGACACGCTCTCTGACCTCACTCAGGGGCGTGTCTTGTCACTGTGCAAAGTTATGTAAAACTATTATCTCTTATGGCTCCTAAAATCATGTCACTCTCTTAACAAAAATACTTTAATCATTTTTCATATAGCATGCACATCGCAGAGGATGGAAACTTCGTACTTATAGTGTGTATACTTTTCAAGTTACAGTATTTCCTTTATAACATTTGTAATGACATCACAATATAACATTAGTGTTATTTTAGGTCACCTCTGCCCATTCCCCATGTTCTATGTTAGAAATTATCTTCAATAGTTGCATTTGAAAGTTTTAGATTTTTGGTGGGAAAAATCTTCTTCTGGTGAACATTGGAGAGGGAGATGCTGAATGTTCGGTCCTTGATTTACAATGAACCCCCACCAGTTCCCCCCCCCCCCCCCCCCCCTCTGCAGGTGAGAGGGGGTCTGCTTGAAGTTATTTATTGCAAAGCTGATCTGACCTATTTGGATCCTCACAGGACAGTCATGACACTGATAAAGCTTAGCCCTCTCCAATGTCAGCCAGTTGTCCTAATCTATTTACAATCACATTGACGGAGCTGGACACAGACAGCGCTAACTCAGAGGGATTTGAGGTAGAGCTCCATGGGAACAGGCTTGGGAGGTTATAAAAGGCAGACAGGAGAGACTAGAGGGATCAAGGCTGAACTAGGACATTACTTACTGTGTGGACTGTAGACTGGATGTTTACCTGCTTCCAGAAGTGGCAGTCAGTGTTGAGTTTCCAGGCCCAGAAACAGCTCTCGAAGTTGGCCGGTGGACCTAGCCTTCAGTCTCTGGATGAATGCCTGACTGAGCTCCAGCTGAGAGAGAGAGATCCAGGCAGAGACTGTTGAACGCCAGCTCCAGAAGCAGCTCTCGGAGTGGGCAAGTGGATTTAGCCTCCTCCAGTCCCTGGATGTTTGCCTGAGCTCCACTGGACCAAAGAGAGTCCCAGCCCCAGAAGCAGCTCTTTGCGGGGCAAGAGGACTTAACCATCAGCTCCAGAAGTATCTGAGCTCCAGTCTCTACCAGACCACCAGAGAAATCCATGGAGCCCATTGCCCAGACCATGGCGGCCCAGGCTGCAGACCCTGACTCCCTCCCCAGGAGGGCCATGAAGGTAGCCCCCAGAGGGGCCTCCACACAGTTTGTAGGCACATCCATCATCATCCTCTCCTCCTTCGCTGTGTCCACTGTGGCTATGAACATGGGGAAGAAGATAGTGGATTCCAAGCAGAAGGGCAATGAAGGCTAACGGACAATGAATAGGCTAGCTAACGCCTTAGTTACGTAGCTGAACACTTGTGCTAACTTGTTATTGTATGTATTTTGGTCATACCTATAGACACCTGTGTTGACTAGTGTCTGCTGAATAAAGCCCAGAAGAAAACTTGGTGAGATGCAGGGGATTTCAATTTACCCGAGTCACACTCAACTCCCCAGGGGGAAAACAGAAGATGGAATTTCTGAAGATTATATAAGACGCATGATGTAAACCTGGTTGCCATGTCAACAAGAGGATGCCCAAGACTGAATGAGTTGAGTTCAGAGATTCAGAGGCAGAAAATTACCAGCGGACACTTGATGCGATGCCAAACTCGCTATCTTTTTAGTTAACAAGACAATAGTCAGACTTGTGTACCTAATCTATTGCGTATAAATGTAACTTACACAACGGTCTCTTTATTTACTCTACGCAAATATCACTGGTATTTTCTCAGGGAAACTCAGTATAGTATATCTTGTATTAATGTGCATTGTGCATGATGACTGTAGGCTTATGTATTACTTGTCTTAAGTCTGTCACTGAGTATGAAGCATTAGATTAATAGTAGGCAGTCATAATAGCTGTACTTATGCTTACACAACATATTACCTTTAAGACTTCCTGAACACTTCCTAATTATTCAAGTAAAAGGTGATTTCCAGTGCCTATGGAACGTTGTGGTGTATCACTCCTATAAAGGCAACAGCAAGATTGTTTGGGAGAGGATTTACATGAAACATATCTTGAACTGTATGTTTTTCACCACTTGGGGGCAGTGTGGGAATATGAAAGTTGAGCACTACCTACCAACCACAGTATTCACTAATGCAATAATAAAAATATACCTGAACTAAACACCATTTCCTTTCCTGAACTCTATGAAAGAAATAGACAATTATTTAGAAACAATATATATTTATTGTTCATTTCACATTAAAGTATTATTCAAATAACAACAAAGTTCATGAAGTTGGGCTCCAAGTCCTTTTCAATCGATCATCAGTCAGTGGTCTTCACAGCAAACGGTCTATAGAAAAGTTTGTGGTCATACACACAGCCTTAAACGTTAGTATTCTACATCTGCAGTTAAGTATGTGTGTGCTCCTCTACATATCTTTAAGTAACTGTCCAGTGAAAATGTCCCTTTTTTGAAAGTTAATATTCTGTTAACTCATACGCAAATAATGTTGTTGACTCGTCCTATACTCATATTTGTGGCCAAATAATAAATTGGAGAAAAAACCCCACAGAAAACCACGCCTCCTGAGAGGAGGAGCTGGCAAGTAGGCGGTCTACTCGCGTGAATATCTTTAATGACCAGTATACAACCACACCCTTCTGCTGTTGGGGTACACCCACACCATTCCAACACAGAAAAGCGGCTTTTTTTTTGGAAGGAACACTATTTCAGTAATATTGTAATTAAGTATAGGTCACATTTCATATACATCTGGAAACAGTGGACAGAGACTTTAAACAGAATGTGTGTGTGTGTGTTCTGCACCATGTCTCAGCGGGTGTGTGTATTCCTCTCCTTGTCTCAGAGTGTGGCCAGGCTCTGCAGTCTCCTCTCTGTGAAGAAGCGGTGTGTCTGGTGTGTGTTGCTCTGCTGGGCGGAGGTCTTGGAGCCTGCCTTGAAGTAGGAGAGCATGGAGGTGTTGTTCTGACGGGCTGCAGCCTTCTCCCCATCCTCCTCATCATCATCCCTGATTACACACAAATAGTTATGTGATCTTGTTCTACTGAATGTAAACAAACACAGCAATTCACATTACAATAGCCTCTTCCCTTTTCACAAAGCTGAAACACTTGTATAGTACTAAAATACATTAGTAGAATATAGGGTAAACACAGAGCACTTTTCACCATCTACCACTCCCTTCCCTGGCCCCTCTCCAACCCCTTCTTCACCTGTACCCCCTCTCTCAACAAAGACCCTAATCCCACCCCAGTTCCCCTAGCCCATCTCTCCTCACCAGTGTACGGTGACAGCCTTGCTGTCCAGCAGGGTCTGTGTGGTGCTCCAGCTGAACCTGACAAACTGAGGGTAGCCAAACACCGGGTCAAGCTCCTTCAACAGCCACGCCTTCGTCTTCGGGTCTGGAAGACACACAACAAGAAAAAGGTCAATTCTACTGTATTTTAAACAAATTTTACCATTACAGCACTAAAACACTACTGTATTTCTACAAACTTCTATGTAACAGAAAAGATGGGCCTCCATCCTTTACCAGCCATAACTTTTAAAATTGCAGAATACAACATTTAAATGACAGTCCCTGCACTTCTAGTGTTAAAACACATTCTACCATTAAAGGACAAAATGCATCAAATTTGACTAAACTAGGATTCAATACAAGATGCTGAACTTCATATATTGTTTCCAAGCCATTAAAAATTGTGTGTGATGGGTGAAGATTTTCCCTAACGTGTTTCCCTACTGACCGTTGGGGTAGCCGGAGCCGTAGTCTGCATCCACCTCTCCTAGGTCTTCTGGAAAGTTCCAGTCTTTTACTGAATGGTCCCTGGCCACCTGAGGGAGCAGCAGAGATCATTTAGGCCAGTGATCCTCCTTCTTAGCCTGGTCCCAGGTCTGTTCGTGCACCTGTCAGCTTAATCGCTGTCAAGGTTTGACAAGAGGTTGGCATGATAGCACAAACAAACTGTCACTCAGGCTACCTCAATCCTGCTCCTGAAGAGGACTGCTAATCTGGGACAAAACCCTTCACTCCAGTACTTTCAGATCCCTGGTCTCGAGGTACAGGAGACAAAGAGAGGAAACTATTAAAAAACAAAGGAAGAGTTTGGCATTAAGGTGACATCTAACCTTGGCACAGATACTGGCAGCACTGACTATGGGGAAGAGGGAGTCAGCTTTGGGTCGTACGGTCACATCCACCCCGGGGAACCGCTGGGACAGCTTCTCCTGGTACTTCTCTGCAGGACCCACCGTGTCCACAAACACCTGTCACACACAGGGAGAGGGAGGGAGGACAAGGGACAGGGTAGTAATAAAAGGTTGGTCAAGTCAATCAAATTACATTTCATTTGTCACATGCTTCGTAAACAACAGGGAAATGCTTACTTACAGGTCCTTTTCCAACAATGCAGTTAAAGATACACAATAAAACAACAAAAGCAGAAATAGTGACAAAAGGAATAAATACACAGTAAATAACGAGTAAAAAGAACATGTCTATATAGCTGGAAGGGTAGTGAATACGATAGGGAGAAAGCGAGGGAGGGAGACATAAAATAGAATATAGAAAGACAGAGCGAGAGAAAAGAGAAGGGCAGAAAGAACATTTAGAGGGTTTGTTATGTTGTATTGATGATATTGGTGTGTTTGTATGTATGGTTTAAAATAACCAAGATGCTTTGTACCGTACCTCTTTGAGCTGTACTCCACTGTCCAGGGCGAACTGTACCAGGCCAATGGCTGCGTCATGAGAGAGAGCATTCAGGTTGTATTTTGACCTGTGGAAGAACAGAACGGTTAGAATCATCTGTGTGTGTGTTCGGTTGTTCGCTCTCTGTGTCTCTTTCTTTCTGTGTGTGTGTGTGTGTGTGTGTGTGTGTGGTACAGTATGTGTTTAAATACCTCTGCAGCATGCTGGTAGAGATAGTGTTGGGTGAGAGAATCTGAAGAGCCCAGCCTACAAAGCTCTTGGCCTCGTCCAGCTTGCGGAATAGATCCTCTCTCTGTGCCTCTGTCAATGTCTTCGAGTCTAGAAAAGGAGACACAGTAACTCATCATTGTACAACAAACAGATGCATGAATCAACTTTGTTGATCCTCAAAAGGTTTGTCACTAGAGACACAGACATGGACAATACAGTCACGCAGGCATCCTTCATACGTATATGAATTCATTATTTAACGGATTACTCTTGAATTTATATTGTATATCTTTAAAAAAAAATATCATGAACTTACCTGCCACTTTCAAGTCCTTCAGATCTTCCTTTTTGGCGACGGGACAGAAACATATTCCGTAGACCATGGGTCCTGGTGGAGCGAATGCACGATATTAGCAAGCAACATCAAATGATGACCAAGCAGCTAGTTAACTGTAAGAGGATAACAGGTATTCAGTGATCTAGTAAGGGATCCATGGCGTTTCAATAGGAGCCAATCCATTGTTTTAATAGCATCTGCTAAATTACCAAAATGGAAATGGAAAAATAGATTAGTTAACATGGACTAGTGATCCATGACATTTGAAAAGGAGGCCCACTCACCCAGGACAGGCCCCCTGCCGGCTTCATCGATGCCCAAACAGCAGTCTTCTGTCTTGCAGACGTCAGGTATTGCTGAAGCCAGGCGACAGCTCACCGAGTTGTCTGCTTCAAACTCACCGAGATCCATGGTGACCTTCCACTGTCTGTTTCTGGAAGTCTGTAATCAACTGTAAACAACAAGAGCTGTAAACAACTGTACAGAGAAAGTACACTGTAAACAACAAGTGATCTGTAAACAACTGTAAAGGATAAGTAGCCTAAACAACTGTAACTAACATTTCAAGGGTCTTGGTGAGTAGTTATGTTGACATTTTGAAACATGAAATAGCAATCAAATTGTAAGCAAGCAATTTCAAGATATAACCAGCTAGAAATAACAGTAGAATAGTGATGGGTGGGTTGACTCATAATCCGCACTCCCCACGGTTATATCCGCAGGGAAAGGGAGCATGGGTGGACACAGCTTTCTGTTTCCTTACAACTGGTAAAACGAGTATAATTTGGAAATGTTGCACAGAAAATCATTCCCATTAAAAAAATATATATATATATATATTTTTTTTTAAATCTCTCACTGGTCCCTAAACGTCTTTCCTCTGTGAAAGAAGCAAAAATGACAAAGAAAACTTTACTGATGTCAACTAGATTGAAGCATTCATTCTATCGATATATTATTCTGGTGAGCAAGGATTTACTTTTAGAGCATCATATAATGACAGAAGAGAAGCTGCATGTATCTAATTATAGACAAGTTGACAAACAAATAGCCAAGAAAAATGTCAGAAATTATAAACACAAACATAGACGTAAAAAAAATCTTGCACCCCCTGACAAAAAAATCGTTCCGCTGTCTCTGACTGTAGCCTACACCACCTTTTCTGTATTAGCGGGTTAGGGTCGGATGTGGGCCTCAGATTTTCACTTTATCACATATAGTCAAGTGGTTGTGGATGGCTTATTAGTAATTCACAGTAGAAGTAACACGTGCATGTGTCGGTAGTACTGCAAATCCGATGCATGCACGTGGATTTAAGCTAGTCTGTGGCAGTATGCAAAGTATTTTGGAGAAATGACAACCGTGACCCAGCACTCTAACATCTTTACTTTGGTGAGTTACGAAAGTACATTTAAGCCAGTCACTAAAAGAAGTCAGGCTGATAGTGAGAGTGCAGCCGAACGACGGCCTGGACCAGAGCTAGCTCTCAAACTCTAGGCGGCATTCTGCCTTACAGTTTTCAGCGGTTAGCTTCGCCCACGACTGGCCCATGTCAACTATACTCAACAAAAACATAAACGCAACATTTTAAGTGTTGGTCCCATGTTTCATGAGCTGAAATAAAAGATCCCAGAAATGTTCCATAGGCACAAAAAGCTTATTTCTCTGAGCATTTCTCCTTTGCCAAGATAATCCATCCAGTTGACAGGTGTGCAATACCAAGAAGCTGATTAAACAGCATGATCATTGCACAGGTGCACCTTGTCCTGGGGACAATAAAAGGCCACTCTAAAATGTGCAGTTTTGTCACAACACAATGCCACAGATGTCTCAAGTTGAGGGAGCTTGCAGTTGGCATGCTGACTGCAAGAATGTCCACCAGAGCTGTTGCCAGAGAATTGAATGTTAATGTTACCATCCTCATTTTAGAGAATTTGGCAGTACAGCCAACCGGCCTCACTACCACAGACCACGTGTATGGCGTTGTGTGGGTGAGGGATTTGCTGATGTCAACGTTGTGAAAAGAGTTCCCCATGGTGGGGTTATGGTATGGACATGCATAAGATATGGACAACAAACACAATTGCATTTTAGGTCCAAGGTCCTGTGGCCCATTGTCGTGCCATTCATCAGCCACCATCACCTCATGTTTCAGCATGATAATGCACGGCCCCATGTCACAAGGACCTGTACACAATTACTGGAAGCCGAAAATGTCCCAGTTCTTCCATGGCCTGCATACTTACCAGACATGTCACCCATTGAGCATGTTTGGGATGACCTGGATTGATGTGTATGACAGTGGTGTTCCAGTTCCCACCAAAATCCAGCAACTTTGTGGCACAACATTCCACAGGCCACAATCAACAGCTGGATCAACTCTATGCAAAGAAGATGTGTTATGCTGCATGAGGCAAATGGTCACACCAGATACTGACTGGTTTTCTGGTCCACGCCCCTACCTCTTTCGTTAAGGTATCTGTGACCAACAGATTTATATCTGTATTCCCAGTCATGTGAAATACATAGATTTG
Source organism: Salmo salar (assembly GCF_965601325.2). Taxonomy (NCBI): domain Eukaryota; kingdom Metazoa; phylum Chordata; class Actinopteri; order Salmoniformes; family Salmonidae; genus Salmo; species Salmo salar. The sequence goes on along the minus strand of NC_138302.1, from coordinate 23,928,887 downwards.
GAGCCTAATACATTTATTTCAACTGGCTGATTTCCTAATATGAACTGTACTTCAGTAAAATCTTTGAAATTGTTGCATGTTGCATTTATATTTTTGTTCAGTATACAATCCCCACGCTGTGTTTTACCATTTAGAAACGTCAATCAGCGCTTGCGATACAGCTTTCGAAATATATGGCCCTTAATAGGGTGTCCAATCAAAACCGCATAATTTCACCTCTAAGAAAACCAATGGTCCAAACCTCATGTCTCTATCATAATTCATTCAAATGTTATTGGAGTTTTTACCCTTGTAGGAGGTCCAAAATTAGGGTGAATAATTCAATGGAGGCATGAGATAAAAAGTGGTAAAGAATATGGAAATCGCACTGCGTCAACTAGGCTGGATGCTGTGCGAGAATTAAGGCTAACTGACAGGCTCACCGTTGAACTAGTCATCCTTCTCAAATCCGGGGGACATAAAACAATATAGAGGTAAGATAGATATCGATTTTAAGACGACATGCATTATTTTTTATATTTTAGTAAACGCTTTTCATATTACTGCGAAATTCAATTTTTCTAAGATTTTTCACAAAAACAAGCGTATCTCTGAAATGTCAACGGAGCACCGCAAGCTTTTTATTTTCAAAGCCTTTGATATTTAATTCCGCTCGTGTCATGTTAATTTAGCTTTTTGTGACCAGTGGAAACAACTTTGCAGAATACCACAACATGTAAATCCTCTAAAATCGCTGCGAGAAAGCTGCACGCTCTAACAGAGCTCAGTGCTTATTATCGGATTTATTAGGTTACGAAATCTGACTTTTTGGATATAATGTTAAATGAAGACACCACTAGACGATTCAGAACATGAAGAATCATGTGTCTTGGTAAAATGTATTTTATACCATAAATAATTGACATTTCATCACCAAACCTCGTGGGTGGACAGACACCTTACCCTTATTTTTCACCAGCAATAAAGAATCTTTCAAAGAAAAAAATACACTTACTGTAGCAGTTTAGCACAGATCCATACAACTATGGGTGGCTCCATCCAAAGAAACTACACTTCCCGAGTTACGCTTACACACAGGGGTTCGGTGCATGCTAGATAGCGAATTGACCCAGGTGGTCGCCTCTGTCTTCCATAAATGTCCCATAAACAAGCGCTGTAACATGGAGATATGGCCTTGTGGGATCATTAACCCTATAAAAAGTCGTATCAATTCAACCTTTCGTTTTTTGAAAATTATTTATCGCTGGTAAGAAAGATAAAGTCCTTATGATTCCAATACCGTACCTCAAGCGATGCATGTTAATGTTCAGACCAAGCATCGTGGCTCTTAATACTACAATATGTAACTTTTTAGGCGACCCGACCAAATTCACAGAAATGTGAGTTAGAGATGTCAGTCACTGAAAGTTAGTCTAGTAAGCGACAGATCTGTTCTATGTGCGCTATTTCGATGCTTCCCGTTCTTAAGTTTCGTTTTTGCATCTTACTTTTGGTTTTGTACACCTGCTTCAAACGGTTGAAAATACATTATTTTTGGTTATGGAAAATATATTTTACAGCAGTATAGAAGGTACATTGATTCTCTGCACTATACTTGCTTGTGTTGTCAAACAAACAATGCAAACCATTAATTTTAGCAACGAGGAAATGGCAGAGCGATAGTGCACCTTTTTAAAGCATCATTATGTAACTTTTTGGGTGACCCAGATTCACATAGAAATGTAAGTTATAGATCTGTCACTTTCATTAAAGCAAGTCAAATATCGAGCACATAACAGGTCTACCGCTTTCTATGCTTCCCGTGCATGAGTTTCGTTTTTGTGCACCAGCTTCAAACACCTGGAAAAAAACAATATTTTTTGTTTATTGAAAATATACTTCACCCCATACAGAAGACGCCTTCCTCAAATGACTTGTGTACTAGTAATGGAACTTAGAGTCGTGATCTAGGGCTAACTGTCTAGCTAAGCAGTTTGTTTAATGCATGTTAGAAACATTTTAGTTTCTTACTTGCGTTGAGTTGAATAATGCACGCCGTTTAGCAAGTGAAAAGGAAAGATAAGCACATAAAATTCCCACTCACCCCGTGTGTTGTTGATGTTCCTGTCTGGTGGTCAGTCAATTTTGGCGCGGAATCTCTGACATGACCCTCATGCGAGGCTTCGTGGGATTTGTAGTCCCATCCACGGTATCTCTGGGTTGTATGCCTATTCTTTTAGTGCAGTACCTCTACACTCGGAGGATGGCAGCAATAGTCTTCCATCTTACTGGTCTAACTCAAGGGCTTGCATGTTAATTAAGCATTTCCTTACTTGTGCATGTGACAAATAAAACCTGAAACTTGAACATGAGTGACAACAACGTCACTCTGTTGAACGAGGGGTGTGTGAGTGTGTGTGTGTGTGTGTGTGTGTGTGTGTGTGTGTGTGTGTGTGTTCGCACATGTTGGCCCCTATGAACAGCAAATATTTCACACAAAAAATAAATCCCATTGTAGGTACGTACACATGACCGAATCACTTAGGTTGGTATTCAAGCAAATGTTAACATGGTACAACAACAAAATACATGGCCTTCCCTAAGTGGTCCCTTTCCCTCCTCCTCCCCCGCCTCCCCCTCCCTCTTGATGGCCTCGCTGCCGGGATTACGCGGTGACATCTAGATTTAATGTAGCCTCATTTACCTGCAGTCCAGATATGTTAGGGGTTATAACCATGTCACAGGATGTCATCTCTGAAAGAACACACTTCTTCTCAAGTCTCTTTTCATGTTTTCTCTCTTCTCAGTCTGATTGTACAACATGTCAAACTATTAACCCTCCTAATTACACCAACCACCATGATGACTGATATAATTTATTAACCTACATTCATTTGTTGTTCCCACTTGAACGTTTCAATTTCATCCAACGGAACGACAAGTCCCCCTCAATGGGTGCTAATTAGTTAGCAGTGGTTAGCGCACGTCTAGCAGCCTAGTGTTGTGTGTGTGTGTGTGTGAGAGAGCGGTGGTGACCGTGAGGACGTACTCATGGAGCATTAGCGTCGTTAGTCATGTTGACCTCTCTGATCCTCCTAGATGATGGACGTGTGTGTGTGTGTGGTCTTTCTGGTCCTCTCTGATAATGGTTTGTAGACCAATCACTCTCTTTGACAAACCAGAAGGGTTGTTTTCCTTCTGTGTGTCTCTCTTTTTTTGTGCTGTCTCTGTCTCATTCACCTCTCTCTCTCTCTCTCTCTCTCTCTCTCTCTCTCTCTCTTTCTCTCTCTCTCTTTCTCTCTCTCTCTTTCTCTCTCTCTCTTTCTCTCTCTCTCTCTCTCTCTTTCTTTCTCTCTCTTTCTTTCTCTCTCTCTCTTTCTCTCTCTTTCTCTCTCTTTCTCTCTCTTTCTCTCTCTCTCTCTCTCTTTCTCTCTCTTTCTCTCTCTCTCTCTCTCTCTTTCTCTCTCTTTCTCTCTCTCTGCCTCTACCTCTCTCTCTCTTTCTCTCTCTCTGCCTCTACCTCTCTCTCTCTCTCTCTCTCTCTCTCTCTCTCTTTCTCTCTCTCTGCCTCTACCTCACTCTCTCTCTCTCTCTCTCTCTCTCTCTCTGCCTCTACCTCACTCCCCACTCTTCTCTTCCCCCGGTTATCTCTCTAGTTCCACCCCCCATCCCTCTGTAATTGACCACTGTGTGTATGGAACTAAGAAGGAGGGCTGGAGGGGGTGACACCCCTACTAAGTGGACCGTCTTCCCTCCCCCCTCCCTTCTCTCCCCCTCTCGAGGGTCAGGTGCACTCACTCTCTAGTGGACCCTCTTCCCCCCTCTCTTTTTAGAACTGTATCTCATTAGTGAAAACCAAGACTGTTCTCAGGGCAGGTCTGCCGGTTTTGATTAGCAGAAGTGACTTTTCTTAGCAGGTTAGGAGAATTAACGTGGCAGGTTAGGACAATTAACGTGGCCGGTTAAGATAATTAGGTTAAGGTTAGGAAAAGGGTTAGCTAAAATGCTAAAATGTAACATATCTAGCTACAACCAGGCCTGCCCTGAGAACAGTCTTGGTTTCCACTAATGCGATGCTGCTCTTTTTGATGGCCTCGCTGTCGGGTTCCTGTAATGAAGACGAGCACCTGCTGAGGTGATGTCGTAATCCTAGGATACGTGCGGGGGATTTGACTTCGTTACTCAGCAAGGGAGGGAAAAAAACAAGCTAATGGGCAGTAGCACATCTCATCAGGTCGCCGGGTGGCTCAGTCTACGTGACACAGACGTACGCACGCGGAGACACACGCTCAAACGTATATCCTCATCCTCACATACACACACTACATCTTCGTCAGTGTGTAAATAGCGCCAGGTCATCATTTTATTTACATACCAAGGACATCTCTTTCACCTCTCTTCCACCTTACCAAGGGCAAACATCTCTTTCACCTCTCTTCCACCTTACCAAGGCAGACATCTCTTTCTCCTCTCTTCCACCTTACCAAGGGCAGACATCTCTTTCTCCTCTCTTCCACCTTACCAAGGGCAGACATCTCTTTCTCCTCTCTTCCACCTTACCAAGGGCAGACATCTCTTTCTCCTCTCTTCCACCTTACCAAGGGCAGACATCTCTTTCTCCTCTCTTCCACCGTACCAAGGGCAGACATCTCTTTCTCCTCTCTTCCACCTTACCAAGGGCAGACATCTCTTTCTCCTCTCTTCCACCGTACCAAGGGCAGACATCTCTTTCTCCTCTCTTCCACCTTACCAAGGGCAGACATCTCTTTCTCCTCTCTTCCACCTTACCAAGGGCAGACATCTCTTTCTCCTCTCTTCCACCTTACCAAGGGCAGACATCTCTTTCTCCTCTCTTCCACCTTACCAAGGGCAGACATCTCTTTCTCCTCTCTTCCACCTTACCAAGGGCAAACATCTCTTTCTCCTCTCTTCCACCTTACCAAGGGCAAACATCTCTTTCTCCTCTCTTCCACCTTACCAAGGCAGACATCTCTTTCTCCTCTCTTCCACCTTACCAAGGGCAGACATCTCTTTCTCCTCTCTTCCACCTTACCAAGGGCAGACATCTCTTTCTCCTCTCTTCCACCTTACCAAGGGCAGACATCTCTTTCTCCTCTCTTCCACCTTACCAAGGGCAGACATCTCTTTCTCCTCTCTTCCACCTTACCAAGGGCAGACATCTCTTTCTCCTCTCTTCCACCTTACCAAGGGCAGACATCTCTTTCTCCTCTCTTCCACCTTACCAAGGGCAGACATCTCTTTCTCCTCTCTTCCACCTTACCAAGGGCAAACATCTCTTTCTCCTCTCTTCCACCGTACCAAAGGCAGACATCTCTTTCTCCTCTCTTCCACCTTACCAAGGGCAGACATCTCTTTCTCCTCTCTTCCACCTTACCAAGGGCAGACATCTCTTTCTCCTCTCTTCCACCTTACCAAGGGCAGACATCTCTTTCTCCTCTCTTCCACCTTACCAAGGGCAGACATCTCTTTCTCCTCTCTTCCACCTTACCAAGGGCAGACATCTCTTTCTCCTCTCTTCCACCTTACCAAGGGCAAACATCTCTTTCTCCTCTCTTCCACCTTACCAAGGCAGACATCTCTTTCTCCTCTCTTCCACCTTACCAAGGGCAGACATCTCTTTCTCCTCTCTTCCACCTTACCAAGGGCAGACATCTCTTTCTCCTCTCTTCCACCTTACGTGAGGGAGAGCCTACGGTACACGCTGTACATTAGTGTGTGTGTCACAGGAGGTTGGTGGCACCTTAATTAGGGAGGCGGGCTCGTGGTAATGGCTGGAGCGGAATAGGTGGAATGGTATCAAATACATCAAACACATGGCTTGATGCCATTCCATTTGCTCCATTCCAACCATTATTATGAGCCGTCCTCCCCTCAGCAGCCTCCACTGGTGTGTGTAGTGTCTGTGTGTAGTACATTAAGTTGTACTGCTGCTACTGTGTCAGGTGATTATTAAGTAGAAGAAAGTAGCACATGGATAGAATACAAAAAACACAATTTTCCCTTGATTGTCACTTAGCTCTTACAGAGGCAATCCTTAGGCAAGTCATTACATTTATATGTTAGTCCTTTAGCAGATGCTCTTATCCAGAACTACTGACAATCAGTGCATTCAACTATAGGTAGTATAACCACATATGGTAGTATAACCACATACCACAATCATTGCAAGTAAAACTTTCTGCAAAATAGATACCATCTGCAAAATCAGTGCTCATGTGTCAGTGCTGCTGGCTAGTGGGTACAAAAGGTGAGAGAAAGCAATTCCTGGGTGGAAACACTGTGCTCTTTTCCTGGAATTATCAGAGAAAAATACCCACCATGCACCACACTGCGGAACAGATCCGATTTGAGCTTGTGCTGTATGTTCCCACAGAGGGTGACTTTTATGACAAAGTTTAACTGGATTAAAGTCTTTATCCATAAATGAGTGAAATTTGGAACGACAATGTGTAGATTGGTACCATGAACCTTTTTACTCCCGTTAAAGTAACAGGGATGTTTCCTGCTGGTGAAAATACAGTAAGATACCCCTGCAATTCAACTCCAGATTGTTGATTTAATTCCTTTTCCCCTCCCTTTAAACCTTAATAAAAAGACGGATAGGCCTGTGGATTGATATGGGTCTTAAACGTGAGTCTTAGCCAAACAAAAACACAGAAGAAGCCATTTAAACAGGAAGACCAAATCTGTCTGAACAGCAGTGGAAAACGTAAGGTTGAGCCAAGCTAGCCTAAACCAAATGGAATGCTGTGTTCACCATTATGAGAACATCATTCACGTTGGTTTAACCAGGCTAAAGCCAATCCTCAGAGAGGAGGAGACATTTAAGAGTGGACCAAATCTTATCCAGAAATGTGTGATGAGCATGCAGGACCGAGCAAAATGTCAATCAAGACCAGTTAATCATTTCTGAAACCTTATTATATAGTTGAGGCATATGAGACACACAACAACAGCAGGAGTGAACCAAACCAACACAAGCCACAGAGAGTGGAAGACATTTAATAGGGGGCCAAATCGAATAAGGGCTGCTGTGTGAAAAATGTCATCTGTCAGCCCGTGAGTATTTCATTACCCTGGGCTGGGTTATCAGCTCTGTGAATCACTGATGTGAATCAGTCACTCAGAGAGAAGCAATCACATTGATACATATTTAGAATGGTGTGTGTGGGGGGGGGGGGGGCAGGTATGTATGGGGGGTGCATGCGTGCATTGTATGTGTGAGTGTGTGTTTGTGTTCTGGGCAGTCACACACAGAGGTAGTCATAATGATAGGCAGAAGAGTGGTAGGGGGTGGATGGAAGTGAGCTTTGAAAGTATTATTCTTTTTTTTATTGTTGAAACAAAACCAGAAAAATGAAATAGCTATTGTTTCATATAATTAGGCAGCTGCACTCAGATAATCATTATGGTGGAGATATAAAAGCAGAAAGAAGGGATGATGAGAGAAAGAAAGAAGGGATGATGAGGGGGGAAAAGGGGGATGATGAGGGGGAAAAGGAGGATGATGAGGGAAAGAAAGAAGGGATGATGAGGGAAAGAAAGGGGGATGATGGGGGAAAGAAAGGGGGATGATGAGGGGGGGAAAAGGAGGATGATGAGGGAAAGAAAGAAGGGATGATGATTATGGAAAGGAAGGGGGATGATGAGGGAAAGAAAGAAGGGATGATGATGGAAAGAAAGAAGGGATGATGATTATGGAAAGAAAGAAGGGATGATGAATATGGAAAGGAAGGGGGATGATGAGGGAAAGAAAGAAGGGATGATGATTATGGAAAGGAAGGGGGATGATGAGGGAAAGAAAGAAGGGATGATGATGGAAAGAAAGAAGGGATGATGATTATGGAAAGAAAGAAGGGATGATGAATATGGAAAGGAAGGGGGATGATGAGGGAAAGAAAGAAGGGATGATGATGGAAAGAAAGAAGGGATGATGATTATGGAAAGGAAGGGGGATGATGAGGGAAAGAAAGAAGGGATGATGATGGAAAGAAAGAAGGGATGATGATTATGGAAAGAAAGAAGGGATGATGATTATGGAAAGGAAGGGGGATGATGAGGGAAAGAAAGAAGGGATGATGATGGAAAGAAAGAAGGGATGATGATTATGGAAAGGAAGGGGGATGATGAGGGAAAGAAAGAAGGGATGATGATGGAAAGAAAGGGGGATGATGAGGGGGGGAAAAGGAGGATGATGAGGGGGGGAAAAGGAGGATGATGAGGGAAAGAAAGAAGGGATGATGATTATGGAAAGGAAGGGGGATGATGAGGGAAAGAAAGAAGGGATGATGATGGAAAGAAAGAAGGGATGATGATTATGGAAAGAAAGAAGGGATGATGAATATGGAAAGGAAGGGGGATGATGAGGGAAAGAAAGAAGGGATGATGATTATGGAAAGGAAGGGGGATGATGAGGGAAAGAAAGAAGGGATGATGATGGAAAGAAAGAAGGGATGATGATTATGGAAAGAAAGAAGGGATGATGAATATGGAAAGGAAGGGGGATGATGAGGGAAAGAAAGAAGGGATGATGATGGAAAGAAAGAAGGGATGATGATTATGGAAAGGAAGGGGGATGATGAGGGAAAGAAAGAAGGGATGATGATGGAAAGAAAGAAGGGATGATGATTATGGAAAGGAAGGGGGATGATGAGGGAAAGAAAGAAGGGATGATGATGGAAAGAAAGAAGGGATGATGATTATGGAAAGAAAGAAGGGATGATGATTATGGAAAGGAAGGGGGATGATGAGGGAAAGAAAGAAGGGATGATGATGGAAAGAAAGAAGGGATGATGATTATGGAAAGGAAGGGGGATGATGAGGGAAAGAAAGAAGGGATGATGATGGAAAGAAAGAAGGGATGATGATTATGGAAAGAAAGAAGGGATGATGATTATGGAAAGGAAGGGGGATGATGAGGGAAAGAAAGGGGGATGATGGCAGTTAGATAGTAGATGACTGGAAGTCAGCTCTGAAATTAATATGTTTTAATTGTCGAAATAAAACCAGAACAGTGAAACAGTTATTGTTTCATGTAACTACATTCAGACATAAAACCAATTGTAATGATAGGGAGAGACATGTTTAAAAAGGGGTGGATAGTGGATAGGAACCAGACCATGATTACTTACTGTGTGCGCTTATCTCTTTGGAAAACTAAAATAATTAGGAGATGATATGATTGCGACAAACAAAAGTATGGCTTGAGCGCAATTTGTTGTAAAAAGAAAACGTTTGAAAGCCTCAAAGACAAATTATTTAACTGTCTACTTTAGATCATGTAGGCCTATATGTCAACTATCCCCGCTACTATGTTACTGAAATGTCTGTTGATGCCAATATTCAATTATGAAAACAACTTCACAATATCCTGTGAGATACTATATGGCACTGTTACATTCCCATTGTGTCCACTGCTCACAAGACTGCTCTTTCCATGACAGACTGACCAGGTGAATCCAGGTGAAAGCTATGATCCCTTATTGATGTCACTTGTTAATCCACTTCAAGTCACTGTAGACGATGGGGAGGAGACAGGTTAAAGAATACATTTTTAAACCTTGAGACAATTGGGACATGGATTGTGTGTGTGTGTGCCATTCAGAGTGTGAATGGGCAAGACAAAATATTTAAGTGGCTTTGAACGGGGTATGGTAGTAAGTGCCAGGCGCACCGGTTTGAGTGTGTCAAGAACTGCAACGCTGCTGGGTTTTTCACGCTCAACAGTTTCCCATATGTATCAAGAATCCAGCCAACTTGACACAACTGTGGGAAGCATTGAAGTCAACATGGGCCAGCATCCCTGTGGAACGCTTTCAACACCTTGTAGAGTCTGGACGAATTGTTCACAGGGCTAAAGGGGGAGGGGGGTGCAGCTGAATATTAAGGAAGGTGTTCCTAATGTTTAGTCTACTCAGTGTATATTGCAGATAAGCTCATTCACAACCTTCAGCTTGGCTTTGATTCAATTCAAGAATTGATCACCGATCTTAAATTAGTGCTAAATGTTGATAAAACCAAGTTTATATTTTTATACTAAATACCTACGTATCTATCTTGAGTAGAGCTCAATTTGAGCAGGTCCCCCATTATAAGTATCTAGGTATTTGGAATGATGATAAGCTGTCCTTTAAAACACACATTGATAAGCTGACTTAACAGTTGTGAGTAAAGATTGATTTCTTGTATGGAAATAAGTCATGTCTCACTTTTGAAAATAGGAGGAAGATTGTTCAAGCAACACTCCTCTTAGTAATTGACTATGGCGACTCAATCTACATGCAGCCTCTGTGTTAAAACCTCTAGATTCAGTCTAACACTCAGCCTTGCGTTTTATCACTGGTGATCATTTCTGTACGCATCACTGTCTCTTAAATAGTTCTGTTGGCTGGGAGTCTCTGACGACCAGAAGGGCTCCGACATTGGCTATTATTGAATATAAAGCACTTCTCTGGAAACTCCCATACTACCTCACCTCACTTCTAAATGGGAAATCTAGTAACTATTAGACTCTAGACTGGATGGTTCTAGAGGTTCCACGGGTCTCCTCTGAGTTAGGGAAAAACTGCTTTCAGTTACTATGCCCCTCAGTCCTGGAATTACCTACAGGTCACTCTAAAACTTGATTATTTGTTGCTTACATTGCTTGAACTGTTGTTCTCAGGGCATCATTGGAAATGAAACCCTGGTCTCAGTGGGTTCCCCTGGTTAAATAAAGTTAATAAAAAATAATAATAAAACACTTAGAAGGCACACAGACCTCAGCTATTGTCTATTTATTGTACTCTGTAGAGATCTTTCACAGAAGGCTTGTGTATGCCGTATGGCCAAGGTTAGCAGTATTACCACAATACAATACTTGACACCTTACACTTGGGGGTGTCTTAAGTTGTCAGTATTGAGGGATTCCAGGGACATAAAACAGATCGATACAAGATGGAAAACTATATATTGTATTGTGTAAATCAAAAATAACACACACACATCTAATGTGTGTTGCCACTTGGCATTCTTGTTAGGGGTTTCCAGACCAGAATTGTGCTGCCTGCCCTGCCTTCCACACTGATTCCCAAAGAAAGCAATGGCATACAGTACAAAATCATAGTAACAGTGTGTATTCTGTATAAAATCTAAAATCTCTCCAATGCTAGACTTTCAGAAAGACATATATACCCCAGCAGACACACCACTATGGGTTTCTTCACGGTACCCAAACCAAAACCAGATTTAATGCGTTGCTCAGTTATGTGGCGCAGTGGTCTAAGGCACTGCATCTCAGTGCAAGAGGCGTCACTACAGTCCCTGGTTTGAATCCAGGCTATATCACATCTGGCCGTGATTGGGAGTCCCATAGGGCGGTGCACAATTGGCCCAGCGTCGTCCAGGTATGGCCGGAGTAAGCCGTCATTGTAAATAAGAATTTGTTCTTAACTGACTTGCCTCGTTAAATACAGGTTAAAAAATATATATTTTATGCATAGAGCCATGTCATCATGTAATGCTCTGCCACCAGAGGTTACTCAGGCAACAAGTTTAACTTAAAAAAAAAAACACAATGCATCCTCTTCTCTTTCTAAAGATCTAATTAAACTACTGTATATAAGAATATGTAAATACCGTATGAATAGTGTGTAAATAGCATTTTTGCTGTCTCTTGGTGTCATATACTGTGTGTGTGTTTTTTAATGTATATTATTTGGGGAATTTAATGTCATGTATTTGTATTTTACGTGGACCCCAGGAAGAGTAGCTGCTGCATGCTAATGGAGATCCTAATAAACTAATCAGAACTTTTTATATACAGTATTATCTGTGTGGACTGATTATCTGTGTGGACTGATTATCTGTGTGGACTGTAGGTAGTCGGTTTTGGGGGGTTCCAGTCAACCCAGGAGTACGTTGCTGTGTTGCCTTCCCTGACTTCCCATATTGATTTAATCAGATAGAAACAAGTAGCCAATAGCCATAAAAACCTAGAACCCCCTAGAAATCACATATAGCTGTGTCTTTGTTGTAGAAAATCCCCAGCCTCTTTCACACTATATGCTTTGGAATAGGAGTTTCTAGTCAGATCGGGAGTCTACTGTGCTACCTTGCCTTCTCATCCTTGACACATTGATTTGCCTATATCATAAAGACAGTGCAGACATGCAAATAGTATCTAGCCCTATCTCTTTCTTCTATTCTGTAGAAATATCCCAATAAGCTTTATGTACAGTATGTGGCCTTAGTGTTGGCAGTCAGGCCATCCAGGAGTGTGCTGCTCTTCTGCTGTCCACCCTGCCTCTCCTCATCCTGCCTCTCCACTCCTCATCCTGCCTTTCTCTCTTCATCCTGCCTCTCTCTCTTCATCCTGCCTCTCTCTCTTCATCCTGCCTCTCTCTCTTCATCCTGCCTCTCTCCTCATCCTGCCTCTCTCTCTTCATCCTGCCTCTCCTCTCTCTCCTCACCCTGCGTCTCCTCTCTCTCCTCCTGCCTCTCCTCATCCGGCCTCTCCTCTCTCTCCTCATCCTGCCTCTCCTCATCCTGCCTCTCCTCTCCTCATCCTGTCTCTCTTCATCCTGCCTCTCCTCTCCTCATCCTGCCTCTCCTCTCCTCATCCTGCCTCTCCTCGTCCTGCGTCTCCTTTCTTCTCATCCTGCCTCTCCTCTCCTCATCCTGGCTTCTCTTTCTTGCCTTTACTTTCCACATTGATTTTCTCCAGCAGCTTGTGGGCTAATTGCCCTTATCAAAATCATGACCGGTAAATGATCACCGTCTTTAATCGCCAGCAGCCATTGACATTTAGTCAAATTAATGAAGGCAAGCAGCGAGAGGATTGGGGCTCAGTGACTCAGACCTAGGTTAAAATACGATTAGAAATCATTCAAATACTTTGAGCATTTGCTTTAGTCTGCCCTCAAGTGCCAGGTGGGTGGGGTCTGTGCATGTGAGGCTTTGTAATTGGTTCCATTTCTACAGGCAAGCTCAATCAAGCACAGATAAAGTATTGGAAATGATTTTGAATAGTATTTGAACCCAGTTTAGAAGCGTCTGTTTAGTTGGTAAAATGGTAGCCTCCTTCACACTGAATAACAAGGCAAGTTAACAGAGAGAGATGGTGAGACAGAGAGGAGAGGAAGGTAAGAAAGAGGGGGAGAGAGAAAGAGGGAGAGAGAGAGAGAGAGAGAGTGTAATGTTTACTGTAAATTTGTTTGTGTTTATTTCAATTTAGTTTATTATCTATTTCACTTGCTTTGGCAATGTACACACGTTTCCCATTCCCATAAAGCCCCTTAAATTGAATTGAGAGAGAGAGAGCGTAGGAGAGAGAGAGAGTTAGAGAGAGGGAGTATTCATTTTCACCAGCTGCACTATATGCAATCAGGGACTGTGTCTACAGTGTGTGTGTGCTGCGTACGCTGCGGGCGTCCGTGTGCGTGTGCGTGCGTGTGTGTGTGTGTGTGTGTGTGTGTGGACAATTAATTTTCCGTAGCCTACCTTGCTTGCCAGGTTAGAGACTCAGCGAGAAACAGAGCTAATTTGATAAACAATCATTTGATAAACTATCATTTGGGAACAGTTTTCGGAGAGAATAATAGGCTTCGAACTGCCAGGAGCTGCAGCTTTCGTGTCTGTGTTTCTTTTCTTCATAAAGGAGCCAATAAACTAAGCTCATTTGTTTCTTTTCTTAGAGCAAACAAAACAACAAAGTTCCTAAAAAAATATGGAAACATTCCAGAAGCCTTTCAAATTCCAAATGGCATCAGTACAAATGTCTCAAATCCTCAAACAGTCCAGAGTTAAATATATGCACATTCATTCACACATACTGTACTGTATGTCAAAACATGCACCTGTACTATCACACAATCTGCAACCCAAACAGCACAATGATTCCCTATACAGTTGATTCCCTATACAGTTGATTCCTGTTCAGTTGATTCCTGTACAGTTGATTCCGCAAGTATTCAGACCCCTTGACATTTTCAACATTTTGTTACGTTCCAGCCTTATTCTAAAATGTATTAAATAAATACAAATCCTCATCAATCTACACACAATACCCCATAATGACAAAGGCAAAACAGGTTTTTAGAAATAACTTATTAGTATTCAGATACTCTGCTATGAGACTCGAAATTGAGATTAGGTGCATCCTGTTTCCATTGATCATCCTTGAGATGTTTCTACAACTTGATTGGAGTCCACTTGTGGTAAATTCAATTGATTGGACATGATTTGGAAAGGCACACACCTGTCTATATTTAAGTCCCAGAGTTGACAATACATGTCAGAGCAAAAACCAAGCCATGAGGTCGAAGGAATTGTCCGTATAGCGCCGAGACAGGATTGTGTCGGCACAGATCTGGGGAAGGGTACCAAAAAATGTCTGCAGCCTTGAAGGTCCACAAGAACACAGTGGCCTCCATCATTCTTAAATGGAAGAAGTTTGGAACCGCCAAGACTCTTCCCAGAGTTGGCCGCCCGGCCAAACTGAACAATCGGGGGAGTAGGGCCTTAGTCAGAGAGGTGACCAAGAACCCGATGGTCTCTCTGAAAGAGCTCCAGAGTTCCTCTGTGGAGATGGGAGAACCTTCCAGAAGGACAACCATCTCTGCAGCACTCCACCAATCAGGTTTGTATGGTAGAATGGCCAGACGCAAGCCACTCCTCAGTAAAAGGCACATAATAGCCCACTTGGAGTTTGCCAAATGGCACCTAAAGGACTCTCAGACCATGGGAAAATAGTGGGACTGAGAGAATACTCAGGATCGAGGGAAAGATGAACGGAGCAATGTACAGAGAGGTGTGTGTGTGTGTGTGTGTGGTGTGTGTGTGTGTGTGTGTGTGTGTGTGTGTGTGTGTGTGTGTCCTCCACATCGGGGGAAGACCGATAATGGATTCTGAAAAGTTTATCCAAGGGCACCAAGCTAATTCAGCAATTTAGTGTTTTTTGTAACGCTTCTGCTCCAAACAAACAGAGATCTTGTTGTACTTCAACGTGTGTGTGTGTGTGTGTGTGTGTGTGTGTGTGTACTTCAACCTGTGTGTGTGTGTGTGTGCTACCCAATTGATGTCAATATTTATCTCTCACAGCCAAGAGCTCTCAAAATTGGGGAGAAAACACCTGAAACATTAACCTTGTCCAACACCCACCATCATTGTTTCACCTCTATTTCACAGAGCTGCTGACCCTGATTCCAGCTATATTGAATTATGCAGTGTGAGTCGAGGACTACTTTTGTGAAATTATTTTTTATACAAGACAGGCCGTATATGGTATATGGTGATTCTGCATAAGTGGCAAAAATTGCTTTCCCACCCATTAAAAACATTTTTTTTAAACCGTTAAAGCAGCAATATGTAACTTTGTGAGCAACCTGACAGAATTAACATAGAAATGTGAGTTATAGATCTGTCATTCTCGTTAAAAGCAAGTCTAAGAAGCGATAGATCTGTTCTATGTGGGCTATTTCTATGCTTTCATTTGTAAGTTTGTTTTTGCGTCTTTTAGTTTCGGTTTTGTACACCAGCTTCAAATAGCTGAAAATACAATATTTTTGGTTATGGAAAATATATTTAGCAGTGGTTTAGATGGTATAATGATTATCTACACTATACTTGCTTGTTTTGTCACAAACTGAAATTAGGCGAACTATTAGAATTTTAACAACCAGGAAATAGCAGAGCGATTTCTGCATAGTGTATGTTTAAGTATCCAAACTTAGGACAAGGCAATTACAAACATATTGGTGAATTAATCTAATAGTACAAAGTTATTGTTTAGACACCTATTGTACTGAGAGCTGGCTGTCCCAAACCCTCACTCCTAAACTTCGTGTTGTAAAGTAATTAATGTTTTTTTGAAAAACCAAAAAACGTAACTCTATTATTTCAATAGAACATCTTGAGTTGTTGTATTATTATATTGAAAGATACTGATCGAATTAGTAGTTTTGTTTATTTAAAGAAATCTTTCTCTAAAAAAGATGTCCCACCTGTAGATGTCACTACCAAAACACACACGTCCACACTACCAAAACACACACGTCCACACTACCAAAACACACACGTCCACACTACCAAAACACACACGTCCAACATAAGTCAGTTGTCTAAACTGAACGATCACAAACAAAACAATTGACACTATATATATGTATCTACTACTCTACTATGCTCTACTCTACTGTACTGTACTCTACTATGCTCTACTCTACTGTGCGCTACTACTGTACTGTGCTCTACTGTGCTCTAATGTACTGTGCTCTACTGTACTGTGCTCTACTACTGTACTGTGCTCTACTGTACTGTACTGTGCTCTACTGTACTGTGCTCTACTGTACTGTGCTCTACTGTACTGTGCTCCAAATGTACTGTGCTCTAATGTACTGTACTGTGCTCTACTGTACTGTGCTCTACTACTGTACTGTGCTCTACTGTACTGTGCTCTACTGTACTGTACTGTGCTCTACTGTGCTCTACTGTACTGTACTGTGCTCTACTACTGTACTGTGCTCTACTACTGTACTGTGCTCTACTGTACTGTACTGTGCTCTACTGTACTGTACTGTGCTCTACTGTACTGTGCTCTACTGTACTGTACTGTGCTCTACTGTACTGTGCTCTACTACTGTACTGTGCTCTACTGTACTGTACTGTGCTCTACTGTACTGTGCTCTACTACTGTACTGTGCTCTACTGTACTGTGCTCTACTGTACTGTACTGTGCTCTACTGTACTGTGCTCTACTACTGTACTGTGCTCTACTGTACTGTGCTCTACTGTACAATTGAAGAAAGGGCCCATGGACTCTTGATCTAGTGGTCTTGGCCTCGAGACCACATACATTTTGTCTTTAACTTGTCATGTTCTCAACTCTGGATCTTGGACAAATGTCCTGGTATAAATCTTGGTCTTGGCTCCTGGATATTAGCTTAGTCTTTGGTTTACAAATACCATTTCTAAAGTACATCTGTAATAGAAGGTAGACCATTATGATCACTACTGTGCATGGTTCTCCCTTTATTGCCGCTTTTCACTATGTTTCAAATGTAGTGGGGTAGTCAGAAATTCAAGGAAATATTTCAAGTAAGCAATACAGACAAAGTGTGAGAGTAGTATGCTGTATGTCTACCTGACATTTTTTATTTCACCTTTATTTAACAAAGTTAAAGTTAGTTAAAAACAAATTCTTATTTTCAATGACGGCCTAGGAACAGTGGGTTAACTGCCTTGTTCAGGGGCAGAACAACAGATTTTTACCTTGTCAGCTCAGGGATTTGAACTAGCAACCTTTCGGTTACTGGCCCAAAGCTCCGACCACTAGGCTACCTGCCGAACAGTAGAGTACTAGTCAAAAGTTTGGACACACCTACTCATTCACAGGTTTTTCTTTATTTTTACTATTTTCTACATTGTAGAATAGTAGTGAAGACAGTGAAAACATATTTTAGATTCTTAAAAGTAGCCACCCTTTGTCTTGATGACAGCTTTTCACACTCTTGGCATTCTCTCAACCAGCTTCATGAGTTAGTCACCTGGAATGCATTTCAATTAACAGGTGTGCCTTGTCAAAAGTTCATTTGTGGAATTTATTTCCTTCTTAATGCGTTTGAGCCAATCAGTTGTGTTGTGACAAGGTAGGGGTGGTATACAGAAGATAGCCCTATTTGGTAAAAGGCCAAGTCCATATCATGGCAAGAACAGCTCAAATCAGCAAAGAGAAACAACAGTCCATCATTACTTTAAGACATGAAGGTCAGTCAACACAGAAAATGTTCATTAGAGTTACCAGCCTCAGAAATTGCAGCCCAAATAAATGCTTCACAGAGTTCAAGTAACAGACACATCTCAACATCAACAGTTCAGAGGAGACTGCGTGAATCAGGCCATGGTCAAATTCCTTCAAAGAAACCACTACTAAAGGACACCAATAAGAAGAAGAGACTTGCTTGGGCCAAGAAACATGAGCAATGGACATTAGACCGGTGAAATCTTTCTTTTTAGTCTGAGTCCAAATTTGAGATTTTTGGTTCCAACCGCCGCGTCTTTGTGAGACGCAGAGAAGATGAATGGACGATCTCCGCATGTGTGGTTCTTTGCTGGTGACACTGACAGGGATTTATTTAGAATTCAAGGCACACTTAACCAGCATGGCTACCACAGCATTCTGCAGCGATACACCATCCCATCTGGTTTGCGCTTAGAGGGACTATCGTTTGTTTTTCAAAAGGACAATGATCCAACACACCTCCAGGCTGTGTAAGGGTTATTTGACCAAGAAGGAGAGTGATGGAGTGCTGCATCAGATGACCTGGCTTCCACAATCAGCCGACCGCAACCCAATTGCAATGGTTTGGGATGAGTTGGACCACAGAGTGAACTAAAAGCAGCCAACAAGTGCTCAGCCTAAATAAGGTATTTCTAGGTGTGTCCAAACTTTTGACTAGTACTGTTCGTGTAGGCCTATTTCTTTTCTCTGTATTTCCCTATATTCCTCTAATTAGTCAACTGAATAGCATTGTCCCCTCAAGCTCCCACACTGACAGCTTTAAAAGGCTCATCACTCATCCTCGTAGCGCCGACTGTGGTATAGGAGATTTACTGCCCCTCTTAAAACGGCAAGCTGCCCCCCTGTGGCATAGGGGATTTACTGCCCCCCTCCTGGCTGTGGCACAGGGGAATTGCTGCCCCCCGCTGCATTGGCGGATGCTGTTGATACTATTTATGAATATTTAACACTAGAAGCGCCAAGGCAGTCATTTTGACTGCATATGAATTTAACATTTAAAATCTCTGCCATGTTTAAAGTCCTTTTCCTAAAATAAGTCTAGTTAACAACAGTACATCACTGGGGCTGAGCTCCCTAACCTCTATATCAGGCGGTGTCAGAGGAAGGCCCTAAAAAATGTCAGACTCCAGCCACCCAAGTCATAGGCTATTCTCTCTGCTACCGCATGGCAAGCGGTACCAATGCACCTAGTCTGGAGCCAACAGGAAGCTGAACAACCATAAGACTGCTAAATAGTTAACCAAATAGCAACCTGGACTGTCTGCATTGACCCTTTTTGCACAAACTTTTCTGACTCATCATATGACACTGCTGCTACTGTTTACTATCTGTCACTTTTTCCTAGTTATATGTACATACTGTTGAAGTCGGAAGTTTACATACACCTTAGCCAAATTCATTTAAACACAGTTTTTCACAATTCCTGTCATTTAATCCAAGTAAAAATTCCATGTCTTAGGTCAGTTAGGATCACCACTTTATTTTAAGAATGTGAAATGTGAGAATAATAGTAGAGAGAATGATTGATTTATTTCAGCTTTTATTTCTTTCATCACATTCCCAGTGGGTCAGAAGTTCACATACACTCAATTAGTATTTGGTAGCATTGCCTTTAAGTTTTTTTTAACATGGGTCAAACGTTTTGGGTAGCCAACCACTATAAGTTGGGTGAATTTAGGCCCATTCCTCCTGACAGAGCTGGTGAAACTGAGTCAGGTTTTTTAGGCCTCCTTGCTCGCACATGCTTTTTCAGTTCTGCCCACAAATGTTCTATAGGATTGAGGTCAGAGCTTTGTGATGGCCACTCCAATACCTTGACTTTGTTGTCCTTAAGCCATTTTGCCACAACTTTGGAAGTATGCTTGGGGTTGTTGTCCATTTGGAAGACCCATTTGCGACCGAGCTTTAACTTCCTCACTGATGTCTTGAGATGTTGCTTCAATATATCCACATAATTTTCCTTCCTCATGATGCCATCTATTTTGTGAAGTGCACCTGTCTCTCCTGCAGCAAAGCACCCCCACGCTTCACGGTTGGGATGGTGTTCTTCAGCTTGCCAGCTTCCCCCTTTTTCCTCCAAACATAACGATGGTCATTATGGCCAAACAGTTCCATTTTTGTTTCATCAGACTAGGACATTTCTCCAAAAAGTACGATCTTTGTCCCCATGTGTAGTTGCAAACCGTAGTATGGCTTTTTTATGGCGGTTTTGGAGCAGTGGCTTCTTCCTTGCTGAGCGGCCTTTCAGGTTATGTCAATATAGGACTCGTTTTACTGTGGATATAGATACTTTTGTACCTGTTTCCTCCAGCATCTTCACAAGGTCCTTTGCTGCTGTTCTGGGATTGATTTGCACTTTTCGCACCAAAGTACGTTCATCTCTTGGAGACAGAATGCGTCTCCTTCCTGAGCGGTATGACGGCTGCGTGGTCCCATGGTGTTGATACTTGCGTACTATTGTTTGTACAGATGAACGTGATACCTTCAGGCGTTTGGAAATTGCTCCCAAGGATGAACCAGACTTGTGGAGGTTTACAAAAATTTTTCTGAGGTCTTGGCTGATTTATTTTGAGTTTCCCATGATGTCAAGCAAAGAGGCACTGAGTTTGAAGGTAGACCTTGAAATACATCAACAAATACACCGATTGACTCAAATTATGTCAATTAGGCTATCGGGAGCTTCTAAAGCCATACATAATTTTCTGGAATTTTCTAAGCTGTTTAAAGGCACAGTCAACTTAGTGTATATAAACTTCTGACCCACTGGAATTGTGATACAGTGAATTATAAGTGAAATAATCTATCTGTAAACAATTGTTGGAAAAAATAATTGTGTCATGCACAAAGTAGATGTCCTAACCGACTTGCCAAAACTATAGTTTGTTAACAAAAAATTTGTGGAGTGGTTGAAAAACGAGTTTTAATGACTCCAACCTAAGTGTATGTAAACTTCCGACTTCAACTGAACATGTATGGAGATCCCTTCAATCGACACTGAGTTAGGTAAATCTCCATTTAGTTTTCTTGCACCTTACTGGAATAATCTCAGACGCGCTCTGAAATTGGATGAATTGGTGTCTCTAGGGCAATTCAAAAGGCTGATTGAAAACCTTTTTACTGAAGAATGTGTTTGTTTTCTATGACTGTATTTTGCTTTTGTGTATTGATGTGAATATTGATGTGTATAGTGTATTGATGTATATTCAGGGCTCATCTGTAAAAGAGACCTTGGTCTCAGCATGTCTCCCTGTCAAAATAACGGTTAAATAAATACATGAAAAAAAATGATAAGGCAGCAACAAAGGCTCTCCATTTATGGAGGTCTTTGGCCAACCGTCTTTACCAATGTCTGGTCAGTAGACAGACAGTCTACTTCCTGTTGCACCGTGTCAACAAACCAACCTTTGTACCTCCCCTCGTTCTGCTAGCTGTCTGCTTATTATTAAATGTTTGACCAAGATACATAACATGCATCATATGTAGTAAATGACTGCCCTCTGAGAAACGTGATGAGTGTAAATAGATGTTCACACATTCATTTATTTGATTTAAACATTTGTGTCACTCCTGTGTCACTACTATTCAACAAACTTGATCTGGATTTGAGGCAGACCTGGGTTCAAAACTTTTAGCATTTGCTTTAGCCTGCCTGGAGTTTGAAAATATTTTCAAACACTATTTGAACCCGGATCTGATTTCAGGCTGCTGCCAAAATCAGATGAAAGTAAATAAAACGTTAGTTTTTCATGACTTCATAGTTTAATCTATGCCATAAACTCCACGGTTAGCAAAAATCAATTAAATAAGATGAAGCAAATCAATATACTGGAGACAAGTAAAGAATCTGAAAATTACAATGGGGAAATACACACATGGCCAAAAGTATGTGGACATCCCTTAAAATGAGTGAATTCGGCTATTTTAGCCACACCCGTTGCTGACAGTTGTACAAAATCGAGTGCACCGCCATGCAATCTCCATAGACAAACAATGGCCTTACTGAAGAACTCAGTGACTTTCAATGTGACACCATCATACAGTAGGATGCCACCTTTCGTCAAATGTCTGCCCTGCTAGAGCTGCCCTGGTGTGCTGTTATTGTGAAGTGGAAACATCTAGGAGCAACAACAGCTCAGCTGTGAAGTGGTAGGCCACACAAGCTTACAGAAGGGGACTGCCGAGTGCTGAAGCGTTGTCCTTGGTTGCAACACACATCGTCTGTCCTTGGTTGCAACACTCACTACCGAGTTCCAAACTGCCTCTGCAAGCAACGTCAGCACAAGAACTGTTAGTTGGGAGCTTTATGAAATGGGTTTCCATGGCCGAGCAGCTGCACACAAGCCTAAGATCACCATGCGCAATCACAAGCGTCGGCTGGAGTGGTGTAAAGTTCACCGCCATTGGACTCTGGAGCAGTGAAAAACGCGTTCTCTGGAGTGATCAATCATGCTTCTCCATCGAGCAGTGCGACGGACTAATCTGGATTTGGAGGATGCCAGGAGAACGCTACCTGCCTCAATGCATAATGCCAACTGTAAAGTTTGGTGGAGGAGGAATAATGGTCTGGGGCTGTTTTTCACGGTTCGGGCTAGGCTCCTTAGTTCAAGTGAAGAGAAATCTTAACGCTACAATATACAATGACATTCTAGATAATTCCGTGTTTCCAACTTTGGCAAGAGTTTGAGAAAGACCCTTTCCTGTTTCAGAATGGCAATGCCCCCGTGCACAAAGTGAGGTCCATACAGAAATGGTTTGTCTAGATCGGTGTGGAAGAACTTGACTGGCCTGCACAGAGCCCTGACCTCAACCCCATTGAACACCTTTGGGATGAATTGGAACGCCAACTGTGAGCCAGTCAGTGCTCAACCTCACTAATGCTCTTGTGGCTGAATGGAAGCAAGTCCCTGCAGCAAAATTCCAACATCTAGTGGAAAGCCTTCCCAGAAGAGTGGAGGCTGTCATAGCTGCAAAAGGGGGGACCAACTCCATATTAATGCCCATGATTTTGGAATGTGATGATCGACGAGCACGTGTCCACATACTTTTGGCTGTGTAGTGTATATCCCCATTGATATATGCATTCAGAGCAGGTGCATGGGTGCTTCAATAATTCTGCCTCTGTGAAATAAATACATTTAAAAACACATCAACTTCCATCAAGCGGTAAGAGAAAATAACACTGCTGTGCTTTTAACCCATGGGGAGTGTTAGAGCATAGGCTGTTTCGGTCGAAGTAGAACATTTGCTACTAATGCTATGACGTTAGTGGAAAGTTTGAAATTAACATATTAGGTTTCGAGTAGCGTAACCTTTCACTAATGCTATGACATGCACTCACTTTCAATGAGTAAACAAAACAGGAAATAACAATGTCTGCTGTGGGTTTAGCCGACAGGGAATATCAGTCTTTAGGTGATCTATATGTATCTGTGTTTAGGACCTTTGTTAATGCTATGACATTAGTGCAAAGTCTGAAACAAACAGATTAGACATTGTCTACGTCCCAAATGGCACCCAGTTCCCTATTAAGTGCACGAGCTCTGACCCTGTTCCCTATTAAGTGCACTAGCTTTGACCTGGCCCATAGGGATTCAGCCATTAAGTAGCCCTATATCCACTATCAATGATATAAATGCTATCAGACAACCTTTTTTTTAATGTTATGCTAGACGGCTGGAGTATGTACCCTGCTGAGATCGGAGAGTGGATGGGCAACCTGGTGTGTGTGTGTGTGTGTGTGTGTGTGTGTTTGAGAGAGAGATTATGTGCATGCAGGCAGGCATGTGTGTGTCTCAAATCGATCAGCAGGGGGATGGATGATCTGAGGGGGTCGAGGTCACCGGTTCGCCGGTGCATCTTTGTTTCATGAGTTCTAATGCATTTTCAAAAACCCTCCCCATTCGTGTCCCCTCATGTCTAGCTGGGCTTTTCAAGCATCAAATGGCCCTGAAGGTAGCATTATCTGCTGGTTATTGTCTGGTAGCATTATCTGCCGATATTTGTTTTTGTGGTGATTAGCGGGGGAGATCACCAAGTTAAGTATCGCCTACCCCCAACCCAAACCCCTTAACCTAAACCGGGTCCGTATCCTGTACCCAACCCTACCCCCAACCCAAACCCCTTACCCTAAACCGGGTCCGTATCCTGTACGCAACCCTACTCCCAAACCTTTACCCTTACCCTAAACCGGGTCCGTATCCTGTACCCAACCCTACCCCCAAACCTTTACCCTTACCCTAAACCGGGTCCGTATCCTGTACCCAACCCTACCCCCAAACCTTTACCCTTACCCTAAACCGGGTCCGTATCCTGTACCCAACCCTACCCCCAAACCTTTACCCTTACCCTAAACTGGGTCCGTATCCTGTACTCAACCCTACCCCAAAACCTTTACCCTTACCCTAAACCTGGTTAATATGCTATACTCAACTCTACCCCCAAAACTTTAACCTTTCCCTAAACCTGGTTAATATGCTATACCCAACCCTACCCCCAAACCTTTACCCTTACCCTAAACCGGGTTCGTATCCTCTACCCAACCCTACCCTCTAAACCTTTACCCTAAACTGGGTTCATATCATGTACCCAACCCTACCCCCAAACCTAAACCAGGTTTGTATCCTATACCCAACACAACCTTACCCTCACTTTTATGTCAATATCTTCATTATTCTTTACACCTTTTAAACTCAATAAAGTTTGTTTTAATAAAAGTCAAGTTGAGAACAACAAGAAAAGGTGAACTACAATGTCCCTCCACCCTAGTCTCCCACCCAACCCCAAACCTCAACCTGGAAACCGAAAAGAGAGATATAAGAATCCCTGAGCTATCACTACCAGTATCAAAGTCTCTCTCCCTCTCTCTGTGTGTATGTGTGTGTACTGTTCCACCATAAAGGATTCATTTCTAACTTTCACTGAACAGTCAACAGTTTGATAATCTACATTCCAACTTCAGTTACAGAGCTTGATAGCGATATGAATTCAGGTCGTACAAGGCAACTTAAATAATTTAACCATAATGTCTAGATATCTTTTATACATTTGGATGAGTGCCCTTGAATAAACAGCAACATATTCCACTGTATATTTTATTTGACCTACTTACTTTTTTATTAACTGAAGGCCAATAAAAAAAATATATATACAGTGCCTTTAGAAAGTATTCAGACCCCTTGACTTTTCCCCATTTTGTTACATTACAGCCTTATTCTAAAATGGATTAAATTAAAATCCTCAGCAATCTACACACAATACCCTATAATGATGAAGTGAAAACAGGTTTTCAGAAGTGTTTGCAAATGTATAAAACATAAAAAACAGAAATACCTTATTTACATAAATATTCAGACCCTTTTCTATGAGACTCAAAATTGAGCTCAGGTGCATGCTGTTTCCATTGATCATCCTTGAGATGTTTCTACAACTTGATTGGAGTCCACCTGTGGTAAATTCAATTAATTGGACATGATTTGGAAATGCACACACCTGTCTATATAAAGTCCCACAGTTGACAGTGCATGTCAGAGCAAAAACCAAGCCGTGAGGTCGAAGTCATTGTCCGTCCAACCATCTCTGCAGCACTTCACCAATCAGCCCTTTATGGTAGATATGCAAGATGGAAGCCACTCCTCAGTAAAAGGCACATGACAGCCCACTTGGAGTTTGCCAAAAGTCACCTAAAGACTCTCAGACCGTGAGAAACAAGATTCTCTGGTCTAATTAAACCAAGATTGAACTCTTTGGCCTGAATGCCAAGTGTCACGTCTGGAGGAAACCTGGCACCATCGCTACAGTGAAGCCTGAGATTACTCAGGATCGAGGGAAAGAAGAACGGAGCAAAGTACAGAGAGATCATTGATGAAAACCTGCTCCAGAGCGCTCAGGACCTCAGACTGGCCCACCCAGAGCAGTGACGCTCCCCATCCAACCATCCAACCAGACAGAGCTTGAGAGGATCTGCAGAGAAGAATGGGAGAAACTCCCCAAATACAAGCTTGTAGCGTCATACCCAAGAAGACTCGAGGCTGTACTTGCTGCAAAAGGTGGTTCAACAAAGTACTATGTAAAGGGTCTGAAAACTTATGTAAATGTGATATTTCAAGGGTTTTTGTCAACCTCCTTTTTGCTTTGTCATTATAGGGTATTGTGTGTTGATTGATAAGGAAAAAATACAATGTAATCAATTTCAGAATAATGCTGTAACCTAACAAAATGTTGAAAAAGTCAAGGGGTCTGAAAGCCATATCTCAGACTGGACAATAAAAAGAAAAGATTAAGATGGGCAAAAGAACACAGACACTGGACAGAGGAACTCTGCCAAGAAGGCCAGCATCCCGGAGTCGCCTCTTCACTCTTGACGTTGAGACTGGTGTTTTGCGGGTACTATTTAATGAAGCTGCCAGTTGAGGACTTGTGAGGCATCCGTTTCTCAAACTAGACACTCTAATGTACTTGTCCTCTTGCTCAGTTGTGCACCGGGGCCTCCCACTCCTCTTTCTATTCTAGTTACAGTCAGTTCGCGCTGTTCTGTGAAGGGAGTAGTACACAGCGTTGTATAAGATCTCTCACATGGAATAGCCTTCATTTCTCAGAACAAGAATAGACTGACGAGTTTCAGAAGAAAGTATCTTTGTTTTCGGGCCATTTTGAGCCTGTAATCGAACCCACAAATGTTGATGCTCCAGATAATCAGCTTGTCTAAAGAAGGCCAGTTTAATTGCTTCTTTAATCAGAACAACAGTTTTCAGCTGTGCTAACATAATTGCAAAAGGGTTTTCTAATGATCAATTAGCCTTTTAAAATGATAAACTTGGATTAGCTAACACAACGTGCCATTGGAACACAGGAATGATGGTTGCTGATAATGGGCCTTTGTACGCCTATGTAGATATTCCATAAAAAAACAGCCGTTTCCAGCTACAATAGTCATTTACAACATGAACAATGTATACACTGTATTTCTGATCAATTTGATGTCAATTTAATGGACAAAAATAAGTGCTTTTCTTTCAAAAACATGGACATTTCTAAGTGACCCCAAACTTTTGAGCAGTAGCGTATATTAAAAATGACTTACCTTGAAATCTGTTGCCTTGTATTTGGTGTTCATTTTCTCAAATGTTCTCCCTAGTAGGGAGTGCTAATGGCTTATAAATATGACTCTACATCATTCAAATAAGGTTTTTGCTATTCCCAACTCCCTTGGGTACCAGTTGGTTGCCATTAGCGACACGTGGTCACTGGTGCGATCTTATGAAATGTGATTATAACTAAACTAATTGAAAAAATGTTCTCTAAAACATTTGACTGTTTTTCTAAGGCCTGTTTTCCACCGTCATTACTGAGTGAGGGAGAGAGATGGGGGAGAGAGAGGGGGAGAGTTGACCTCTTCATTGCTATTCTCTCCACTGTGAGTCATTTGCATGTTCTATGATTCCGTTTGTCTTTTATTATTAAGGTCATTAGTGATAATAATCTAAGAGATTGACTGATAGCTGTGTGACACCCACACACTCATGCACGCACACACACACACATACATGTGCACACACACACACACACATACACAGTGTTCATTTGTTCTCCAGAGGGCCATGTGCAGAAAAGCCCAAGTTCACATGTATTGATAATATTCCTTCATAATGCCGGGTAAAATCACTAAAGTCACGATGCTAAACCAAATCAAATCAAATGAAATGTATTTATAAAGCCCTTCTTACATCAGCTGATATCTCAAAGAGCTGTACAGAAACCCAGCCTAAAACCCCAAACAGCAAGTAATGCAGGTTTAGAAGCATGGTGGCTAGGAAAAACTCCCTAGAAAGGCCAAAACCTAGGAAGAAACCTAGAGAGGAACCAGGCTATGAGGGGTGGCCTGTCCTCTTCTGGCTGTGCCGGGTGGAGATTATTACAGAACATGGCCAAGATGTTCAAATGTTCATAAATGACCAGCATGGTCAAATAATAATAATCACAGTAGTTGTCGAGGGTGCAACAAGTCAGCACCTCAAGAGTAAATGTCAGTTGGCTTTTCATAGCCGATCATTGAGAGTATGTCTACCGCTCCTGCTGTCTCTAGAGAGTTGAAAATAGCAGGTCTGCGACAGGTAGCACGTCCGGTGAACAGGTCAGGGTTCTATAGCCGCAGGCAGAACAGTTGAAACTGGAGCAGCAGCACGGCCAGGTGGACTGGGGACAGCAAGGAGTCATCATGCCAGGTAGTCCTAAGGCATGGTCCTAGGGCTCAGGTCCTCCGAGAGAGAGAAAGAGACAGAATTAGAGAGTGCATACTTAAATTCACACAGGACACCGGATAAGACAGGAGAAATACTCCAGATATAACAGACTGACCCTAGCCCACCGACACAAACTACTGCAGCATAAATACTGGAGGCTGAGACAGGAGGGGTCAGGAGACACTGTGGCCCCATCCGATGATACCCCCGGACAGGGCGAAACAGGCAGGATATAACCCCACCGACTTTGCCAAAGCACAGCCCCCACACCACTAGAGGGATATCTTCAATCACCAACTTACCGTCCTGAGACAAGGCCGAGTTTAGCCCACAAAGATCTCCTCCACGGCACAACCCAAGGGGGGGCACCAACCCAGACAGGAAGACCACGTCAGTGACTCAACCCACTCCAGTGACACACCTCTCCTAGGGACGGCATGGAAGAACACCAGTAAGCCAGTGACTCAGCCCCTGTAATAGGGTTAGAGGCAGAGAATCCCAGTGGAGAGAGGGGAACCGGCCAGGCAGAGACAGCAAGGGCGGTTCGTTGCTCCAGAGCCTTTCTGTTCACCTTCACACTCCTGGGCCAGACTACAGTCAATCATAGGACCTACTGAAGAGATGAGTCTTCAGTAAAGACTTAAAGGTTGAGACCGAGTCTGCGTCTCTCACATGGGTAGGCAGACCATTCCATAAAAATGGAGCTCTATAGGAGAAAGCCCTGCCTCCAGCTGTTTGCTTAGAAATTCTAGGGACAATTAGGAGGTCTGCGTCTTGTGACCGTAGCGTACGTGTAGGTATGTACGGCAGGACCAAATCGGAAAGATGGGTAGGAGCAAGCCCATGTAATGCTTTGTAGGTTAGCAGTAAAACCTTGAAATCAGCCCTTGCCTTAACAGGAAGCCAGTGTAGGGAGGCTAGCACTGGAGTAATATGATCACATTTTTTGGTTCTAGTCAGGATTCTAGCAGCCGTATTTAGCACTAACTGAAGTTTATTTAGTGCTTTATCCGGGTAGCCGGAAAGTAGAGCATTGCAGTAGTCCAACCTAGAAGTAACAAAAGCATGGATACATTTTTCTGCATCATTTTTGGACAGAAAGTTTCAGATTTTTGCAATGTTATGTAGATGGAAAAAAGCTGTCCTTGAAACAGTCTTGATATGTTCTTCAAAAGAGAGATCAGGGTCCAGAGTAAAGCCGAGGTCCTTCTCAAATAAAACTGTGACGACTGTACAACCATCAGGATTAATTGTCAGATTCAACAGAAGATCTCTGTTTCTTGGGACCTAGAACAAGCATCTCTGTTTTGTCCGAGTTTAAAAGTAGAACGTTTGCAGCCATCCACTTTCTTATGTCTGAAACACAGGCTTCTAGCGAGGGCAATTTTGGGGCTTCACCATGATTCATCGAAATGTACAGCTGTGTGTCATCCGCATAGCAGTGAAATTTAACATTATGTTTTCGAATGACATCCCCAAGAGGTAAAATATATAGTGAAAACAATAGTGGTCCTAAAACGGAACCTCGAGGAACATCGAAATTTACAGTTGATTTGTCAGAGGACAAACCATTCACAGAGACAAACTGATATCTTTCCGACAGATAAGATCTAAACCAGGCCAGAACTTGTCCGTGTAGACCAATTTGGGTTTCCAATCTCTCCAAAAGAATGTGGTGATCGATGGTATCAAAAGCAGCACTAAGATCTAGGAGCACGAGGACAGATGCAGAGCCTCGGTCTGATGCCATTAAAAGGTCATTTACCACCTTCACAAGTGCAGTCTCAGTGCTATGATGGGGTCTAAAACCAGACTGAAAGCGTTTAAACCTTGCCCAACACCTATAGAAGCAATATACATTTACATGTAAAGTGGTTCCATTCAGATGTAGAATCTTAATTTTATCCAGTTTGCTACAACAGGAAAATATTTCCACAGCAACAGGAAATGTGAATTATTATGTGGATTATAATTAATGGACATTTCTGTAGGGGTTGATATATTTTTCTTAACGGAAAATTTAAGTCTGAAATTTCAAAGTAGAAATTACAAACTTCATAAGCCTTCTTAAACCTCAAATACACTACAAGTTTTAAATGTCCTGCACTGCAGGAATGTTCTCCTGCAACAGGGTGATCACATTAAGATCCAACACTAGTAGGAAAGGCGAAAGGTTAATAGTAGTGATGAAAATGAGTTATATTTCATGATCTCTCGGGTAGGGACAGTATGTGCAAAAGGCATCAGTCAACATTGAAGTGAAGATATACCAGTCAGTTATGCTTTTAACTCTGCGTGCTTCCTACTTCAACATAGCTACTTCAGGGAAGGGAAGATATGCCATTTAAGCAGATGCTTTAACGCAAAAGTGAGTGCATTTTCATAGCAGGAATATCTTTATGAAGGCCATATGTTTCTCAACTAGCATCATAAAGGAACACGATAGGCAGCATTCACCTCAAAGGACCTATGAACATAACATAAGTTACCATCTGTGGGGTTGCCACCTAAATAGCCAGCTTGCTGTTTTTATGCCATTTCCTTTTCATTATTTGCTGTCATGCTATAGATTGATTGATTTATTGATTGATTGATTGATTGATTTTGGGGTCACTTAGAAATGTCCTTGTTTACCATGAAAACATACATGAAATGAGTTGCAAAATGAATAGGAAATATAGTCAAGACGTTGACAAGGTTATAAATAAGGATTTTTAATTTAAATAATAATTGTGTCCTTCAAACTTAGCTTTTGTCAAAGAATCCTCCATTTGCAGCAATTACAGCCTTGCAGACCTTTGGCATTCTAGTTGTCAATATGTTGAGGTAATCTGAAGAGATTTCACCCCATGCTTCCTGAAGCACCTCCCACAAGTTGGAATGGCTTGATGGGCACTTCTTACGTACCATACGGTCAAGCTGCTCCCACAACAGCTCAATAGGGTTGAGATCCGGTGACTGTGCTGGCCACTCCCTTATAGACAGAATACCAGCTGACTGCTTCTTCCCTAAATAGTTCTTGCATAGTTTGGAGCTGTGCTTTAGGTCATTGTCCTGTTGTAGGAGGAAATTGGTTCCAATTAAGCGCCGTCCACAGGGTATGACATGGCATTGCAAAATGGAGTGATAGCCTTCCTTCTTCAAGATCCCTTTTACCCTGTACAAATCTCCCACTTTACCACCACCAAAGCACCCCCAGACTATCACATTGCCTCCACCATGCTTGACTGATGGTGTCAAGCACTCCTCCAGCATCTTTTCATTTTTTCTGCGTCTCACGAATGTTCTTCTTTGTGATCCGAATACCTCAAACTTATATTAGTCTGTCCATAACACTTTTTTCCAATCTTCCTCTGTCCAGTGTCTGTGTTCTTTTGCCCATCTTAATCTTTTATTTTTATTGGCCTGTCTGAGATGGGGCTTTTTCTTTGCAACACTGCCTAGAAGGCCTCTTCACTCTTGACATTGAGACTGGTGTTTTGCAGGTACTATTTAATGAAGCTACCAGTTGAGGACTGTTTCTCAAACTAGACAGTCTAATGTACTTGTCCTCTTGCTCAGTTGTACACTGGGGCCTCCCACTCCTCTTTCTATTCTGGTCAGAGCCAGTTTGCGCTGTTCTGTGAAGGGAGTAGTACACAGCGTTGTACGAGATCTTCAGTTTCTTGGCAATTTCTCGCATGGAATAGCCTTCATTTCTCAGAACAAGAATAGACTGACGAGTTTCAGAAGAAAGTTCTTTGTTTCTGGCCA
This sequence comes from Salmo salar, assembly GCF_965601325.2. Classification (NCBI taxonomy): domain Eukaryota; kingdom Metazoa; phylum Chordata; class Actinopteri; order Salmoniformes; family Salmonidae; genus Salmo; species Salmo salar. The sequence goes on along the minus strand of NC_138302.1, from coordinate 23,897,120 downwards.
TTTTAAACCTGTAATCGAACCCACAAATGCTGATGCTCCAGATACTCAACTAGTCTAAAGAAGGCCAGTTTTATTGCTTCTTTAATCAAAACAACAATTTTCAGCTGTGCTAACATAATTTCAAAAGGGTTTTCTAATGATCAATTAGCCTTTTAAAATGATAAACTTGGATTAGCTTGCACAATGTGCCATTGGAACACAGGAGTGATGGTTGCTGATAATGGGCCTCGCCTACAGTATGTAGATATTCCATAAAAAATCAGCCGTTTCCAACTACAATAGTCATTTAAAACGTTAACAATGTCTACATGCATTTCTGATCCATTTGATGATATTTTAATGGACAAAAAGAAGTGCTTTTCTTTCAAAAACAAAGACATTTCTAAGTGACCCCAAACTTTTGAACGGTAGTGTAGATAGAGGAAGCGAAACAGCATAAAGACCCCACAGTCATTGTAGCCTATGGATAATCACACTGGGGAAGAATGTTGACAAAAGACAACACTACTCACCTAATCAAATGAAACCTTGAAGTTAGTTTTATGAGTCTGGGAAACCTGGAGAGGGGTGTTCTTTACTTCCAGCTGAGTCTAGCTCACAATTATCATTATTCTCTCTGTACAGAGAGGGGACTTCTGGGAGATGGTTTCCATGGTGATGGGATAAATGCGACGAGGAAGAGGAGGCTTAATGTGACAATATTTCAGCCGCAATATCCCAGAGACCCATAACTAGGATTTCAAAAGGAGGGTATGTTAATGGAAACCTTCAAAGTTTAGCACTAAACTACAAGGATTTTATCTAATTTATCACATCTAGTGGCCCTTTAGGGTACTTCACATTGTCACAGGTATGTAAATATGTGTGCCCTTATCACATGTAAAATATATAAAATAATTGAATAAGATTTTTTTTTTAAAGAATGACAAAGCTATAAAACATTATCTGAAATATAAACCATCAACTTAGTGATGATTGGTGTTTAATTTGAGGGTTTCAGTATGAAATATCCCTATATATTTTTTCACAAACTTTTTCTTATAAAACTTTAAAAAAAAATACTATATCAATATGTATTTGTTGTAAATGTTTTGGTGTCAAACTGGTGGCAGTTGTGAAAAAAGTCATTAGCTGCAAGAGTTGCAGAGTTAATTGAAAATAACGTCATTGTTGATTAGCATCATTCATGAAAAGAATAATCTATTTTCTCTTGAACAGTATGATCTATGTACTAGAAAATCATGGATAATATGGACACAGATATAATAAATTAATACTATATATGAATATATATTGTTTTGTTATTCAAGTATAAATGACCAAAGTTATGATAGATTGCCATAGATTTTCTGTTAATTACCAAAATTACTGAAGATTCCGGTAACTTTGCTAAATTGCCAGTAGCTTTGCAACCCTACCCATTATGAATTAATTCCACTCAATGGCTCGCAACAGAGGGTGAAATAGAAAAACACGTCCGTAGAGAGAAGAGAGTATAATGGCATTTTTAAGACATTAAGATTTCTACTTCATTGAGCAGCTATGCTAAAACATGCATCTATGCTCTTGAACCAAAGTTTACTTTTATTTCTCAAACTTTGAGACTTTATTATTGTTCTGACTCAGGGTTGTAATCCCACTTTGAGCACTAGGCTTCTCTCCCTTCTTGGTAATAGATATGTGGACCTTTAGGGCTGAGTAAGTCTGGGTATTGAGAAAAACAAAATGGAGTGAAAATAGGTTTCTTTTCCGCAAAGCCTTCCACACTGCGGGTGTAGGCACGTCTATAGAGAAAGAAAGGGAAAGAGAGAGGGACAGTTAAAGGAAGAAAGAGAGAGAGAGATGAAAGGAGAACGAAATCCATCTAAAGCCCTGTGATCTGGAAAAAATGGTTCTGAGGAGAGACGGAGTGTGAGGGCAGTCAGGTCACTCAAGATCCAAGGCGATATTCGACGTTCATCCATGTCCCCAAGATGTCGGGAGATGCCTTCAAAACCGGCCACTAGAGGCAACGTTGAGCTCCGTTACCATCAAGTAGGCTTGCGACAAGGGCGATGGGGATGGCGGATAAGCTGCGAGCTCGGGGCTCCGAGGGTCATGTGTTCAATCCCAGTGCTTGGCACTTATTGAACCCTATCCCAAACCTTAACCCTTAACTCAACCATTCAGAATGAATGCCTAAACTTAACCGTCAAATTGTGACGTTTATCCCCTCCCACCTTGACAAACGTTGAATACTGAAGTCAAACTGTGAGATGTTGTTGGTGAGCTCTGTAAAAGGGTTCTGATGAGAGGAGGAGTGAGAGGGAATATGAAAGAGGAAAATAGAGAAAGTGTCTATGAGAAAATGAAAATGAGTGAGAGGGGAGAAGAGAAGGAGACAGATAGATCAAGAGAAAGACCGAAGAGTGATAGAATTCCTGACAAAGCTAGAGAGCGAGAGCGCGAAAAAGAGAGAGAGAGAGAGAGAGAAAGAGTAAAAAAAACAAGGGTGAGAGAAAAAGAGTGAGAGGCCATGCCCTGGGCTAATGGCCACCACAACCACATTAGCCACACAATACGGGTCAGCCACACACACGCGTGTGTGTGGTGTGGCCAGGCGGGGGGTTGTGAGATGTCATTAACCCCCCCAACAGCTGCACTGTGTGTGTGATATACCCAAAGTAAACAGGCACCAAGATAAATGGTGCAAAATGGCTCACTACACCATCCGTGTTAGATGGATGTGTGTTTGTGTGTGTGTTATCTGGCCTGGCGGGCGGTCACGGCTGGCGACGGTGTCAATGAAAACGTTATTAATGTTTGTGTTGCAGGGATAATGGCATCATTTTCCCGGTTGCTCTTGTTGCAGTGTGTGACGTCGTATAGTGGAGCGTGTGGTGGGGGGATGTGACGGGACAGTGAGAGGTGTGTGTGTGTGTGTGAGAGAGTGTGCCTATTGTGCCTGCCCATGAGCATGCAAGTGTGTGGGATGTGACACATTTCTTTACTAAATAAATAATAATGACTGTCACAAGTCCAGCCACCATGATATCGTACACAAACGCCAACCCCCAGAGTTTATGAAATGTTCTAAATCATAAATACACTATATTACACCTATATGCCTACATTTTATTATTATGTTTGTTCTCTCGCTCTGTTGAAGTGTAATAAAATGACTTCTTCTCCAAATTGAAAAATGGCAATACATATATATCTATATATATATATATATATAAAAAAACAACTCTCTGGTTTGGACAGAGTCGGGAGGCAGCTCTGGCCGATCCGTCCAAATCAATAAGGAATTTAAGACGTTAGTGCTCGGGCCTCTACCTCATTGCTTTAGCTCATTATTTACAAGCTTGGCACGACTGGTCCTGGATGGATGGAAAGTGTTTTACTCAAGAATCCCCCACATTCTCTCTCTACCGCTCTCACTCTCTCTCTACCGCTCTCACTCTCTCTCTACCGCTCTCTCGCTCTACCTACCTGTCTCTCTCTCTTTGTCTGACTCTCTCTCTCTCTCTCTGCTTCTCTTTCTCTTTCTCTTTATCTCTGTCTTTCTCTAACTATCTCTCTCTTTCAATTCATTTCAACAGTAAATATTACACTCACCAAATAAGAGACGTTTCAAATGTTGTATTATGTCTATACAGTGTTGTAACGATGTGCAAATAGTTAAAGTAGAAAAGGGAAAAGAAATCAACATAAATATGGGTTGTATTTACAATGGTGTTTGTTCTTCACTGGTTTCCCTATTCTTTTGGTCACACTGGTATTTCACCCAATAGATATGGGAGTTTATCAAAATTGGATTTGTTTTCTGATTCTTTGTGGATCTGTGTAATCTGAGGGAAATATGGTCGTACATTTGGCAGGAGGTTAGGAAGTGCAGCTCAGTTTCCACCTCATCTTTCTCTAACTATCTCTGTCTATCTCTCTTTCTCTATCTCTGTCACTTTCTCTCTTCTTTCTCTCTCTCTCACTATCTCTGTCTCTCAGGCTCTGTCTCTCAGGCTCTGTCTCTCAGGCTCTGTCTCTCAGGCTCTGTCTCTCAGGCTCTGTCTCTCAGGCTCTGTCTCTCAGGCTCTGTCTCTCACGCTCTGTCTCTCACGCTCTGTCTCTCACGCTCTGTCTCTCACGCTCTGTCTCTCACGCTCTGTCTCTCACGCTCTGTCTCTGTCTCACATTCTCTCTCACTAACTCTCTCTCTCACTCTCTCTCTCTCTCTGGCTCTCTCTCTGGCTCTCTCTCAATTCAATTTCATGGCTTTATTGGCATGGGAAACATATGTTTACATTGCCAATGCAAGTGAAATGGATAAACAATACAAAAATAAACATTACATTTACAAAAGTTCCAAAAGAATAAAGACATTTCAAATGTCATTATGTCTATATACAGTGTTGTAATTATGTGCAAATTGTTAAAGTACAAAAGGGAAAATAAATAAACATAAATATGGGTTGTATTTACAATGGTGTTAGTTCTTCACTGGTTGCCCTGTCTCTCTCTAACTATCTCTCTCTCTAATTATCTCTCTGTAACTATATATCTCTAACTCTCTCTCTCTGTGCATGCTGGGAGTTTTTGGGGATTCTGAGTGTTTGGTGTGGAGTTACATCGCCTGTGTTTTATAATGTTTTTCATTTTCTTGGTGGTTTTCCATTTTCTAGGCATGATTAAGGTTATCATTACTTTAAAAAGTTATTGCATTTTGGGAAGTTTGCAAGTTCAATTCAAATTGTCCCGTTGGGTTTCAAACACCCGGCTCTGAAACGGGTTATGTCTTTCACACCCGGCTCTGAAACGGGTTATGTCTTTCACACCCGGCTCTGAAACAGGTTATGTTGTTTCAAACACCCGGCTCTGAAACGGGTTGGGTCTTTCACACCCGGCTCTGAAACAGGTTATGTCGTTTCAAACACCCGGCTCTGAAACGGGTTATGTCGTTTCAAACACCCGGCTCTGAAACGGGTTATGTCTTTCACACCCGGCTCTGAAACAGGTTATGTCGTTTCAAACACCCGGCTCTGAAACAGGTTATGTCGTTTCAAACACCCGGCTCTGAAACGGGTTATGTCGTTTCAAACACCCGGCTCTGAAACAGGTTATGTTGTTTCAAACACCCGGCTCTGAAACAGGTTATGTCGTTTCAAACACCCGGCTCTGAAACAGGTTATGTCGTTTCAAACACCCGGCTCTGAAACAGGTTATGTCGTTTCAAACACCTGGCTCTGAAACAGGTTATGTCGTTTCAAACACCCGGCTCTGAAACGGGTTATGTCTTTCACACCCGGCTCTGAAACAGGTTATGTCTTTCACACCCGGCTCTGAAACAGGTTATGTTGTTTCGGCGACCGGTGTTTGATTTTGGACTCACCGGAGCAGACTTTGTAGTTACTGATTTAAAGTAAAGTATGACAGCAGACTGTGTATGGCTTAGTACGGGTAGTCAACGGTGTTTTGAGTGTGGGGATGTTGGCCATAAGCGACATGCTTGCCTGAAAAAGGAGAAGGCGGAGGGAGTCCTCGTAACGCCCACTGATGTAGAGAGAGGTGGTCCTCGTAACGCCTGGGCCCACTGATGTAGAGAGAGGTGGTCCTCGTAACGCCTGGGCCCACTGATGTAGGGAGAAGTGGGCCGACAGTGATAGAGCAGTCACAAGCACCTGTTGCTGAGGAACAAGTTGTCCGTGTTGAGGGTACGGAGTTGCAGCTTGTACCAGAGGGGAACATAGCGTCTGTTATGCAGCAGAAAAATATTGTTGTAGGAGGTAAGGATGGATTTGGGGAGGCAATTCCCCAGACTGCTGAGGAGATGCCCAGAACGAGTGTTGGGGTTCAGGTGGGGCTAGTCTCCCAGGTAGTGGAGGAGATGTCCACTACGGGTAATGGGGTTCAGGTGGGGCTAGTCTCCCAGGTAGTGGAGGAGATGTCCACTACGGGTAATGGGGTTCAGGTGGGGCTAGTCTCCCAGGTAGTGGAGGAGATGTCCACTACGGGTAATGGGGTTCAGGTGGGGCTAGTCTCCCAGGTAGTGGAGGAGATGTCCACTACGGGTAATGGGGTTCAGGTGGGGCTAGTCTCCCAGGTAGTGGAGGAGATGTCCACTACGGGTAATGGGGTTCAGGTGGGGCTAGTCTCCCAGGTAGTGGAGGAGATGTCCACTACGGGTAATGGGGTTCAGGTGGGGCTAGTCTCCCAGGTAGTGGAGGAGATGTCCACTACGGGTAATGGGGTTCAGTTGGGGCTAGTCTCCCAGGTAGTGGAGGAGATGTCCACTACGGGTAATGGGGTTCAGGTGGGGCTAGTCTCCCAGGTAGTGGAGGAGATGCCCGGTACGAGTGATGGGATGCAAGTGGGGAGTGTTCAGAGTGATGTGGCTGTGGGGAGTCAGTGGTCTGTTGCCTCAGTTGAGGAGGTTCAGGAGAATGATATGGACATCTCTGTTGATATGATAGCAGCTGGTGACGACTCAATTTACAATTTAGCGGATGTACATTTCTTTGATGTTGATAAGTTTGTGAGGTCAGCTGTGGTGTTACAGGAGACGGTGGGGTTAGACCAGTTGAGTGTGAAGAAGCGTTTCCACTTGAGGAAATATGTTACTGCTGTCACGGCAGCAAAAGGTAGTGGGAAACGTGGTAAGGTTAAGAGAAAATCAAAACTGATCATGATCATAGGCTGTTTTTTCTCTCGTTTCTCTGTGGTTTCTTCTGTTTTTTCCTTTCTCTTTTCTATACGGCAATCAATTGCAAGGATCCCCAATCAACGTAGACAAACTGAGCGTGATATATAATCGTACAGTACACAGCAAACTCACTTGGATTACATTGGCTTTGAGGCAAGCCTTGCATTTCGTTTTCATAGTGGGTGACAGAAGCAAAACGGCCACCTTTTTACCGAGATGTGCTCGGCATGAAGATTTTGCGTCACAAAGAGTTTGAAGAAGGCAACTTGTAAGGGTCCTTATGATGGAACATGAACCAAGACAACGGTCGGCTTTGGGCCAGAGAATGATGACTTTGTGGCTCGACTGATCTACTATTATGGAGTGGGAGGATATCGCCTAGGCAATGACTGCCTCGGTTTGACTCTGCAGTCTAGTCAGGTTGTCAGCAATGCTAAGCGGCTTGGTTGGCCCCTCACTGAGGTTGGAAAGGGCCTCTATCTGGCTGAGACCCCAGGAGGTTATCGCTTCTACCTGGTGGACAAAGAACAGCCTCCCAATGATCCTGTACAGAAGGTGTGTCTGGCGGGGTCTGACCTGCAGAAATCAATACGCTGCTTCCTCCCTTCTGGGGATGAAGGTGAAAGAGAGAAATGAGGAGAAGAAGACTGTGCTGATGGGATTCACAGACACTCGGTGTAAACTAGAGATTCACAACATTGTTGGGACAGTAGATCATGGGACAGCTTTCGAGCGGATAGCATTCTAGTGTCCATGTGAGCAGTTGGCAGATCTTGAACCCTTGATGACAAAGGGAAACCACAAAATCCTTACTCTCTTGGTTAGCCTGGAAACCCCTGGGAAGGCTACAGTAGAAGTGGTCATTTGGGCTGACTCTCTCTCTCTCTCACTAACTATCTCTGCTTTATTGGCATGGGAAACATATGTTAACATTGCCAAAGCAAGTGAAGTAGATAATATACAAAAGTGAAATAAACAATAAGAATGAACCGTAAACATTATACTCACAGAAGTTCCAAAAGAATAAAGACATTACAAGTGTCATATTATGTGTATACTGGATATACAGTGTTGTAACGATGTGCAAATGGTTAAGGTACAAAAGGGAAAATAAATAAACATAAATATGGGTTGTATTTACAATGGTGTTTGTTCTTCACTGGTTGCCCTTTTCTTGTGGCAACAGGTCACAAACCTTGCTGCTGTGATGGCACACTGTGGTATTTCACCTAATAGAAATGGGAGTCTATCAAAATTGGGTTTGTTTTCTAATTCTTTGTGGGTCTGTGTAATCTGAGGGAAGTATGTGTCTCTAATATGGTCATACATTTGGCAGGAGGTTAGGAAGTGCAGCTCAGTTTCCACCTCATTTTGTTGGCAGTGTGCACATAGTCTGTCTTCTCTTGAGAGCCAGGTCTGCCTACGGCGGCCTTTCTCAATAGCAAGGCTATGCTCACTGAGTCTGTACATAGCTTTCCTTAAGTTTGGGTCAGTCACAGTGGTCAGGTATTCTATCACTCTGTTTAAGGCCAAATAGCATTCTAGTTTGCTCAGCTTTTCTGTTAATTCTTTCCAGTGTGTCAAGTAATTATATTTTTGTTTTCTAATGATTTGGTTGGGTCTAATTTTGTTGCTGTCCTGGGGCTCTGTGGGGTCTGTTTGTGTTTGTGAACAGAGCCCCAGGACCAGCTTGCTTAGGGGAGTCTTCTCCAGGTTCATCTCTCTGTAGGTGATGGCTTTGTTATGGAAGATTTGGGAATCGCTTCCTTTTAGGTGGTTGTAGAATTTAACGTTTCTTCTGTATTTTGATAATTAGCGGGAATAGGCCTAATTCTGCTCTGCATGCATTATTTGGTGTTTTACGTTATACACAGAGGATATTTTTGCAGAATTCTGTATACAGAGTCTCAATTTGGTGTTTGTCCCATTTTGTGAATTCCTGGTTGGTGAGCGGACCCCAGACCACACGACCATAAATGGCAATGGGTTCTATAACTGATTTAAGTATTTTCAGCCAGATCCTAATTGGTATGTCAAATTTTATGTTCCTGTTGATGGCATAGAAGGCCCTTCTTGCCTTGTCTCTCAGATCGTTCACAGCTTTGTGGAAGTTACCTGTGGCGCTGATGTTTAGGTCAAGGTATGTATAGTTTTTTTGTGTGCTCTAGGGCAACGGCCTAGCCTTACCTTAGCCTTCCCTGTGGCTCAGTTGGTAGAGCATGGTGTTTGCAACGCCAGCATGGTGTGTGCAACGCCAGGGTTGTGGGTTCGTTTCCCACGGGGGGCCAGTACAAAAAAAAAATGCATGAAATGAAATGTATGCATTCAGTACTGTAAGTTGCTCTGGATAAGAGCCTCTGCTAAATGACTAAAATGTAAATGTAACGGTGTCGAGATGGAATTTGTATTTGGGGTCCTGGCTGCTGTAGACCCTCCTTGGTTGGGGACAGAAGCACCAGATCATCAGCAAACAGTAGACCATTTGACTTCAGATTCTAGTAGGGTGAGGCTGGGTGCTGCAGACTGTTCTAGTGCCCTCACCAATTCGTTTATATACATGTTGAAGAGAGTGAGGCTTAAGCTGCATCCCTGTGTCACCTCACAGCCCTGTGGGAAGAAATGTGTGTTTTTGCCAATTTTAATCGCACACTTGTTTGTGTACATGGATTTTATAATATCGTATCTCTCTCTCTGCTTCTCTTTATCTATCTGCTTCTCTTTACTTCTCTCTCTGCTTCTCTTTACTTCTCTCTCTGCTTCTCTTTACTTCTCTCTCTGCTTCTCTTTACTTCTCTCTCTGCTTCTCTTTACTTCTCTCTCTCTGCTTCTCTTTACTTCTCTCACTGCTTCTCTTTACTTCTCTCTCTGCTTCTCTTTACTTCTCTCTCTGCTTCTCTTTCTCTCTCTCTCTGCTTCTCTTTCTCTCTCTCTCTGCTTCTCTTTCTCTCTCTCTGCTTCTCTTTCTCTCTCTCTGCTTCTCTTTGACACTATCTTTATCCATCTCTCTTACACACACTGTCTTTTAATTCAATTTGATTCAAAGGGCTTTACAGGCATAGGAAACATATGTTTACATTACCATAGCAAGTGAAATGGATAATGAACAAAAGGAAAATAAACCATCTGAAATTAACAGTAAACATTACTCTCATAAAAGTTTTGAAATAATATAGACATTTCAAATGACATTATTGGCTATGTGCGGTGTTGTAACAATGTGCAAATAGTTGAAGTACGAAAGGGAAAATAAATAAACCGATATAAATAGGTTGTAATTACAGTGGTGTTTGTGCTCCACTGGTTGCCCTTTACTTGTGCCAACAGGTCACAAATCTTGCTTCTGTGGTTGCACACCTAGTAGATATGGGAGTTTATCAAAATTGGATTTGTTTTTAAATTCTTTGTGGGTCTGTGTAATCTGAGGGAAATATGTGTCTCTAATATGGTCATACATTTGGCAGGAGGTTAGGAAGTGCAGCTCAGATTTCATCTCATTTGTGCACATAGTCTGTCTTCTCTTGAGAGCCAGGTCTGCCTACAGTGGCCTCTATCAATAAGAAGGCTATGCTCACTGAGTCTACAACAACACAGGATGAGACCCAGATGCAGACACCGGATGAGACCCAGATGCAGACACTGGATGAGACCCAGATGCAGACACCGGATGAGACCCAGATGCAGACACCGGATGAGACCCAGATGCAGACACCGGATGAGACCCAGATGCAGACACAGGAGGCAGATGGTTCGAGTCTCAGAGAGGTATTAGATACAGTTGAAGTCGGAAATTTACATACACTTAGGTTGGAGTCATTAAAACTCGTTTTTCAACCACTCCACAAAGTTCTTGTTAACAAACTATAGTTGTGGCAAGTCGGTTAGGACATCTACTTTGTGCATGACACAAGTAATTTTTCCAACAATTGTTTACAGACAGATTATTTCACTTATCTTTCACTGTATCAGAATTCCAGTGGGTCAGAAGTTTACATACACTAAGTTGACTGTGCCTTTAAACAGCTTGGAAAATTCCAGAAAATTATGTCATGGCTTTAGAAGCTTCTGATAGGCTAATTGACATCATTTGAGTCAATTGGAGGTGTACCTGTGGATGTATGTCAAGGCCTACCTTCAAACTCAGTGCCTCTTTGCTTGACATCATGGGAAAATCAAAAGAAATCAGCCAAGACCTTCACAAGTCTGGTTCATCCTTGGGAGCAATTTCCAAACGCCTGAAGGTACCACGTTCATCTGTACAAACAATAGTACGCAAGTATAAACACCATGGGACCACGCAAAAAAAAGTGCAAATCAATCCCAGAACATCAGCAAAGGACCTTGTGAAGATGCTGGAGGAAACGGATACAAAAGTATCTATATTCACAGTAAAACTAGTCCTATATCGACATAACCAGAAGCCACTGCTCCAGAATCTCAGAATCTCAGACTACGGTTTGCAACTGCACATGGGGACAAAGATCGTACTTTTTGGAAAAATATCCTCTGGTCTGATGAAACAAAAATAGAACTGTTTGGCCATAATGACCATTGTTATGTTTGGAGGAAAAAGGGGGCTTGCAAGCCGAAGAACACCATCCCATCCGTGAAGCACGGGGGTGGCAGCATCATGTTGTGGGGGTGCTTTGCTGCAGGAGGGACTGGTGCACTTTACAAAATAGATGGCATCATGAGAAGGAAAATTATATGGCTATATTGAAGCAACATCTCAAGACATCAGTCAGGAAGTTAAAGCTTGGTCACAAATGGGTCTTCCAAATGGACAATGACCCCAAGCATACTTCCAAAGTTGTGGCAAAATTGCTTAAGGACAACAAAGTCAAGGTATTGGAGTGGCCATCACAAAGCCCTGACCTCAATCCTATAGAAAATTTGTGGGCAGAACTGAAAAAGCGTGTGCGAGCAAGGAGGCCTACAAACCTGACTCAGTTACACCAGCTATGTCAGGAGGAAGGGGCCAAAATTCACCCAACTTATTGTGGGAAGCTTGTGGAAGGCTACCCGAAATGTTTGACCCAAGTTAAACAATTTAAAGGCAATGCTACCAAATACTAATTGAGTGTATGTAAACTTCTGACTCACTGGGAATGTGATGAAAGGGAACCGGGAAGACTAGAGAGAAGGAAAAACACGCTGGGACTACTTGACAAGACGAACTGGCAACAGACCAACAGAAAACACAGGTATAAATACACAAGGGATAATGGGGAAAATAGGAGACACCTGGTGGGGGGTGGACACAAGCTCGAGACAGGTAAAACAGATCAGGGTGTGACAGTCTGTACATGGTCAAAGCGTTTCTTCATTTTGGGTCAGTCACAGTTGTCAGGTATTCTGCTACTGTCTACTCTCTGTTTAGTGCCAAATAGCTTTCCAGTTTGCTCAGTTTTTGTGTCAAGTAATTATCTATTTTTTTTCTCATGATTTGGTTAGGGCTAATTGTATTGCTGTCCTGGGGCTTTGTGGGGTCTGTTTGTGTTTGAGTCCCAATACCTCGTTCTCTCTCTCCCTCTCTCTCCTTCTGTCTGTAACACCACTCACAAGGACAGAACAAGCTGCTCCTTCCATGTCACTGTGATACTGTAGATAGCTCCCCAAACAAAAAGATACTCCTACCACCCCTCCTCTGATTCTAAAATTGGTCTAATGCCCAAGTCTCCTCCCTTACAAAATATGTTGTTGGTTTTAGAAGGCAAGAGGTGGAGCGACAGAAAGTGATAGTGAGTGAGCAAAAGAAAGGGAGAGGGAAAGAGAGAGCGAACTGTCTAGACACCCTACTCTTCTCTCAACTCTTCACCATGTGTCACGTTATGTACAGAACATCCTAACCCTTATCATGGAGCAGGGGATGCATCCCAAATGACACCGTATTCCCTATATTGTGCACTTATTTTGACCAGAGCCCCATAGGCCTGTATAGTGAATAGGGTGCCAATTGGGAGTCAGCCTCCTGCCTCCTTGCTCGCCAGTGTTTACCCAATCTGTTTAATCAGGAAGTGTCCACCCACGGATTGGGACTGGGGATGGGGACAGGAGTACAGGTTCATGTTCATTTGGCACACTGTAGCAAAATGTTTTGCAACCGGAAACTAAAACGAGCATTTTTTATTGGACAAGTTCAGGTAAAGACCCTCCATTTCAGTCTGTTTTATTGTTGTTGAATCATTTGATGCATAATGAACCAGACCCAGAAGAACAGGAGTACAGAGTACCTTCTAGAGCTGCCAAATGAAGCAGTGTGTATGTGTGGGGGGTGGGGGGGAGGGTGCGTGTGTGTGGTGTGTGTGTGTGTGTGTGTGTGTGTGTGTGTGTACAACGTGTACTAGACCTACTAGAGCTGCCAAATGAGCCAGCAGAATCAGGCTAATCTATATGAGCCTGGCTAACAACGCTGGGGGGGGGTTCCCCCTTACATTCTCACACATTTTTGTTCTCTTGCTATATTTTCTCTATTGTATCTCTCTCTTTCTCTACCCATCTCTTTCTTTCTTTCTTTCTTTCTTTCTTTCTTTCTTTCTTTCTTTCTTTCTTTCTTTCTTTCTTTCTTTCTTTCTTTCTTTCTTTCTTTCTTTCTTTCTTTCTTTCTTTCTTTCTTTCTTTCTTTCTTTCTTTCTTTCTTTCTTTCTTTCTTTCTTTCTTTCTTTCTTTCTTTCTTTCTTTCTTTCTTTACCTCAGTCTCTCTCTTATCCTCCTTCCCATCCATCTTTCTCTCTATTTTACCCTCCCCTTCTCTTGTTGTCTTTCTCTCCAATATAGTATGTGTCTTTCAAATCTGAGGACAAGTGTCTCCTGTCGCCTTCTTCACCATAGAACATTGTTGATTCCACCCCTTTTTCAGGACAAGATAGACAGGTAGGACTATCTGTCTGTTGATGCTGCTAGGTGTAAATTGCAGGAAATTACATTTACCGCCATTCCCCCACGAGTATTGACAATACCGCTCCCTTTATTCAAATATCGCTTTTATGTTCGCCTTCGTCCCAAATGGCCACCTATTCACTATATGGTGCACTAGGGCCCATAGGGTTCTGGTCAAAAGTAGTGCACTATATAGGCAATAGGGTGCCATTTGGGATGCTAACTCTGTAAATTGAGGGGGGGAGGAAGGGAGGAAAGGAAAATGGTATAAAAAGTGAATGCTCACACTGCATGAATGATAATTGTGTTTCCGTGGGTTGCTTGGTTACCGTTCACATGAAATTGGAGGTTGTGGAGAATTGTGATTCCGCTGTGGGTTTCCTTGCGCTGCTGTGCGTGAGCCGGTGCAAACACACTCCAGGAAATAGCACCATCACTTTGATATAATTTTTGAAAACAGTTTATGGCAGAAAGAGAGTTTGCAGAAAGACACAGAATAGGCTGTATGATCTGTCTGTGCAGACAGATCAGATATTCTTCAAATGTTTAGTCATTTCATGGAGAAAGTAGGCGTGCCAAAACTTGGATCATATTTTCAGTAGCATAAAGACACATGGATACTTATGATAATATATTCTGTGCTCTTTCATGTCAGTCCAGAGAACAAACTAAAGAACCCAATGTACCATCCAGACAATGCATTTTTTTATTGCCATTGACACACACACACACACACACACACACCCTTCTGTTGATGACTGGCATCCTTTAACGAAGTACGACTCGGATCGCACCTCATTTGCACATTCTAACCTTCACCCATAGACCCAATACATCTCCCCTCTCAGTATTGCTGCCAGGAAGATCAATAATTTAGGAGAGGCGAGGGAGATCAGGACAGCATAGGCGACGGAGAGGAGGGGAGAGATAAAGGGGGAGAGGAGAGGGGAGGAGGAGAGGAGAAGAGTAAAGGAGAGAAGAGGAAATGTAACATTCTAAATGTTCTGTCTGGTACAGTGATCTAATGACCAGTGGTATTTTCTAATAGGCACAATACACCTATTCCCCCCCAAAAAGTATTTGCCTATCTGAGGTCAAGTAGTCTACCTACCGAATGTGATGAAAATGTATGGTAATCATAACTTAAGTTAATTAATGAGAACTACTTATTGACATATTCATATTCAGCTTCCCTCATCTCTTTTGTCTAATTGTTTGCCTGTTTCTTATGCTTGGGGATGTTAGAGCGTGTGTGTGTGAATGAGTGCATGCCTGCGTGCCCGTGTTTGGGTATAAGACCAGTATTGCTGGATGATTGAACCCAATTGATGAGGCCAAGAGCCTTTGCTGCATAACGTTACTGGGGATTCGGGGTGGTTTGGGTCGTGGGTAGATTCCAGTGGAGGCTGGTGGGAGGAGCTATAGAGGGACGGGCTCATTGAAATGGCTGGAATGGAATCAACGGAACAGTATCAAACATATAGAAACCACGTTTGACTCCGTTCCATTTATTCCACTCCAATGAGCCCCGTCCTCCTATATTTCTTCCCACCTGCCTCCACTGGTAGATCCTGGGCATGGAAATAAGGCATTGCTGGATTCCCACGTGGCTAACCTAGCAGCCTTTACAGCCTAGCTAGCATTACTGTGTCTTGGTGGTGGTTGTGCTGGTGATGGTGGGTGGTGGTGGTGGTGGTGGTGGTGATGATGGTGGTGGTTGTGATGATGGTGGTTGTGGTGGTGGTTGTGGTGGTGGTTGTGATGGTGGGTGGTGATGGTGGGTGATGGTGGTGGGAAGTACATTCTGGACATAAGAATAGTAATATTGGATGATGCAATACTAGTTATAAGACTAGTATTGGTGTATCCCACTATATGGCTCTGGTCTCGGGGTTTCACTTCTTCCTATTGGAAACCATCTTTCATGACTCTCAGAGCTCTGGAACTCTGCTGCATGCATCATAATCAATTTCTTACGCTTCGAACACACCGACTGCGTCATTGCATCACTGCTACGTAACATTTTGCGCAGCTAGGCAACAATACTGATGCAGGTATCTTTTGCAGATGGTCGCATGCGGTTGGACACATGGAGGAGAGAATCATTTTCGCAGTTTCCTCAAAACCGTGTCTTTTTGACACTACTGCTGACAGCTACAGGGACATAAACACAACAAAAATTATGCTTGGAGACAAGTGTCCATGATAGTAGGATTGCCAGGTCAGTTTAGTAGTGAGCTTGTGCTAGATGTGGCTAGTTAACGTGACCCACAACAATGGGTCCTGGAGAAGACTAGCCTACCTTCATCAGAGCAGAAGGCACCCCAATTTTCTTTTCATTTGGTAACATTGCATAATTAAAAAAGGATTCTAAACCAACTTTGGGAAAAGTTATAGTCCTACTGAACATTCTGTAAAATTACATCTGATGTCAAATAGGGACTATTAACTTGAGAGCCCTTTAGCTAGCTAGGTTGCACATAAAAACAATGTCAAATATCAATCAATTATGGTATCAAAGGCTTTAAAAATGTACTAGAATGTATCTTACCGGAGACAAATCGCCAGGCGTTCAACTGGGCTGATGGACTCCCGGTAGTTGGTATCCATCCGGATGATCCTGGCTCCAACCATCTGGAGCAGGTGATCAAACTGGCTTCGGTCCAGACGAAAGTAACTTCAGAACTCCTCTCCAAACAGTCGAAGCTCTTGAATGAGACGGTGGAGCTCCCCTGCCTGCTTTCGGGACTTTAACCATCTCTGGACCCACACAGACCAGCGCTTTCGGCGGGGCTGGTCCCGGCCCAACAGCGAGATCAAGACCATCTTCCTCAACGTTGGTCTCATTGTTGAAAGAGCCGACTCTGCTATCTTGACTATTATGCATTTCGCTCCAAAGCTGCATTTTGGAGGGAAATTATATTATAGGCTCTCACAATTAATTTGTGGATGTCATCGAATAAATAATATACTTGGCAAATAAATGAATAAAAAATGTAATGAAATTCTCCAGTCAAACTGTTTTTATTATGTAGTCCCACATTTGTTTTACTGGATATGTGTGCAACAAAAATTCAACATTCACATTTTGCTACTTTCTGTCAAGTCTACGCAATGACGCAGTCGGTGTGTTCGAAGCGTTAGAAAATATAAATGACAAAATACTGTTCTTGGAAATAGTGACAAGATACACTATGTCAATATATAAAACGATGTACAAATGCAACCTGCCAGCCCATATGGAAAAGAGAATTTAACAAGATTCTTATGTTTTCCTGGAACTTGTACATATGGCAGCAAATACACATGCAAGGTTCATAGAATGTTCTTGTAATATATACTTATATGAGTAGATAAAATGTATACGTTACAAAACACTGCATGTATTATATAAAAACATACAAGAGACATGAAAGCTAAGGCTTCTAAGGTCTCACATACATAGGACACTGTCTGATGTATTGAAGAAAGGAGGAGGCGGAAGAGAAGGAGCAGGAAAAAGGAGGAGAAGCAGGAGGAGGAAGGGGGAATGTAGAAGGAGGAGGAGGGAGAAGAGGAGGAATGACTTTCATAGCAGTAGTGAATCTCTATTTCTATTTAGTGGAGATCTCTCAACAATCATTCTCCTGTTCGCACATTGGTCAGCGACAATGACAAATATCAAAGCTAAGCAGGGCTGGGCTAGGTTAGGGAGACCGTAGATAAATGAACTGTCCAGTAGGAGGTGTTGCCCAGCCTTAACCATGGAAACTCATATCTGAAAATGTACACTGAGTGTACAAAACATTAGGAACACCTGCTCTTTCCATGACATAGACTGACCAGGTGAATCCAGGTGAAAGCAATGATCCCTTATACATGTCACTTGTTAAATCCACTTCAGTCAGTATAGATGAAGGGGGAAAACAGGTTAAAAAATGATTTTTAAGCCTTGAGACGATTGAGACATGGATTGTGTATGTGTGCCATTCAGAGGGTGAAGGCGTAAGACAAATGATTTAAGGGCCTTTGAACGGGGTATGAAGGTAGGTGCCAGGCACACCGGTTTGAGTGTATCAAGAACTAAAACACTGCTGGGTTTTTCACACTAAACTGTTTCCTGTGTGTCTCAAGATGGTCCACCACCCACAGGACATACAGCCAACTTCACACAACTGTGGGAAGCATTGGAGTCAACATGGGCCAGCATCCCTGAGGAAGACTTTCAACACCTTGTAGAGTCAATGCCCCGACGAATTGAGGTGTTCTGAGGACAAACTCAATGTGTTCCTAATGTTTTGTACACTCAGTGTATATACAAATATTTGAATTTTCTTTGTTTTTATATGTTAACTTATAAAAACAATGTGAAACCTATAAGGAAAGCATTTATTTTGTAGAATTGACAGTCAGAACATACAATTGTATTATAATATTCATAGATGACTCATGTAATTAATATATTTTGTCTCAAATATGTCATACCATGTTCATGTAGGAAATTCACCACAATCATGTAAACAATTGTATACGTCATATAAGGCATAGAAGTTAACACATAAACAACTACACCACTGACACACAGTGCCTTCGGAAAGTATTCAGACCCTTTGACTTTTTACACATTTTGATACGTTACAGCCTTATTCTTAAATGGATTAAATAAAACAATTTCCTCAGCAATCTACACACAATACCCCATAAAGACAAAGCAAAAACAGGTTTTTGAAAATGTTGGCAAATTTATTAAACCCAAAAACCAGAAATACCTGATTTACATAAGTATTCAGACAATTTTGCTATGGACTCGAAATTGAGCTCAGGTGCATCCTGTTTCCATTGATCATCCTTGAGACGTTTCTACAACTTGATTGGAGTCCACCTGTGGTAAATTCAAATAATTGGACATGATTTGGAAAGGCACGCACCTGTCTATATAAGGTCCCACAGTTGAGAGTGCATGTCAGAGCAAAAACCAAGCCGTGAGGTCGAAGGAATTGCCCTTGGAGCGCCGAGACAGGATTGTATCGAGGCACAGATCTGGGGAAGGGTACCAAAATATTTCTGCAGCATTGAAGGTCCCCAAGAACACAGTGGCCTCCATCATTCTTAAATGGAAGAAGTTTGGAACCACCAAGACTCTTCCTAGAGCTGGCCACCTGACCAAACTGAGCAATCGGGGGAGAAGGGCCATGGTCAGAGAGGTGACCAAGAACCGGATGGTTACTCTGACAGAGCTCTAGAGTTCCTTTGTGGAGATGGGAGAACCTTCCAGAAGGACAACCATCTCTGCAGCACTTCGCCAATCAGGCCTTTATGGTAGTGGCAAGATGGAGGCCACTCCTCAGTAAAAGGCACATGACAGCCCGCTTGGAGTTTGCCAAAAGGCACCTAAAGACTCTCAGACAATGAGAAACAAGATTCTCTGGTCTGATGAAACCAAAATTGAACTCTTTGGCCTGAATGCCAAGCGTTACGTCTGGAGGAAACCTGGCACCATCCCTACAGTGAAGCATGGTGGTGGCAGCATCATGCTGTGGGGATGTTTTTCAGTGGCAGGGACTGGGAGACTGATTGAGGCAAAGATGAACTGCGCAAAGTACAGAGAGATCCTTAATGAAAACCTGCTCCAGAGTGCTCAGGACCTCAGACTGGGGCGAAGGTTCACCTTCCAACAGGACAACGACCCTAAGCACACAGCCAAGACAATGCAGGAGTGGCTTCGGGTCAAGTCTCTGAATGTCCTTGAGTGGCCCAGCCAGAGCCTGGACTTGGACCAGATCTAACGTCTCTGGAGAGACCTGAAAATAGCTGTGCAGCAACGCTCCCCATCCAACCTGACAGAGCTTGAGGGGATCTGCAGAGAAGAATGGGAGAAACTCCCTAAATACAGGTGTGCCAAGCTTGTAGCGTCATACCCAAGAAGACTCAAGGCTGTAATTGCTGCCGTAGGTGCTTCTACAAAGTACTGAGTAAACGGTCTGAATACTTACGTTAATGTTTAATTTCCTTTTTTTATTTTTATACATTTCCTAAATTTGATAAACAGTTTTTGCTTTGTCATTATGGAGTATTGTGTGTTGATTGAGGGGGAAAAAAATAATTTCATCAGTTTTAGAATAAGGCAACAAAATGTGGAAAAAGTCAAGGGGTCTGAATACTTTCCGAAGGCATTATATCAGGAAAACCATTCAACAGCTTACCAGATACTTATTAGATTTTTGTACAAATCTTCTTCTGCCATACAAGGTTCTAATTAGATTTTCAGGATTCTTTTCCTTAAAATCTATAGTATATGATGAAATGCAGCTGGTCATCGGGGTCCATAGATACACATATAACAACCAATAAACAACGGCAAAAAATGATAGCTGATAAAATTCCACCAGGTGGGTCCATATTTCATAACCACACCACGAGATCAAATGACCAACCAGGTCCATACATTTTACATCCAACTGATAAACAATGTGAAAATATAACAGTAGATGATCTAATGCCAACAACAGTGAATGAGTGACCTTTCAACCCTCTATAGCATTAGTGGAGGAGGATGATAAAGGTGGATGAAGTCCAAGAGTCTGACAAAGGTCCGGCGCAAATCAGCCGCTGATGTCGGAATCATCTGTCACCTCTCCTTATAATGTACCTCACCCTTCCCTTTACCGAACATAATGGCTGGAAGGCTTAGCTGAACATAACACAACTATTACACACACACACACACACACACACACACACACACACACACACACACACACACACACACACACACTGTCATCTCATATCTCAGGTATGGAACGTACTGTACACGAGAGAGAGAGAGAGAAATATGTGTACATGCCTGCGTGTGTGTTCGCGCACGTGTTCTGTATGCACGGTGCACGTATGCGCTTGCATGTGTGTGTGTGTGTGTACTAGCGAACCTAATGGAGGTCGTAGCACCTGGGTGATTACACCCCTCCAAGTATCCCTCTCATGGGTAATTTGGAGCTGCGTGTTCCAGAACACGCTGACAGACAGGAAACGTAACCATGACAAATAAGGCATTTCTCCAAGTTCTAATGTGGGGATAATGGGCCAGCTACAGGTCCACTCCATTATGGATGGATGGTTGGTTCTCCCCCTCAGTGTTGTGTGTTGATATGAATCACCATAATGGCTGTTGTTTTAGACTGATGAATTAGACTTGGCGTTTAATGGATTATGTACAAGTTCAGTGAGTGTACGTGTGTTTGGTTGTCAGGCTGAATTTAAGATGGAAATTAGTATTTTTGTGTCCTGTAGAGTCAAGGACTTGTATAAGTCATTGTAATAGATGTTGTTTTCAACAAGATGTATGTGTTCGACACGTAACTGAGACTGAAATTCCTATTATTTAATATAGTTGTATGAAGCACTGCTAAGAACGACTGTTGTTTTGGACTCAACCAACATTCAACGAATCATATTCCTGAACTTTACAGTCGTCACATTGAAGTTAAGAATGAAACCCCTAGTACTTTATGCCGGTGTAGAGTTCAGGGACTGTACGTTTGTCACATTCCTTTTTCACATTCCTGTCACGTACACAAAGAACATAGTACGTCACGGCTGTGTTAGAATCAAAGGGTTCCTTCATCTTGGAGCTGTGGAGCATCTTACCCATTTGAAATAATTATGCAAAAATGTCATGTAGAGAGTATGCAAATATAATGTATCCACTGAGTAAAATGTGACAAATTTCAACCCTGTTAGCACACTCAGTACCATGTTTTCATGAAATTCAGAGTAAGCTGACATGTACAGCTAATCTCTCTACATATTAAGCCCTTTACACACACACACACACAAACACACACACACACACACACACACACACACACACACACACACACACACACACACACACACACACACGGGTGTGCATAATCACACACCTTCCTTTGGGATCCCTCCTAGTCCAGTATGATTCCTTCCAAGTATACTGTGTTCGGGTTGTGGTGTGGGTCTGGCTTGCTATTGGTCTGGAGATGGCTGAATAGGCCAATCGGTGACGTGCAGAGGTTGTCTCAGTGAGGACAGGGGGGGTCATCCTGTAGACATGGTTTATTGTTACTGGCACTGCTGTCGGTTCTTTGCGGCTCTTTTCCCGTTAAACCCCCTAGAGTCTAAGGGCCCAGGGCTGGGTTTCTAATAAGCTAACATATGTAATTGTTTTAAGATGGTCATACCAAGGAATTGTTTTAATTTTAGGACCCAACAAAAATAATAATTTGATGAAACATTACATTTGGCTTTCCTGCTATTAGCCCTTAATAGCCCATAACAACACATTGAATAACAGATAGTCCAAAAATACATGAAAAGGAAGCATATTTTGAAGTGTCTTATATCTGAGAGCTATAAGAAAGCTCAGGAAATGATTATATATTTTTTACCCATATTTAACCCTTTTTTTGGCACTAAAGTACTACTCTATACTTCCATTCCTTTTTTAACTGGTACAGGGTCACTTCAGATGAATCTTGTGAAGCTTCTAAGCATCGAAAAACAAAATCTGACATGTACGTGTTCGTGAGAGTCTCCTCTTTCTACAGTGGGGTCATATTAGTTTGTAGCGCGTACTGTTTGGTCGCTACAGACATTTACATGAGAAGACAGACTTCCGGGATGTCTCCTGGTGTAGCTCTACCAGGTTCCACCGCAGATGGAAGGCTGACGGTCTGCGGACAGTAGCCCATGCAGAAACGGATATCTCTCTCTAAAACGGATGGATTTTGATGAGGATTTTTTGTATGATGCTAATTAGATTGATGCATGGGCACGTCAATCGACTCTATGGGGTAGTTCTATTCTTTGAGTTCCATTAGTGATTTTAGTCCTCCGTACACTCTCTCACACACACACACACACACACACACACACACACACACACACACACACACACACACACACACACACACACACACACACACACACACACACACAACCCATCCTTTCCTCATATGACACATACAGTTGAAGTCGGAAGTTTACATACACGTAGGTTGGAGTCATTAAAACTCATTTTTCAACCACTCCACACATTTCTTGTTAACAAACTATAGTTTTGGCAACTCGGTTAGGACATCTATTTTGTGCATGACACAGGTAATTCTTCCAACAATTGTTTACAGACAGATTATTTCACTTATAATTCACTGTATCACAAATCCAATGGGTCAGAAGTTTACATACACTAAGTTGACTGTGCCTTTAAACAGCTTAGCTTAGAAAATTCCAGAAAATGATGTCATGGCTTTAGAAGCTTCTGATAGGCTAATTGACATAATTTGAGTCAATTGGAGGTGTACCTGTGGATGTATTTCAAGGCTTACCCTCAAACTCAGTGCCTCTTTGCTTGACATCATGGGAAAATCAAAATAAATCAGCCAAGACCTCAGAAAAAAATTGTAGACCTCCACAAGTCTGGTTCATCCTTGGGAGCAATTTCCAAACACCTGAGGGTACCACATTCATCTGTACAAACAATAATGAGCAAGTATAAACACCATGGGATCACGCAGCCGTCATACCGCTCAGGAAGGAGATGCGTTCTGTCTCCTAGAGATGAACGTACTTTGGGGCGAAAAGTGCAAATCAATCCCAGAACATCAGCAAAGGACCTTGTGAAGATGCTGGAGGAAACGGGTACAAATGTATCTATATCCACAGTAAAACTAGTCCTATATCGACATAACCTGAAAGGCCGCTCAGCAAGGAAGAAGCCACTGCTCCAAAACCGCCATAAAAAAGCCAGACTACAGTTTGCAACTGCATATGTGGATAAAGATCGTACTTTTTGGAGAAATGTCCTCCAGTTTGATGAAAAAAAAATAGAACTGTTTGGCCATAATGACCATCATTATGTTTGGAGGAAAAAGGGGGAGGCTTGCAAGCCGAAGAAAACCATCCCAACCGTGAAGCACAGGGGTGGCAGCATCATGTTGTGGGGGTGCTTTGCTCCAGGAGGGACTGGTGCACTTCACAAAATAGATGACATCATGAGAAAGGAAAACTTTGGTCGCAAATGGGTCTTCCAAATGAACAATGACCCCAAGCATACCCCCAAAGGTGTGGGCAAAATGGCTTAAGGACAACAAAGTCAAGGTATTGGAGTGGCCATCACAAAGCCCTGACCTCAATCCTACAGACAATTTTTGGGCAGAACTGAAAACGTGTGTGCGAGCAAGGAGGCCTACAAACCTGACTCAAGTTGCACTAGCTCTGTCAGGAGGAATGGGCAAAAATTCACCAAACTTATTGTGGGAAGCTTGTGGAAGGCTACCCAAAATATTTGACCCAACTTAAACAATTTAAAGGCAATGCTACCAAATACTAATTGAGTGTATGTCAAATTCTAACGCACTGGGAATGTGATGAACGAAATAAAAGGTCTCTATTATTATTCTGACATTTCACATTCTTAAAGTAAAGTGGTGATCCTAACTGACCTAAGATAGGGAATTTTTACTAGGATTAAATGTCAGAAATTGTGAAAAACTGAGTTTAAATGTATTTGGCTAAGGTGTATGTAAACTTCTGTCTTCAACTGTACATAGTTGATAAGGTTGGCGTGATAAACTCTAAACCTATCCGGATATTGAGCAGGATCTGTAGCACTTTGTGATGATTAAATTGACTGAACACACACAACTGTGTGAACACTGCCCATGCTTGGCTTATAGTGGTCTATGAAGCGTGACCATATCTCACACACACACACACACACACACACACACACACACACACACACACACACACACACACACACACACTCATACACACACACACACACACACACACACACACACACACATACACGCACAGTGTTGGCAATTAGTGTGAAGCGTGGCTGTCTAACGTGAGAATAGGAGTAGGGAAGTGAAGGGAAGGGAAAGGGGATACCTAGTCAGTTGCACAACTGAATCCATTCAACTGAAATGTGTCTTCATTTACCTGACTGACTATTTCTGTTGTTTTTGCACTGTACTAAGAGTTCTTGCATGTGTCAACAGTGAATGCAATGTTAAATATTGATTTTGTGTGTGTGTGTGTGTGTGTGTGTGTGTGTGTGTGTGTGTGTGTGTGTGTGTGTGTGTGTGTGTGTGTGTGTGTGTGTAAGAAGAAGCAAGCAGATCAATGTGAAAAAAATGAATATATATATTTTATTTTACCTTTATTTTACCAGGTTAGGCTCATTGAGATTAAACATATGTTTTCCAAGAGAGACCTGGCCAAAAAAGCAACACAAAGTTTCCGTCATTTACAACATAAAACACAAAGCACTACAGTTGAAAAACATCAGTTTACACATTGAACAGGCACATAGGGTTTGGGATGAGGGGTTCAAATAGGGGTCAAAACATTTACATCCCGCTAAATCATTTTCCACAATAGATTTTACCCGAGCTGTAAAATAATTTGAGGAGACGAGCTCCTGTACTTTCAAGTCTTTTTGTAGCTCGTTCCAAGTAGAGGGGGCAGAGTGGGCTACTGGAATGCTTTTTTACCTAGCACTGTACGGGCCTTAGACACATTCCTGTGAGCGTAGGAGATAATTGCCATTAGCCTGCTGGACAATGTAGATTCACAGGTAAAATGGGAGCTGTCTCAGTATGGCCTTATAAATAAAAACATACCAATGACATAGTCTCTGTCTCCCTGAAGAGCTAAGGAAGGCCAGCCACTGTCATATAGAGGGTACAGTGATGAGTGAGGGTTTTGGTGTTCGTAATAAACCTCAGTGCCCCATGGTACACAGTGTCAAGCATGCGTAATGACGCAATAGGGGCATGCATGTACAAGGTATCCCCATAGTCGGATACAAGCAAGAAGGTAGAGGAAACAAGTCTTTTTCTCGCTTCAAGTGAAAAACATGACTTACTTTGAATAATGTAAAACTTCTTATCTTCTTCTATTAGCACCAGTTAAATGTTCAAATTCACTATTTCTCATTAGCATTACAAATGGTTCCCCTTCCTTTCTGACAGCAACACACACCCACACACACACACACCAACATCGCAGCCCTTCTGACAAATCACGTAGTGTAAAGGTGCATGCTGTGATCGGTCTAATGGCTTATGGAGTGTTACGTTTAGCGTAAATTACATTGAATGTTGGTACTGTATGACCTTATAAAAGCGAGAACAAAACCTTCTGTGGCAACGATAATGGTTGCATCCCAAACAGCACCCAATATTGTTTCTGGAGGCCCTATGGGCCTTGGTCAAATGTAGGGTACTAAAAATGAAATGGGGTGCCATTTGGGTCGTAGATCATGTGTTTTAATGTCTTCATGTTCAAATACCAGTGTGGGTTTTCAATAAGTGTAACAAAAAAAAACTGTAAAATCCTCCAATGTTAGTTCGGGTCATCCATGACCGACCAACCAAATGGCTTAAGAGTAATTACATTGAAAATTACATTTTCTTTCAAAAAGTAACATTTATTTTTCCAAAAAGGAACATTGTTTGCATCCCAAATTGCAACCTTTCCCTATATAGTGCACTACTTTTGACCAGGTCCCATAGGGAATAGGAAACCATTTGGCACGCAGACATTGAAATGCAATGCAGCTAATTAAAACAGACCTTTAGGAACGACCCCAACTCCCCCAGTGTGCTTCACTGTATTCCGTGTCACCATCTCTCTCCACCTATGAACGAGGAGACTGATGACACTCAGACAGTCCCACAAAGGAACATTGAAATGAAACAGAGTTAATTAGAACAGACCTTTATGAATGACCCCCATGTGCTTCACTGTATTACGTGCCATCACTGTCCACCTATGGGTGTCGTCAACACCACACACACACACACACACATCCACACACATAAAAAAGGTTTATATACTGTAAGGTCAACCTGATTAAAATGTCACTCTGATTAAAACAGATTTATTTTTCCAAAAAGGAACATTGTTTGCATCCCAAATTGCAACCTTTCCCTATATAGTGCACTACTTTTGACCTGTAACGTTATTACTCACTGACTGAGTGTGTGTGTGTGTGTGTGTGTGTGTGTGTGTGTGTGTGTGTGTGTGTGGTGTGTGTGTGTGTGTGTGTGTGTGTGTGTGTGGAGGCTCCCCAGAGGAGGAAGGGGAGGACCATCCTCCTCAGTGAATTTCATAAAAAAAAAAAAAATTGTGAAACATTATAATAATTATCATTTTTAGATAAAACTATACAAAATATATTTACGTCTTACACAGTAATTATGACAACTCCTGAAGAATGTCCTCCAACCTATCAGAGCTCTTGTAGCATGAACTGACATGTTGTCCACCCAAGCAAAGGATCAGAGAATGAATCTAGTACTTAGAGCATAAGCTACAGCTAACGAGCACTGCAGTTTATAAAATGTGGTGAGTAGTCAACTCAAAGAGCGAGAAAGACAATAGTTGAACAGTTTTGAACAAATGTATTTATTTTAAAATGAATGAGAAGCAGGAGAGAGAGCCCACAATATGTCGTTGTATTTTTTTCACTTTCACTTAGCTAGAGAATATAGCTAGCTAGTTTAGCCTACTCAAACACCTGGCTCAAACCGAAAGGGATGCTATGTTAGCTAGCTGGCTACGGCTATCCAACATTGGAACTCTTCCAAGTTAAGGTAAGCTTTTGGTTTTATTAATTTATTGCCAACAGGGCCCGCCTGTGTAACCGCTAAACTGCTTGCTGACTATACTGTACTGCATGATTGTAGTGAGTTTAATAATGTGTTAGTTCCAATAGCTATGTTGACTAATCTGATGTAAGCTAATTAAGTGACAACAATGTAGGCTGTGTGTAGCGGTTAGTGGTTATGATATAAAGATTTGGTTTGGAAAGTTTTTTTCGCCTGGCCACAACCAGCTGATGTTTTGTGCACTCAAGTCCACAAGCAAAGGGCGATGAGGAGGAGAGTGCGTAGATGCGAGAAGGAATTATACAACGTGCTGTCATGCTGTTTGTATGTGGCTGCTATGAAAGTGAACTGTGTCTGCGTGTGATCAGGGGTGTATTCATTCCGCCAATTCGGTTGGAAAACGTTTCTTAAACGGAAGCAAAAGGAATGAAACAGGGATAAACACACCTGAATTTCTCCAATCTAAACTATAGTTTGGAACTGTTGGGCTAATGAATACACGCTAGATGCATGCAAGCGTGTGCAAGGTGATATTGAATTTGTCACTGTCTGTCACTTTGATTACTCAAATGTTTCTCTCTACCTGTGCACCTACACCGTAAACTTTCATTCATAGGCTAGGTTGTAGCAACCTCATGATGGGTATAGAGAAAATGTATCCTGTAGTAGTCTAAACCTATCGATGTTACAATGAGGTGGGTGAATGGAATATGACTGACAGTCATCCAATATGCTGTAATGGAAATAAGGCCATGCTCATAAAAACAATTATCTTCCTCCCTTATCTTAAACGGCACCGACCGCAACTAGTGTACTGTATGTGTGTGTGAGTGTGAGTGTGTGTGTACTGTTGTAAAGACAATATTAATTTAGCCACCCCCTCATGGGACAATGAGAATGAAGTTGAATAGAAAAAGATCCAACCAATGCATTTCAGCGTCATTTAAGCTTCATGTTATAGTATTCATCAAGTTCCCTTACAGAAAAAACATCATTTCACATGTGGAACATGTGGCACAGCCAGAAGAGGACTGGCCACTCCTCATAGCCTGGTTCCTCTCTAGGTTTCTTCCTAGGTTTTTGGCCTTTCTAGGGAGTTTTTCCTAGGGAGTTTTTCCTAGCCACCGTGCTTCTTTCACATGCATTGCTTGCTGTTTGGGGTTTTAGGCTGGGTTTCTGTACAGCACTTTCAGATATCAGCTGATGTACGAAGGGCTATATAAATAAATTTGATTTGGAAAATCACACGATTTCACATGAAATTTCACATGTGAAATCATGTGAAAATGTTCATTTGGAACACTTCACATGTGATCACATGTGTATTAACACGTATAGTTCCATGTTATCACGTTGGTTTACATGTTGTCACATTATCATATAAACTTTACATAAGACCATGTGATCACATGAAAACATTTGTTTTTGGAACATTTCACATGTGATGAAGTGAAATTCGAAATGTTTTTTCTGTAAGGGTTGTTTCCCCTCTCTCTCTCTGTCTCTCTCTCTTTCTCACGCTCTCTCTCTTTCTCACGCTCCGCTCACTCTCTGTTCGACAACCTGTGACGCTCTGTGTGTGTGTGCGTGTGCGTACGTGCATCAGAGAGAGAGAGAGAGAGAGAGAGAGAGAGAGAGAGAGAGAGAGAGCCGACCACAGGAGGTTGGTGGCACTTTATTTTAATGATTTATTTTTAGGGGGTGGATCAGCTTTAATATTGCAGATAGATTTAATTGTCTCCATCATTTCCAATCCCCCATATACACTACCGGTCAAAAGTTTTAGAACACCTACTCATTCAAGTGTATTTCTTTATTTGTATTATTTTCTACATTGTAGAATAATAGTGAAGACATAAAAACTATGAAATAACATATGGAATCATGTAGTAACCAACAAAGTGTTAAATATATCCAAATATATTTATATTTGAGATTCTTCAAAGTAGCCTCCCTTTGCCTTAATGACAGCTTTGCACACTCTTGGCATTCTCTCAACCAGCTTGAGATAGTTGAGGTAGTCACTTGGAATGCATTTCAATTAACAGGTTTGCCTTCTTAAAAGTTAATTTGTGGAATTGATTTACTCCTTAATGCGTTTGAGCCAATCAGTTGTGTTGTGACAAGGTAGAGGGGTATACAGAAGATAGCCCTATTTGATAAAAGACCAAGTCCATATTATGGCAAGAACAGCTCAAATAAGCAAAGAGAAACGACAGTTCATCAATACTTTAAGCTTTGAATGTCAGTCAATACAGAATATTTTAAGAACTTTGAAAGTTTCTTCAAGTGCAGTCGCAAAAACCATCAAGCGCTATGATGAAACTGGCTCTCATGAGGACCGCCACAGGAAAGGAAGACCCAGAGTTACATCTGCTGCAGAGGTTAATTTCATTAGAGTTACCAGCCTCAGAAATTGCAGCCCAAATAAATGCTTCACAGAGTTCAAGTAACAGACACATCTCAACATCAACTGCTCAGAAGAGACTGTGTGAATTAGGCCTTCATGATCGAATTACTGCAAAGAAACCACTACTAAAGGACACCAATAAGAAGAAGAGACTTGCTTGGGCCAAGAAACACGAGCAATGGACATTAGACCGGTGGATTTTTAATATTTTTTTATTTGGGGGGATTTTTCACCCCTTTTTTCTCCCCAATTTCGTGGTAATTACAGTCTTGTCTCATCGCTGCAACTCCCATACGGACTCAGGAGAGGCGAAGGTCGAGAGCCATGCGTCCTCCGAAACACAACCCAACCAAGCCGCACTGCTTCTTAACACAACGTACATCCAACCCGGAAGCCAGCCGCACCAATGTGTCGGAGGAAACACCGTACACCTGGCGACCGTGTCAGCGTGCACTGCGCCCAGTCCACCACAGGAGTCACTAGTGCGCGATGAGACAAGGATATCCCTGCCGCCAAACCCTCTCTAACCCGGACGACGCTGGGCCAATTGTGCGCCGCCCCATGGGCTTCCTGGTCGCGGCCGGCTGTGACAGAGCCTGGGCTCGAACCCAGAATCTCTACTGGCACAGCTAGCACTGCGATGCAGTGCCTTAGACCACTGCGCCACTCGGGAGGCGACCGGTGGAAATTTGTCCTTGGGTCTGGAGTCCAAATCTGAGATTTTTGGTTCCAACAGCCGTGTCTTTGTGAGACTCGGTGTGGGTGAACGGATGATCTCTGCATGTGTATTTCCCACTGTAAAGCATGGAGGATGAGGTGTGATGGTGTGGGGGTGCTTTGCTGGTGACACTGTCTGTGATTTATTTAGAATTCAAGGCACACTTAACCAGCATGGCTACCACAGCATTCTGCAGCGATACACCATCCCATCTGGTTTGGGCTTATTGGGACTATGACTTGTTTTTCAACACGACAATGACCCAACACACCTCCAGGCTGTGTAAGGACTATTTTACCAAGAAGGAGAGTGATGGAGTGCTGCATCAGATGACCTGACCTCCACAATCCCCCGACCTCAACCAAATTGAGATAGTTGGGATGAGTCAGACCGTAGAGTCAAGGAAAAGCAGCCAACAAGTGCTCAGCATATGTGGGAACTCCTTCAAGACTGTTGGAAAAGCATTCCATGTGAAGCTGGTTGAGAGAATGCCAAGAGTGTGCAAAGTTGTCATCAAGGCAAAGGGTGGCTATTTGAAGAATCTCAAATATAAAATATATTTTGATTTGTTTAACACTTTTTTGGTTAGTACATGATTCCATATGTGTTATTTCATAGTTTTAATGTCTTCACTATTATTCTACAATGTAGAAAATAGTCAAAGATAAAGAAAAACCCTTGAATGAGTAGGTGTTCTAAAACTTTTGACCGGTAGTGTATAAATATAGTGTATATATTATGTTAAAAATATAGATATAGATCTATTATAATTTATTTATATATATTTTCCTTTATTATTTTTTTTTAACCCTACCACCTCTCCCGTATTGAAGTAAACTAATGAACACCACCACTTAGGGTTCTACTTCCAGTTTATACGTACTATATACATTTTACAGACACAGTATATTTTACATTAGTTGTATTTTGTTTGTCTTTAGTCCTTTAATCCTACCACCCCTCCTGTAATTGGATTAAACTAATGAACACCACCACTTAGGCTTCTACTTCCAGTTTATACGTACTATATACATTTTACAGACACAGTATATTTTACATTAGTTAGATTTTGTTTGTCTTTAGTCCTTTAATCCTACCACCCCTCCTGTAATTGGATTAAACTAATGAACACCACCACTTAGGCTTCTACTTCCAGTTTATACGTACTATATACATTTTACAGACACAGTATATTTTACATTAGTTAGATTTTGTTTGTCTTTAGTCCCATCCTTCAGCTCCACTCATCCCCCTCCCATCTATCTCTGAACACCATCTAGTTTTGATTTCTATTTGCCATATATTTTTCCAACTGTGCCATTTCACAAAAGTTCTGAACCTTTCTATTCTCATAGTTTCTACAAATTATAAATGAAAGAAAAACATTTCTGCTTAGAGTATTATTATATTATTGATGGATTGACTATGATTTTTCAGATCACCCTATCTCCAGAGTTAACTCCAGGTACATGTTGCAATTCTTCATCCGTTCCTGGATCAAAACAGATCTAATGGTTCTGTCTCCTCGCAGCAAAATCTGCAGAGCTGGGATGGTTGTATCCCCCATATATATACCATTCTATTGGTTGCAATACGTTTTTATAATCATTTATATTGAAAAGAGGAAAACTCTAAATTGATTTGGTTGGTGGCACCTTAATTGAGGTGGACGGGCTCGTGGTAATGGCTGGAGCAGAATAGGTAGAATGGTATCAGATACATTAAACCTGTGATTTCCATGTGTTTGATGCCATTCCATTGATTCCATTCCAGCCATTATTATGAGCTTTCCTCCCCTCAGCAGCCTCCTGTGGCACACACACTGTGTACGTCATCTAAATAATTGTATTTCCTGGAAAAGGCGACTGACCATGTTTCACGTTGATACCAGTCACATACCAGGCTGTGTGTCATTGCTGTTACAGGATTAAAGGAAAACACACAATATAAATGTCATTGCTGTTATGAGTATACCAGACAGACAGGTAACATAAGACTGATCTTAAATTACTCCACTGATCCACAAAAGGGTAAATGTAGACAACAATATAAAGAAAACACAAAACATAAATGAATATGATGTAAAATTGAGCATTAGTATATTTGTTATCGTATACAACCTTCATGTTCATATCTATCAAAGAAAGAGAGGATATAAACAGTGAGGGGTGTTGTATTTGGGCTGGTTTTTGGAGTGCTGCTTTGTGCTGCGCTCCATGAGAGAGCTTTAAAGGGATGCTTCCCAAACGGCACCCTATTCCCTACATAGTGCACTACTTTTGACCAGAGCCCTATCGGCCATTTGGGATGGAATGGTTTCCATTTGGGACGTACTCTAAGAGAGGTGGTTACTTGTACATGTTATTTAATGCACCTCAGAGAGCTAGAATAACAATGCGGATGTTAAACCTACATGACGAGCAAATATTTAAGCTGGGAATGAGCCTTGTCGCGTGGCACTTAAAATGAAAAACAGGTGCATTAGCAAATATGTATTTGTTACAAGGCTGTGTGTGTGTGTGTATGTGTGTGTGTGTCTCTCTCTCTCTCTCCTCTCTCTCTCTCTCTCTCTCTCTCTGTGTGTGTGTGTGCGTTTATACTGTACGTTTATTTGATCTGGAAAATGGGTGGCAAATAGGTTCAGTTGGACGCTTTTATCAATCTTTAGATTGAATTAACAATGACAGTTGGCTACTGTTTAATAGGACCTAATCCACATCAAATAATAATCATTTGTCATAAACAGGAGATGATCATATGCTCTGAGATAGTTGATCCACAGTAACTACGTAGTCTATTGACTTAACTCTAAGCCTACTGGACAACCATAATGAAACAATCTCTCACGCTTTGCTCTATTCTTCAAATATACTTGTTCACAGCTAGTGTAATTTGATTATTCTATTCCACTTGATAGCTCAACTTGTTTTCAGAACCTATCCATCCATTGTTATTAGCCAGGCTGCATCACATCCGGCTGTGATTGGGCGTCCCATAGGGTGGCGTACAATTGGCCCAGCGTCGTCTGGGTTTGGCTGGGGTAGGCCGTCATTGTAAATAAGAATCTGTTCTTAACTGACTTGCCTAGTTAAATAAAGGTTAAATTAAAAATAAAAATAAAATATTCAAATACAGCTGACAGCTAGTGGAAAACTGTATTCCATCCCACTTGTGAGCCCATGTATTTATTTACTATTTGGGAAGAAAATACTTTTAAACTATCACTTTGAGTCACTTTGTTTGTAGCTCTCTTTGAGCAACACATTGTTAATCAATACAGGTGTGTGTGTGTGTGTGTGTGTGTGTGTGTGTGTGTGTGTGTGTGTGTGTGTGTGTGTGTGTGTGTGTGTGTGTGTGTGTGTGTGTGTGTGTGTGTGTGTGTGTGTGTGTGTGTGTGTGTGTGTGTGTGTTTCTCTCTCTCTCTCAAAAAGTGCATTTTAGAAATAAGCCTTGGGCCCTGAAGCAACTCCATGCTCTCTCTCTCCTCTCCTCTACCGCTCCAACCACATCTGCCCTCTATCCTCTGATCCTTCCATCCTCTCACCCCTCCCTCAATCCCTTCCCACAGGGAAAGACAAATGGGAAGTTTTTAAATACATCTTCTACATCAACAATCGCTGAGAAAAAGGCAGAAATATGCCTCATGTTTTTGATTTACAAAGAAGCCTTATATCCTTAGAGCTTATGGTTAGTAGATGGGAGGAAAGATGGGAGGAAAGATGGGTGGATGGGTGGGTGGATAGATGGGTGGATAGATGGGTGGATGGATGGATGGGGAGACGGACGGGTCAAATCAAATCAGATTTTATTGGTCACATACACATGGTTAGCAGCTGCGAGTGTAGCGAAATGCTTGTGCTTGTAGTTAGTGGAAGGATGGGTGGTCAGGAAGGATGGGTGGATGGATGGATGTGGGGAATATAAAAAATAAGACACAAAGCAGGTCAAATGCTAATCAGGGGCCCTGTATACACTCAGGTTGTACAACTGATGCACAAGTTATTTGACACAACGGTTGTGTTACAACTGGTATTGTTGTGGGACAACGGAGAGCTTCACTGCACAAAAACGATTACACAACCATTGTGCGGATTCTTGACAACCTTTGTTTAAATAAAATTGTGCAGACAAACTCTCTGCTGTATTAAAACAGTTGTGTCAAATGTGTTGTACGTCAGTTGTACAACCTGAGTGTGGACGGGGCCATGTACAGGGAGAGGAGTGAGAGAATCAGCTGTCCGTATGAGTTGCTGCTTGGAATGCTGATGAAGTAATCATTTGATCCTTCTTTCCTCACAACAGGCAGGTCTGTCCATCCGAGCAGCGGCAGGAAAAGTGGAGAGGAGAGCTTAGGGGAGGGAAACCATTTGCTCTGCTCTGCTCTCTACACTCTCTCTCTCTCTTGCTCTCTCGTTCTCTTTCTCTTTCTCTGCTCACATGTTGGTAGTTTTGTTTGTTTCATGGGGAATTACTCAGACCATGGGGGATTTTCTCAGCAAAATAGTGAGATCAAATCTTTCACGAAATGAAAAATGACCCCAAAAAGCAGCAGATAGCCCGTGGTATTCCATTTTTCATGAACTACTATGTGGTACAGTATGATGTCCAGTCAGAGGCCTCATTTAAACATTCACACACTTTTAGTTCTCTTATAACTGGAGTATTTTCTCAGGTCTCATGGGTCGAGGAAAAGTGCTGATCCCATATTGAGATATATATAAACAGAAACATTACCCCATAACCCACTTTAAGGATGTGATCCTAGAGAGAGGAATGTTTTTCTGGATGTGTCATCCCCCAGCGATTGGTCCAGAGTGTGTGTGTGTGTTATCTCTTTGACCCACTCAGCATGGAGCCAGATGGAGCCTGTCCAGAGTTCCCTAGTAGTCTATCCTAAGGGTCCCCGGGGGGCCAACATAACAAACAGCCAGCTTAATCTGGTCCCTCTTACTAACAAACCCCCCCCCCAGTCATTCTCCAGCTCCACCATCCATCCCTCCACTGCCCTCACATCTGGGGACCACTCCTCCCCCCTGCTAAGTGGCTAAGTGGGAACTTTCAGCTGTAAAATGAAAACAACACGTAGCAGCCTGAGTTGTAGTAAGTAAAGTAAGTAGCCTCGCTTGAGAACAGCTCATAGGGCAGGAGCCAGAACGGCCCATAGGGCAGGAGCCAGAACGGCCCATAGGGCAGGAGCCAGAACGGCCCATAGGGCAGGAGCCAGAACGGCCCATAGGGCAGGAGCCAGAACGGCCCATTGGTCAGGAGCCAGAACGGCTCATTGGTCAGGAGCTTATCTCTTGTTGTAACTTGAGGCAATTTGATGTATAAGTACACCCCCTGGACAGGACGCTGATTGGCCTGATTTGGCATGGGTTCAAACTCTACCCAGTCCCCTTCTGTCTCACACTTCTTTTCACTGTCCTATCGTCCAATAAAACCACACAAACATGGAAGAGAGAGTGGTACTCAAGGCTGTACTGTAGGCTATGCAGGCCTGCCACCATCGTCACCGACTGGTGTCGGCGCGGCAGCGCTTGAGGAGATAAGCGATAACGAGTATCTGTTCTTTCAGAAGCTCCTCATCCTTGGAGAGACACACACACACACCCCGAAGGTAATGCAGCAGGAAAAGATTACAGATATGTTTCAAATGGTTGAAATTAGAGGCAGTCAGGCAACCGACCGAGGGTTCAATTGAACATCCTTCTTAGGTTTGCAGAGACTCCCGGAGGAGGATGTCTCAGTGCGCCAACGTTACATCAGGGTTATTGCAAGGTGTGGAATGAGATTGTTATGATCATTACCAGCATGTGATTGAGATTCATTGAACCAATAAGGAAAAGGCTAGACAGTGATAATTGTTGTTTTGTTCTGATCTCCAACATAGATGGTCTACGAGATGTTTGTAATGTGTGATTACTTGGACTAACGGTAGAAAGTTTTGTCGAGTTTATCAAAGGACAGACAAACAGCTCTTTCTACAGTGACAGCCAGGAAATTTTCAAAAATGTCTGAGAAATCATCAATATCACGATTGTTGTTTTGTCCTCATCTCCAACATAGATGGTAGAACATTTCATGATGTTATGTTTGGTCGTGGGCTTGGAAACATATTGATGAACAGATTATCGATGAACAACCGAACAGCTCTTACCCTCAGTGACAGCCAGGAGAAAATGAGTGTAAAAAAACAGGCCAATTTTTTGTATTGTTGTGTTGTGATGTGTTATGGCAGCAGCGGGTAGAGAGACCAGACAGACTCAGTTATTAGCTATTTGCTGTAAAAGCCCAAACAAACCAATAAAGGTGGGGAGTAGGGACTGCCTGGCAGCATGGCATCTTCAGGACTGTGAGTTATCCGATCTGGACGAGGCCCTCTGGCTGTATTTGATTGAGCAGAGATTACTGTGTTTACTCTGGGGGATGCTGTGTGTGTGCGTGTGCGTGTGCGCATGTGTGCTCTGTGGATGGTCTGCGAGTCATAAAACAGTGGTAATTGAATGAGTGAGAGACTGGAGCCCCCCTTCAGACAGATAGGTAATAAATCACAGGCTGTGACAGGAAGGTTATCCTCTAGTATCCTCCTCCTACACTGTGGTACTGTGAACAGACCCATGAAGACATCTCTGACAGGCTAGGGCCCAACCTGCACTCAAGGCACTATCCCAACTGACATACAGGTAGTAAGTCGGACTATGACAGTAAGGCTATCTTCCTCCTACTATATATTGACCTAGATTAGGGGCCTGAATTGCATTCTAGGAAGCACCCCAAATAACACCCTATTCCCTATATAATGCACCCTATTCCTTATAACGTGCACAAAAAATACAGTGTCAGTTGAAATGGAACAATGTTTTAATTTATTTTTATTTTTTTTACCAAAGATGAGTGAAAATATCTAATTTGTCGAATAATACATTCATCATGACACGCTTGGCCCTCTTCAATATCTGTTTGCCACTTCACAATATCTGTTTCATTCATGTCATCCCATTCAGAGCTCTCTGCTCCTGGCTGATTGTTGTTCATCACACACATTAACACACACATCCCTCCCTCCGGTGCATCAGGTTCCAGCTACAACAAGAGACTCATAGAAAAATGCAGTTGTATAAAAAAAGCTGCATTTATGAATCACCGGCATGATTTTTTTCTAGAAAAATGTATAAAACTTCTAATGACGCATTGCGATAACAGAGGGAAGTGGTGTGTGTGTGTGTGTGTGTGTGTGTGTGTGTGTGTGTGTGTGTGTGTGTGTGTGTGTGTGTGTGTGTGTGTGTGTGCCTCCAATACTTTCCACAGGCCATTGGGTTCTAATAGGATAAGAAGTCATTCCATTCATTTCTAGCATTCTCGTTTAGTAGGTACCAGTAATGAAAAAAACCCATAGAGACTGCGGAGAGACTGCGGAGAGCGAATGACATGAGAGATTTGTAAAATATAATCTAATATAATATAATGCTGTATGGGCTGGAGACCAGAGACGGAGTGGGACCAGAAATCGGCCTGGGCATTTATAACACCGGTTTTCCTTGAGGCCCCCACTCTGGCCCATTGTTTTCTTCAAGGCCCCCAGTATTAGCCAAATAATGATAATTCTGCTCAAGAAAAAACTATTTAGACATGCCCACTCAGCTAACAATGGACCAGCCCATCTGGCATTTGCCGAACTGCCCTACAGCCGGTCTGTTTCTGCTGGAGACTAGAGAGCTAGGCTGGTGTATAGTCTCATTATAAACCAACGGACAGAGAGGAAGAGTTACCGTGGTAAATTTACCGACTGTGTCTGAATAGGACAGAGACAGACGGTGTCAACTGTGTCACCAGACAGGAGTGTTCAGCTATACGTCAGGAAACGCGAGGTGTGTGTGTGTGTGTGTGTGTGTGTGTGTGTGTGTGTGTGTGTGTGTGTGTGTGTGTGTGTGTGTGGTGTGTGTGTGTGTGTGTGTGTGTGTGTGTGTGTGTGTGTGTGTGTGTGTGTGTGTGTGTGTGTGTGTGTGTGTGTGAGTAACAGGCGATTGCAATGAGTTATGATCACAATGCATCACCACAGCAGCCTAACTTCCACAGCCTGACGGTGACATCTACCTGAGACTCCAAGCCAAACTCTACAGAGTCAACCCTCTGGATCCTTCATCTGCAACCCTCTGCTTCATCCGTTCCATTCTCATTGACTTCCTGAATCCTCATTATCACATCCATTCTGTTTCCTCAATAAATATTCTAAACTGGTCCTTTAACTAGTGAATAGTCATTTCCTCTGTCTCGCTAACTCTGCCAGCAGTCCTCAGCCTTATCATAAGTTGTCAACTGCTGTCTTCATTTCCCACCATAGTAGATGGCTGACACATAATAGTCTGCCTTTTGGGTTGTTAGTCTAGTCCTAGCTATGAATGTTAGTCTAGCCCTAGCTAGGAATGATAGTCTAGCCCTAGCTAGGAATGTTAGTCTAGCCCTAGCTAAGAATGTTCATCTAGACCTAGCTAGGAATGTTAGTTTAACCCTAGCTATGAATGTCAGTCTAACCCTAATGATGAATTAAGGTCACTAGTTATGTTTGGCAACACTGCTTCCTGTCAATGTATTTGTTCAGTCTCATTGTTAATCAGAGAGCCTTTACTTTTCACCACCTCTGTGTTCATAAGACAACCATATCAGGGGCCCGTATCCACAATGTCTCAGAGTAGGAGTGCTGATCTAGGATCAGTTTTGGCTTTTAGATCATAATGAATAATATTATATGGACAGATCCTGGATCAGCACTCCTATTCTGAGCTGCTATGTGGATATGGACCTGCTCCAGTTTTCTGTGGATGGAGGCATAACGGCCTCTTTTCAGCCAGACTGACACTGATCATTACTCTAATTTCTACTACAAACATATTAGAGATGCTTTCATAGAAAATACCCAAAACACCTTTGTACACGACTATGATGTTGCACGACATCGCACTACTATCAAAATTGCCATTTACACCATCAAGCTATCACAGACTGCCTCTACAAGACTTCAAGGATAATGGCTAACTTTAAACCATCACGCCCTGCTTTCATAAAAAATATTTTATTGAGAACACCCAAACTACTCTATCACTGCTTGAGAATCAAGTTTGAAAATCAAAACATCTCCTTTGTACAAGACTATGAGGACATGGGTTTACAACTAACAAAATGTCAGTTTATGTTTAAGGCCATTACAGACTGCCAAATAGGAGAGTACTTAGGTCTAATCTCCATCACACACCCACAAGCTGTCCATCACCACCCACTGGATAGAAGATTAGAGCTCTCTCTCTCTAGAGAGAGAGAGAGAGAGAGACTGTGTTGATTATGGTAAAGCTCTGTCCCTCCTGATATCAAGTTACAGGGAATATGGATTCATGGACATTGTTCTGATTTCTGAACTCTTTTATGAAGGTCAACTCTGTGAGATGACAGCATCACAATTTTATGTGTGGTCACACATATACACACACACACATATACACGCACACACATAAATGTGACTTCAGATTAAAATAATAATATCTCTCCCTGAACGTGAATTTGAGAACACAGTGAAGCGCTGTCCCTCCTTTACAACAGTCTTTATACAGTATACCCTCATACAGTGAGAAATTAACATTGGAACACCCGGAACACTGGATCAGAGAGCACCAATAGGAATGGGTCTTAATATAACTGTTATAATCATCTATCATTATATCAAAATTATACCCTATAATGTAATATACTCTACAGTAATGTCCATGATTGACGTTTGTTCATGGGAAGAATTTCCTTTATGATTTTGTGTGTGTGTGTGTGTGTGTGTGTGTGTGTGTGTGTGTGTGTGTGTGTGTGTGTGTGTGTGTGTGTGTGTGTGTGTGTGTGTGTGTGTGTGTGTGTGTGTGTGTGTGTGTGTGTCTTTGCTGTATTCTGTTAAAGCCTCATTAATGCAACTGTGAGCGACTGAAAACATCAATTTTATGTGTCGTATCAGAGTGAACAGGAAATCTTCCTGTTTCCATCGATGGCAGAGAGAGAGAGAGAGAGAGAGAGAGAGAGAGAGAGAGAGAGAGAGAGAGAGAGAGAGAGAGAGAGAGAGAGAGAGAGAGAGAGAGAGAGAGAGAAAAGAGAGAGAGAGAGAAAAAAAAGAGAGAGAGAGAGAAAAAAGAGAGAGAGAAAAAAGAGAGATTAAATGAGAGAGAGCCTGACACGGCTGAGTATGTGGGTGTGTCTGTGTGTGTATGCATGCGTGCATGTGCGTCTGTGTGTGTTTCAGAATGGCAGGAAGGTTCAATAATCAAATCCCCAAATGTCTTCTGTTTGTCTGTGAGAGGATGAGAGATAATTGCGTTCGGTAATAATGAGCTCTGGAAAATAGATTGTCTACCCAAATAGTTTTCTGGGAAATCTGTGTTTAGGGAATTGGGCATCCTGGTATACAATACACCCAGCCTAATACAGTACTATTCATAGAAAGATAGATCTATTCATTTAATATATATATATATATATATATATATATATATATATATATATATATATATATATATATATATATAATATATATATTAATTATATTTCTATGGTACTATCATATATAGGTAACTGACAACATAAAGGAAACACCAACATGAAGTGTCTTAATAGGGAGTTGGGCCACCACGAGCTGCCAGAACAGCTTCAATGCACCTTGGCATAGATTCTAGAAGTGTCTGGAACACTTGGAGGGATGCAACACCATTCTCCCACGAGAAATTCCATCATTTAGTGGAAAACGCTGTCTCAGGTGCCGCGCCAGAATCTCCCATAAGTGTTCAATTGGGTTGAGATCCGGTGACTGACTGACTGACTGACTGACTCTCTTTCTCACACACACACACACGCACATGCACACGCACGCACGCACACACGCACGCACGCACACACACACATACTTTATAGCCCCTATGCTCCTTTGAGACCCCTCTTTCAAAGTCACTGAGAGATCTTCTTCTAGCCATGGTAACCAAAATAATAGGCAACTGGGCATTTTTATACATGACTCTAAGCATGATGGGATGTTAATTGCTTAATTAACTCAGAAAACCACACCTGTGTGGAAGCACCTGCTTTCAATATACTTTGTATCCCTCATTTCCTCAAGTGCTTCCATTATTTTGGCATTTCCCTGTATTTATCAAAGAGATTATTAAGATTATTATTAAGGTTAACCATAAACTGGTGTTGGCATATATTAATCATGTGTTGGACATACAGCCCAATCTATTATCAATTAGATTATTCCAGTTTAAGTGAATAATAGCTTTATGTGTTCACCCAGACTAAAATACAGTAGCTACCATCATTGTAAATAAGAATCTGTTCTTAACTGACTTGCCTAGTTAAATAAAGGTTAAATAAAATAAAAAATTATAATGTAGTTGTCATGGAGATTATTATTAAGGTTATCATGACCTGTTGTTGGTATGTCCAACCTCCAGGCTACAATCTCAGTGTACTAACAGTACTAATTGCAAATAGATTGTTGTAGTTATTAAGCTAAAATATTTAATAATAGGTATTAAGTTGACGTCATTTCAACCAGTTAGGCCTACTGGAAGTTAATAACAGGTTTTAAATCAGATGAATCATCAACATTTTGGAGTGCATTCTACCACCACGTAGACTACATTCTCAGTGTGGAAAACACAGGTAACCAAATACAATACATTCATGTATCTCTTTCTCTCTCTCTCTCTGTTCTTTTCTTTTTTTTTACAAATCGTCAATTTTTTTCAATCCGTGGACCATATACAGTTGAAGTCGGAAGTTTACATGCGCCGTCGCCAAATACATTTAAACTCAGTTTTTCAAAATTCCTGACATTTAATCCTAGTAAGAATTCCCTGTCTTTGGTCAGTTAGGATCACCACTTTATTTTAAGAATGTGAAATGTCAGAATAATAGTAAAGAGAATGATTTATTTCAGCTTTTATTTCGTTCATCACATTCCCAGTGGGTCAGAAGTTTACATACACTCAATTAGTATTTGGTAGCATTGCCTTTAAATTGTTTAACTTGGGTCAAACATTTCGGGTAGCCTTCCACAAGCTTCCCACAATAAGTTTGGTGAATTTTGGCCCATTCCTCCTGACAGAGCTAGTGCAACTTGAGTCAGGTTTGTAGGCCTCCTTGCTCGCACACACGTTTTCAGTTCTGCCCACAAATCTTCTATGGGATTGAGGTCAGGGCTTTGTGATGGCTACTCCAATACCTTGACTTTGTTGTCCTTAAGCCGTTTTGCCACAACTTTGGAAGTATGCTTGGGGTCATTGTCCATTTGGAAGACACATTTGTGATCAAGCTTTAACTTCCTGACTGATGTCTTGAGATGTTGCTTCAATATAGCCACATAATTTTCCTTTCTCATGATGTCATCTGTTTTGTGAAGTGCACCAGTCCCTCCTGCAGCAAAGCAACCCCACAACACGACTTGCTTCACGTTTGGGATGGTGTTCTTCGGCTTGCAAGCCTCCCCCTTTTTCCTCCAAACATAATGATGGTCATTATGGCCAAACAGTTCTATTTTTGTTTCATCAGACCAGAGGACATTTCTCCAAAAAGTACGATCTTTGTCCCCATGTGCAGTTGCAAACCGTAGTCTGGCTTTTTTATGGCGGTTTTAGAGCAGTGGCTTCCTCCTTGCTGAGCGGCCTTTCAGGTTATGTCAATATAGGACTAGTTTTATAAGTGAAATAATCTGTCTGTAAACAATTGTTGGAAAAATTACTTGTGTCATGCACAAAGTAGATGTCCTAACCGACTTGCCAAAACTATAGTTTGTTAACAAGACATTTGTGGAGTGGTTGAAAAACGAGTTATAATGACTCCAATCCTAAGTGAATGTAAACATCCGACTTCAACTGTACCTGAAAATTCTACTCTGTGTACTTTTGATGTTACCAGTCTATATACTAACATCCCCCATCAGGGCGGCCTAGAGGCCCTCATGTTCTACCTTGATGTACGTCCCCCTAATGCTCTACCCAGCACCAATTGTATTGTGGACTTGTGAACTATTTTCTCTTCAGAGGAGACTTCTTCCTCCAGACCAAAGGGACAGCGATGGGGAGCACTATGGCTCCTAATTATACTAACCTATATCTAGGTATGCTTGAAAAACAGGTGGTGCTGAATCCAGACCTTAACCCTTTTCTCTCCAATATTCTCCAATCGGAGATTGGATTACATTTTTGTGATCTATACAGGCACCCAGGAAGAACTTTTGGACTTCCATGCTTGCCTAAACTCTATGAATGAACACCTTCACTTCAGCATTAACTATGACCTATCACAAATCAGTTTTCTTGATGTGATGGTTATTAAGGACAAAACCTCCCTCTCTACAGATCTCTATAGGAAACCTACGGACAGGAATACCCTCCTAAGAGGTTACAGCTTTCATCCACGTCCACTTATTCAGTCTCTCTATAAGTCAATTCATGCTTTACCCAATACTCACCATTGGAGAAGGCATTTAAGGACATTATCAGGAAGCACTGGTACATTATTGATACTGACCCACAATTGAAACCCATTTTTAAATATCCCCCACGTATGGTTTTTAAAAGACCCCCAAACGTGAGAGATACTGTGGTTAAATCTGATTTCCCACCAGAGAAAAGGGAAACCTTTTTGGACAAGGTTCCGGAGGGTAATTACAAACGTGGCCAATGTGCTCAATGCAGCTTTACGTACAAATGCAACTCATTACCCACCCCCGCACAGGACAAAGATTTCAGATCAAAGGCCTGATTACCTGCATGTCTACCAATGTTATTTACATGTTGAAACGTCCTTGTGGTCTGTCTTACATAGGGAACACCCGTAGAAGCCTTAAGACACGGATCAGTGAGCACCCCAGCAACATACGGACAGGTGAGACAAAAAAATCAGGTTGCTGCTCATTTTGTACAAGATAAACATCCTATTAGTTCTCTGAGATATATTGGAATAGAAATGGTCAAGATGTCATGCAGGGGAGGGGACATTGAGAGGAAACTTCTTCAAAGGGAATCTTTCTGGATTCACAGGCTGAACACACCGTCTCCTCTTGGCCTTAATGAGGAGTTTTACTTGAAACCGTTTTTATAGTTTCAATATGTCTAAACTGTGTTTTTTTAAATCCTAATTGAATATTGTATGTGTATGTATATTACTGTAAATATTGATCACATTCCCTGTGTATGATCATATATTTTGATAAATTGAATGTTAATATTGGGAAACTATGTTATAATTTGTTTTACCTCCTGTTTCAGGAAGTGATGTCACTGAGTACTGCCCCTATATATAGGACCTTCCACCCCCACCTGGGATATGGATGCCTGATG
This sequence comes from Salmo salar, assembly GCF_965601325.2. Lineage (NCBI taxonomy): Eukaryota > Metazoa > Chordata > Actinopteri > Salmoniformes > Salmonidae > Salmo > Salmo salar. The sequence goes on along the minus strand of NC_138302.1, from coordinate 23,852,437 downwards.
AAGACCTAAGGGTCGAAACGTTGTTGTAAATAAATATCACCTGGGAGCATGAGCAGCAGTGTGCAGCGTTTTCCTTTCTGTTTTCCATGAGTTTGCCTACAACTCCAGCACCTGCAGAAAGTACCTGGATGTGCGTATGTTTTCAGCTTTGTACAATTCGTCATCACATCAATGCCCATAATAATATTGCCCTATTCTGCCATGATGATATTGTTTGGTGTGTTTGGGTAGGCCCCTTAAAAAAGCAGATGTTTTTTGCTGAAAGTGCACTGGAGTTCAGAGTATTACGCAGGTGTGTTGGATTCATCATCATTTCCCTCCACCACTATACGGTATTATGACATCACCAGTGAGGCAGTCAGGTCAAATGTGATTCCAGCTCGACAGCATCTCCTCCTAACTTCAATTGATATGTCCGAGATGGCAGGAAAGAAGGTGACATTTATTCATGTATTTTGATTGGTTGGGCCCTCTTGGTGACAAATGAGCACTCAGGTTTGTTGATCTATTACCATGAGGTGTGTGTGTGTGTGTGTGTGTGTGTGTGTGTGTGTGTGTGTGTGTGTGTGTGTGTGTGTGTGTGTGTGTGTGTGTGTGTGTGTGTGTGTGTGTGTGTGTGTGTGTGTGTGTGTGTGTGTGTGTGTGTGTGTGTGTGTGTGTGTGTGTGTGTGTGTGTGTGAAGGGAGGGCTGTAGACTTACCAGTTGAGCTGATTCATATGAGGTTCTTGTTATGTGGCCCAAGTGAACGAACACAGAGCATGGTGGTTTGTTTGGAGTAAAAAATCTACCAAAGAAGTCGGTATTTTTCTCTGCCTGAAAATGAGGGAACGTAGCCAATATCTTATTGGCATTTTAAAACCATGCTGTGCTCCTCTATGAGCTAGGGCTAAACTAACGTTTATAACTAGGTCTAGACTAACATTCATAGCTAGGGCTAAACTAACGTTTATAACTAGGTCTAGACTAACATTCATAGCTAGGGCTAAATTAACATTCATAGCTAGGGCTAAACTAACGTTTATAACTAGGTCTAGACTAACATTCATAGCTAGGGCTAAACTAACATTTATAACTAGGTCTAGACTAACATTCATAGCTAGGGCTAAACTAACGTTTATAACTAGGTCTAGGCTAACATTCATAGCTAGGGCTAAACTAACATTCATAGCTAGGGCTAAACTAACATTTATAACTAGGTCTAGACTAACATTCATAGCTAGGGCTAAACTAACATTCATAGCTAGGGCTAAACTAACATTTATAACTAGCTATCATTTGATGTCTTCTTTAAATGTGAGCTCAGTAGTTAGAGAGAGAGAGAGTGTGTTTGTTTGTGAGTGTGTGTGTGTTCTGCCCATGACCAGTCTATCAGGTTCTGGTTTGATGAGCCAGCTAGATCCACATCCTGGGTTTAATGATGCGTGAGGCGGCGGTACGTGGAACTCTAAATGATACGTTACTCTGCAACATGGATGAGACCTGCTCTCATAACTGCCTAACTACCTGTGTGTGTGTGTGTGTGTGTGTGTGTGTGTGTGTGTGTGTGTGTGTGTGTGTGTGTGTGTGTGTGTGTGTGTGTGTGACCACGCATACTATTGTGATGCTGTCATCTCAGAGTTGACCTTCATATCAGAGTTCAGAAACCATGACAATGGCCATTGAGCGATGTTTATTCTTTAACATAACTATGGTAACCCATACTCCCAGTTGTAACTTGATATCATATAAAATGGCAGTGTGTTTCAATAACAATGAATAGAACACACCAAGGTGGCTCAGAAAGAGACAATTATTTCAACATATCAACATAACATCATAAAATACTACATATATTATCATACTCCTGACCACGTTTATCCAATGTTGTGATTCAAACATTCACAAAACTGTAGAAAAACATTGGTTGAATGTTGGATGAACGTGGCTGTAATGGTTGAGCTTTTTTAAAGTCTGTATTCACAGGATAGTTTGTTTCCAAGCTGTGGTGTGGCGTAGTGCTGCCGACCTTTTGGAAAAACAACATTTTGATGCTTTTACTGCACGTACTGTTGTAGGTTTTAGTCTTTCCCCCAAAAGCCTTTGCAACATAATACATGTAGATGTTTTGTCACAAGTAGGTACATTATTTGTTTAAAGCCACGGATCCGACCATGCATGATAACAATTTATTTAAAAAAAAACATACAAACAACTAAAAAGTCCCAAGTCTAATCATACCATTCTTCGGTTATCCCTGCAGAGAATCTTTTTAAAAGACCTTCGGAAGTCATTGTTGAAGATTGTATAGATAATGGGATTGGCTGAACTGTTACAGTAGCCGAACCAGAAGAAGAATTTAAACAGTGTGTCAGGTATGTAACACGAGTCACAGAGCGCCGTCAGAGTGTAGGTAAAGAAGAAGGGGAACCAGCAAACGACAAAAACTCCAATGACCACAGCCAAGACGAAGGTGAAACGTTTCTCCCTGTTCTGTCTCCCCTTCCATCGACTCCCCTTAGAGCTCTGTCTCACCACCAGTTTGGGCAGCGCCGGGTGGTCCAGTCCTGGTTTGATCTGGCTCAGTTTGGTTTTAGCCGTGTGTTTCTTCTTCTTGATAGAACAGGGGTTGTTGACCTGGTGGTCAGACGATGAGGAGTCCTCCATGTCCACGCCGTTTATCTCCCCTTCTTTCTCGTCCTCTCCTCTGTGTTCATCCCCTTCTCTGTCTCCTTGCTCTCCGTTGAGCTTCTCGTGACAAGTGTGTTGGTCACCTCCGACTCCCCCAGCCCCGTTCTCCTTCTTGCCTGTCACCGGCGACACCGCGGCCGCCATTTTGGGATTCCGGTCGCCCGGTGGTACCCTCGTCCGTTTCTTAGCGATCTGATAGATCCGGATGTAAACGAGGATCATGATGACACAGGGCACGAAGAACGAGCCGATACTGGACGAGATCATGTACCACTTGTCTTCGTTGATCTTACACACCGGCCCCTCCTCTTTATCGCTCTCCTTCTCCATGGTGATGAGGGGCGGGAACGAGATCACCGCGGCGATGACCCACACAATGACGATGATGCACTTGATCCTGCGCGGTGTCCGTTTCAGGTTGTACTCAATGGCCTGGGTGATTGACCAGTACCTGTCCAGACTAATGGCGCACAGATGGGCGATGGATGCCGTACAGAAGAGAACGTCCAGTGCAAGGTAGATCTCGCACCAGACTTTACCAAAATACCAGTAGCCCATGAGTTCGTTGGCCAGGGAGAAGGGCATGACCAGGGTCGCAACCAAAATGTCCGCCGACGCCAACGAAACCAGGAAGAGGTTCTGAGGGGCCTTCAGGGCCCGGCTAGTAAACACAGCGATGACCACTAAGACGTTGCCGAAGACCGTCAATAGGATGAGCATCCCGACCAGAATCGTTAGGGGCAACGAGATCTGGAGGCTATAGAGCGGACCCCAAAGGATGGTGTCATTGGTCATGTTGCTCATGCTTGTAAAAGTCTCATTGGTCACGTTTGTCATGTTATCCCACCCCGCCATTGATTCTCCTTAGATCCTCAGGGATCCAATCATGTAAGGTCAGCAAATGTCATCCAGGAGACCATGTAGTTTGCAACTGGAAGACTAGAAAGTGAGGGTGTGGGACTCTTCAGTGGTTTTTCTGTAGTTATTTTTCGCTCCATTGCATGGTGGTCGATCAAGAACAGTTTAGGTTGAATACAGTGGATTGTCACTTCATCTGAAAAATAGGAGGCAGAAGTAAGAATTTTAAAAAGCCCGAACTGGAGATGCCTTAACTGTCAATTTATACAAATACAACATAACTCTCTAGTTATACTTTCCAAGAATATTGCAGGTACACACTAAATACAACTCTTACCTCAAGCATTGTGCTGTGTCACTTGGGTCCTTTTGAGTGGCCGACAATAGAATGGACAGTGAGTAACTTCTTCACGCAGGTCAGTTACCCGAATCAGCTGGCTTCTCGCGCATCTCTTCTATGTTCCGTGGAGGAGCGCGAGCTAAGGTTTCACAGTCAGTTTTCCTCTCCACAGAATGATCCGCTCCGTATCTAAGTCTGTCTCACTAGCGGAGAGCTAATAGAGCCGTAATCACGTTATCCTGTGGCTGCTGCTCCTGCCGTCAGTTCTATGAGTGGAGACTATCGCCCTACTATGCTACTGTTGGCCGCTCCAAGCTCAGTTACGCCACGCCCTCTATTTATAACCCCAACATCCCAGAAGTGCGTTGCTATAGCAGCATCCGGAGCCCACACCACGTGGAAATTAAACATAGGCTTTTTTATTTATTTGGCGCGCGCTAACTCCATTCCGTTCACGAACCGACCCCTTTTAAGCACCATTTATTGTCACACCAACCATTCTAAAACTGTTAAAATGATCTAAAAAAAAAACTAAAGGGGCTCATAGTCAATGGTAAGATAGTTATAGTCTAGACCTACTAAGCAGTAAACTATTGACCAGTCAACATTGGCTTTAGCCTAAGCTTAATAGTTAGCCTATAGGGTAAAATAACCAATGTCAGCCTATGTGATGCTCATTGATCAATATTTATTAAGCATTTGCAAAGGCTCTTGCATAGAACATCACATTATTGTATTAGTATTAAACATGGTCTGATACTTTCCTAAGTGTGCACAAAACATGTAAAAACATATGATTTGGTCACTGCATAAAAGTAGCCAATATCCTAATCATGGGCGTTTTATGTATCTCCATTGTTTAACGCTGCAATATGTAACTTTTTGGACGACTGCGAAATGTGAGTTACAGATCTGTCATTTTCATTGAAAGCAAGCCTAAGAAGCGATAGATCTGTTCCATGTGCGCCATTTCTATGCTTCCTGTTCTTAAGTTTAGTTTTAGTGTATTTTATTTTCGGCTTCAAACAGCTGAAAAACAATATTTGTGGTTATTGAAAACATATTTCATAGCAGTTTAGATGATACAAGTGCTTGTTTTGTCACAAACTGAAATTAGGCTATAAGAATTTTAGCAACCAGGAAATGGCAGAGCGATTTCTGCATATTGTAACGTATGTTATTGAGACAGACCGCATTGGATCAACTTAAAGAGTGATAACACCAAGAGGTAGGCTATGCCCAATTTAGCCACTCTTCCATTTTAGAACAGGTGCTTTCAATAACATAGCTTTTCTACCATATCATGTGTGTTTGGGGAATGGAGGAAGGTGTTGTTAGTGTGATATCATGACAGCGGACTTCTGTGTTTAGAGTAAACATCACTGCTAGTTATCATGCGTCAGCGCGCGGATGGAGCGCGAGGATACAGTGACACCTGTCGTATCTCTGAAACAGTTTCCGCGCCCGGGGTCGGTCTCTCTCGGATTCGCTTTGGAAGAAATAGCCAGAGGCGCGCCATCACCACTGATGTTATGTGACATTCAGGATTGTAAAACCTACCGTTTTGTATCGAATGATACCACATAGTACTCTATGCTTTTACTGAAAACAATATTAACTATTATGCGTTTTAACTTTTCTAATAAGACCATAGGTGCTTCCAACTTCTGTTCTCCCATAAAACATGTTTTAAAATGCAAAAGCGTCACATATTTGACATAACCTATTTCAATTAAGACAGGACTGTCCTAGGTAAATCTTTAGGCAAGGTATTTGGTTAATGCACTAAATTGTAATGTACATCATCATCACGTGCTAAGTGCAGTCCAAATTTAGACTGCCAGTTCAGATGACACATGAAGTATTGTGATACTTTACCAGTTGTTGAAAAACGTCCAAACTCCTGTCTCCATTTTCTCGTGGTGGCTTAAATGGGAAACGACAAGACAGAAAAAAAACGAGAAAAAAAAAACGTACCTCACTTGTAATATGTCTAATGTAATGTATTCTGAACCCCCAGTCAAAAACCTCAATCTGACTAGAATTCAAATACATTTAGAAGTTGAAGGGTGATAGTAATTGATGTTGACTGGAGTCGATATGTGAGGGACCATGTTTTCAATTATCCAGTAGGGGACGCTCCTGTATTGGGACAGGCAGAGCCGTTTATACGCCTCTCTGGGTACAGGTGCAATAGAATGGAACAACGTGTCGAAATTGAGAAGTACAATTTCCTGTTTTATTACACAGACCATATCTATCTAGTTATTCATAATTCATCAACCGTAATATTGAATCAAAGTCAGACGTACCCTATCCATATAAATAGAAAGTGTAATTATGTATATCGTTTTTATTTAGACAGTTTGGAAACAGTGGGAGGCAGGGAAGCAGCAGTACAGAAGAATGAGTGGATGTGAGATTGAACAGTGGGGAGTTGTACACGTGCCATGTTACCACTCGACTACAGCTCTACACAAAGTTAGTCATTCAGATATTCTACGTGCCTGTTATTGCTCTTCGATTGCGGGTTAGACCTTTCATTGGTCAGTCTGACTTAACCTTACTGTATGTGTGCATCCCAAATGGCACACTTTTCCCAATATAGTGCACTATTTTTGACCGTAACCCTAGGGACCCTGGTCAAAAGTAATGCAGTGCACTGTATAGGGTGCCATTTGGGATAAACGGTCATGTGCCATAAGTGAAGTAAAGAGGAAGATATTGAACTAATGTAAGACTGTATTGAAAAAGCAAGACACTACCAGTATTTACAACTTTACCCATCTATGAATTTGTTATCGCTTTATCCAATTGGACAATATAGGGGCAGTTTCCCCACACACTAATTAAGCCTAATTGAGTTAGCTTTTAGTCCACGACCAGGCTTAATATTTGGCCGGGAAACTGTGTCACAGTCCCCGATATAGTGGTCAGTTATATTTTCTCATTTGAAAGAACAACACATCCATACAAAATAATTTATAAATTCAAGACAGGGTAACCGTTTTCTTTATATTGGTGAAGTAACAAACTGCACATTACAATTAATTGGATTAAAAGTACATTTATCAGTTTTTTTCAGAGCTTAAATTCCACAATTTGACAAATAGTGGGAAAACCTCCAAAATATAAAATGAAAACCAAAGCATTGTGCAGGCATGACAGGAGTAATATACAAACATCAGAATATTCTGAAATGATAAAGTTTGTACACTCGAATGACAACAAATGACACATTTTTCTAGGTACAAAAGAGACATTTGAGAGAGAACAGCCCAGTCCTGAACATAATAAAAAAGGCACAATACTGTCTCTTTTTGAAAGGTGGGAAACATTTCAACTGATTTTTTTTTTGGGGGGGGGGTTAACTGACTAACAGGATAAAAGTCAATTCCATTTTAAATTCAGTCAAGAAGTACAACAAAATCACATTTCCCTCAATGCTCCTCTATGTAATTTCAGCAAACATATCAGGAATTAACCGAATTGAAATGGATCCCTGCTGACTAACATACAATATATACTGTTCAAAGGTCTCCAGCTGATACTGCTGTCTATAATAGACAGAGAGAGATATTGAATGCACTTCACTACCAAAGATATATACTGAACAAATTTGTACCTTTAGCAAAAGGGCCAGACAATGTAGCTAGGGCCGGATAATGTAGTTAAAGCTTCTAGAATCTACATAGCCCAAAAGCATTCTGGGCCTAGATGGTATAGCAACAATCCAAAGCGATTCGTTTTTCATTTAGCTTCAGGCAACAAGTTTGGGCACCCTACATATCAAGTGTTCCAGAGTAGGTGTGCTGCTGATCTAGGATCAGTTTTGCCCTTTAGATCATACTGAATAAGATTACATGGACAGGTGGGACCCTGGGCCAGTGTTCAAAAAGCATCTCACAGTAGGAGTACTGATCTAGGATCAGGTCTCCACCTGTCCATATAATCTTATTCAATATGATCTAAAAGGCGAAACGGATCCTACATCAGCACTCTTACTTTGAGACAGACACTTGGGCTGCGTTTAGACAGGAAGCCCAATTCTGATCTTTTTTCACTAATTGGTCTTTTGACCAATTAGATTAGCTCTGAAAAAGAGCTGATGTGAAAAAATATTCTGTGATTGGTCAAATGACCAATTAGTGGAAAAAAAGATCAGAATTGGGCTGCCTGTGTAAACACTCTCTTCTGTATGATTGGGATTTTGAAATTGTGCCCTTGCTGTGCTTGTGCAAATCATTGCTAAAAGGTAATATACTGTGCAGGACTCTTGGCTTAAATGCTGCTTCATGTGTTTTGAAAAGAAATACAAATTCAGTTACAGAGAAGAAGGAAAAAAAAGAACAGACAAAAATAGAAATTACTTGAGGACATAGGCAGCTCTGTTCTGCTCTCTCAATGTGACCGGCAAACAACCAACCATGTTCATTTTGCAGTACTTTTTGGTGAAAGCAAAAAAAATAAAAAATTACAAGTCACTTTTTTTTTCAATTTGTAAATGTTTATAGGTTTATTAATTAAAAAGATTTATGTATATACATGCAGAACGTCACCAAACATTGCAGTTTTTCACCCATTTTGCAAACTTAGGAGTCTGAATAATTTTCTTTACAATGGGTCGGCTTTGATTAATTGTGTCATTTACAACCAAGCAAACAAATCCTTTTTCTAATTTCATTTGCCAAGTAATACTCAGTAAAGGCATGTCTCTTGGTACTAAACAGTAGGATGTTAAGGTAAAATAAATTTGTCATGTCACCATTTTTCCAATTCTCTTACATACTCAACTTGGACCATGGTGGCCACCGTAGTCAGGTAGTCACGTCTGCATATACCGTACTCATATTGGTATAGACAGAAAAGAGAACCTTTAAAAAATAACTTGGGGTTCTAGTTCTGGAACATAGTCGCTCAATCTAATTTCTGACCATTAAACAGTCAACTCACTTGTTATGTATAGACCCAGGAGTTATTCATAATCCTGCTGTGACCTGAGAAGGGGGGGGGGGGGGTCCTGGGCCATATAGTTATTATTGGCTATAACTCTTAGCCTTAGTTTTTACTGGTCAGGTGACTGGTCTCAAAGGTTGGGAAAAGCATTTTCCCCTATTTATATCAAACTGATTTTCTGTCTTACATGATTAAAAATAGCCAAGTAATTGAAGGTCTGACTGGGTGAAAGTTGAGGGAGAGGTGATGCTTGGTGCACGACTTAAGGCAGTCAAATGAATGTTGGTTTTTGCTCCAACCCCAGTTGGAACTAAACTGATTCAGTTTATCAACCAGCTAATTATTAGAATCAGGTGTGTTAGTTTAGGGTTAGAGCAAAAACCTACAGGACAGTAGCACTCCAGGAACAGGGTTGGAGACCACTGGTATAGGGATTGTTTGGGGTGGCCTGTAGCTAGCATGGAATCCGAACTGAATTGTGTCGTTTCACTATTGCTCACTAGTGTTCCAGAATAATGAAACTGAACACAGAATTCAGTTTGGAGAGTTCTTATGTGAACTGTCAATCATCAGGCCAGGTTAAAATATGCATGCACAGAGCTAGAAAGGAAGAAAGAACAGAAAATGAAAGTTACCTACTACAGCCACAGACACAAAGAAGGGTTAATAACAAAAAGGTTTTTAACAGTTAAGGCTGCTTGATAAAGAATAGGTAGGTAAAGCATTGCTGGCTGCACAATGTTTCAAATACTGTGAAATGTACATAAAATCTACAGGAAACATTTTAGCAGATAACCAAATAGTAGCAACATTATCTGGTCTTCTATATACAACGAATCGCCACCCCAACGTAGTTCCGACCCAGACAAAAAAAACATGTTAAATTATTTTTCAACATGCTTGGTTTCCTACACAACATAGCCAGGCAAGAAAAAGGATTGAGACACAAAATACATTTTGCAACAATAAAAAATAAAAAAAGGCCATGATTATTACACACTATGACCCAAAATCAGACGATTGAAAAATAAACACCACCTAGTCGTCTCCAAATCATTAGGATGCATCAGAACAATACCTCTTCATCAACCTCAGATACAAGAATCCAAAATATGACCACCCCCAAACCTAGACTAAGTCACACATTTCTTTTCCAAAAAGCATGTTTTAACTTACATTCCTTGTTTTGATAAATGCTTTTCTGAATAATGACGATTATGTCTCAGGTTCTCTACACATGTCAGTCATCCACCCCTCACCTTGCAAATGGCACATAGATACAAATATGAACAAAAACAGACTCAACACTATACGGGATAACAGCGTTTCTCTCGCTGCATACCCTAATGCACATCTCACTTAAGTACTTACACTGAAGGCATTTTCACATAATGATTCCATTTTGTTTATAGCTAAAACGTAAATACACAACCAATCCCCCAAAACAATTTACAGATTTTTTTATTTTTCATTTCTTCCGAAGCTTTTTTAAAATATAAAACCAGGAATGCAATGCCTCTGGTGGTATTCTTTGAGCGTGAACGAGAAGAAAGCCCTTTTTAAATTTTGTCTTTTCAAAAAAGTATTGTGTTGTAACTGCGTCGTTATAGGCTCAAATATGCACCTTGGTTTTTCCTCGTTGTACGTCAGTCCAAACAATTTGATCTGTTTGAAAACCACCAGACCTCATGTGACCCCAAACTCAGAGGTCAAGGGCAGAGGTCAATCTTCCCAGCCAGGCTACTGTACAAGTCTTGTGTATCGATGTTGATTTTGTTTAGGATAGATCTCACTTTTCCTGCCCCATCAATCGTTTACAGCATATTTTTCAAGCAGCAACAGGTTCTGCTGGTAGGATTAGAAGCAGCAATACATTTTGTCTGGGTGTGTGCTCTGCCCAGGCCTCGTTTTTTTCTTAGCAGTCCACAACCCACATCGAAACTGTAATCGTAAGCTGCTGCCAAAAAACTAGACCCACACTTGATTGAAAATAAATACTAAAAGATGATTGAGTACAAAGCTTGGACGCAACACGTTCATTTCCTAAACCAAAAAAAGCTTTTGGTTTGATCTACCTTAGTTGGGATTTTAATGTACAGTCACGTGATATAATACTAACCCAATACAGTGTCAAAAAAATTATAGTAACAGAAAATGATTTAAATTTTACAATGTGGATCTCAATGAATTGCAATAATTTGACATAAAACATTTTGCTCGTAGTACATATGAGCAAGATATGGGGTACTTTAATACATCTTTAAACATATCAATAAGACCCTTATTGGACATACACAGTTCAAGCTAATATTTTCCATCAAGATTGATAGGACGAAAGCCAAAACGTCTGAATTCGACGCTCCACATACTTACTAGTTTAGATTTATTTTGAGCTTGTCATCTCATCCTTAATATTCATTTGACACCATTATAAAATGTACATGATAAACTGTTCAGAGATAAAATACTTCTTCACTGTGAAACAAAAATGCCCCAGTTCAACGTAACCATGGAGATAAGGATATTGTCATTGTTAAAAGAGGATGATGCCAATGTCATTTAGAAAGTGCATAAGAACAGCATCATTGCTGGGACAGTGTGGGACAAAAAAAAAAGAAGGAGGCCAAGTAACAGAAACTTCCAGATCTCGTGAAGAGGCGTATTAAAAAAGCAGTCAAAGAAACTGGATGTAAAATGTCAATTATGGGTTTTGATTCATGTTTTTGGCATACCTTAATGACCGTAACCATGGCAACGTTAGTCATTAGTTATATTGACACCTTTCCTTCAACATTCCTGATATGTTGTTGTTGGTCAATCGTTTCCACGTTGTATGACAGCCCCAACATAGCAAAAAAAGTAAACATTACAATGACTCAAATTGCACTCAAGGCAACAATCAGTATTTATAGAATATATAAAAATCACTACAGATCACTTATCTAATCACCTGTCTCTTTACAGTTTAACTTTTTCTCAAAGCAAAAACAAATCTAATATCTTAAACATGAGGGCAACATTACTGCCTATTTTGGAAAGGTTTGAGTCAAACTTGCTAAAGTCCATTTTTTAAAGCGTTAAAGATTTCGCATTTATTCTATATATTACTAGTTTACTGTTTAAAGATTACTGCTTATTTTTTTAAATTTAAAATCTCAAAGCCATTGATTCAAATGTATAATTTATCGGTTTCTTTTATAGAATCATTGTCATCCAACAATAATAGAACTAATATAAAAAATAAATGTAAAACCTTTTTTTTTTTAACAAACCATAATTCTAGAAAGAAAATTTGTTTAACTAAATGATACCTTTGTATAATATTCATGGAGAATTGTGTTAGAGCGTCAGAAAAACCAGTGGACCTTCCTGGACATATAGGCACTGTTTTTTTACGTATTAATGTGAAATTAAAAACATTAGACCTTTGTTCTTTAACCTCAAACCTCACGATAACAAATCTTTAGTCAAGTGGTAAAAAAAAAAATATACATATCAAAAAGAAAAAGACATGACAAAATGAACATTGATAATGGCAGCAGCAATAAAAATTGAAGTTTCAAATATTATTTTTGCATACAATAGTTGTATCCTAAGCTCTCCTAATATACATACCTAATTACTGTAAATATGTTGGCATTGGGAATCTGGGTTCTATGTTAAAAGAATCATAGCCACTGTTACTCAATATACACGATCCGTTTTGGCAAAAGGTGGTAGAGATATTAAAGGGCAATTCCACCACTTTTTAATATCCTATTCATTACCTCCAGCCCTATACCAGTGTCTTCATATGTATGAAAACAGATTATGTATCGTATGGTGCTGGAGTTAATGAATGTAAAAAAAAAAAAAAAATGTTTTAATGTGTAATGACCCTTTAAGTTATGTCTTACATGATTTGGGAATAAAATATTGGAGAAGTTGGCCTTCTAAATGGCTATGATTCCTCAACAGAAACGCTGGAGCACAGTCTCAATATAAATGTACTTGTTTAGTTTTTTTTCCGCATATAGATAGATAATGTATGAACCGAAAAATGTTTTCCTCCTCTCTTTTTGTACATTTAGTTTGTTTTTATGATGTATATATATATTTTTTTTACAGTGTATGACACACGTAGTTGGATAGGTATGGGATTGGGTGGGGTGTCTGAATGGGTGGGCGTCGGCCTTCAGAATATGGGCGTGGTCTATCCAATTATGGGCGTGGTCCGTTGTCAGATCATGGGCCTTGCGTGGGCCTGGTATATCAGCCATCAAATCAGCTCTCAGACCATAGCCTCTCTCTGGGCCCTCAGACGACAATCTTGGCCTCCGGGCCCCATCAGACCATGGCACGGTAGGGCCCCTGCATCTTGAGGAACTGGATAATGAAGGAGGGGCCCCCGGCGACAATCTGCGGGGGCAGGTGGCTGAGGGGACAGTTCTCGATGCTCATAATGGACAGCTTGCTGCACAGGGCCAGCTCAAACGGGAGGCTGTGCAGGTTGGGGTTGTCATTGAGGTACAGCTCCTCCAAGTTCTCCAGTGTACCTAGGATGGAGGGAAGGATGGAGAGAGGGATGGATGGAGGGGTGGATGGAGGATACAGGAGTGTTATATTCTACCTGGAGGCACAGATTGCTAGATCATCAGCTGGTACATACAGTAATTCTTGATGGGCTGTAGATTGCTGGGGCTAAAATATGCTAATTAAATTGTTTAGCTGAAGTTACGTTTTATATGTAATATATAAATATATGCCATCTAGCAGACGCTTTTATCCAAAGCGACTTAGTCATGTGTGCATTCATTTTAAGTATGGGTGGTCCCGAGAATCTAACCCACTACCCTGGCGTTACAAGCACCATGGTCTACCAACTGACCTACAAAGGACCACATGTAGTTCCCTCTCTATTCTGTCAAGTGTAAGTATCCAAATGAAAGCTTGTGACCTCCTCCTCCAATAAGCTCCTTGTTTCTCAATGACCTTTGGAGTTCAGGTGAGGATGGAAGGAATCAAGGAAGTACTTTTGAGATTCACTTCTAGTCTGAGTTGTATGTAGCCTGGGTAACAGTCTTTCTGTATATTTGGCAAATGACAAGAGTACAAGGAGTGGTCTCAGCAGAAACAGACCGGTACCCAGTGGCATGAGGTAAAATGTATTTACCGATCTCCTCCGGCAGGTGCTGCAGCAGGTTCTCTCCCAGACCCAGGTGGGTCAGGTTGGTGAGGTGACCGATCCCACGGGGCAACGTGGTCAGCTGATTATTGGTCAACACTAGTTTCTGATAGAATAAAAGCAAAAATGGAATGTCAATATCACATGATGAAAACAGCTTAGCTGTGAAACGTTGGTGAATACATTATTCTATCTGAGCTCCATCGTTCAAACCCTGGAGATATAAAATGGTTTATTTAAAAAGGTCCAATGCAGCAGATCAATATCAAATTGTTTGATTGTTTTCAATTAAAAAGAAAAAATAGATTATTATCCAAGAGCAATTTCTCCAGCAAGAATTTTGCTAGGAGTGTCTGGGAGCGGTCTGAGTGGGGAGGGGACAAGTGAAAACTCTTTTTGGTTTGGGACTCTTTCTTATTGGTCTATTAACTTATTTACCGCTGGGTGATGTCAGGCCAAAACTCCAACCCACCAAAACAGGCTTACATTTTAGAGACGCTCTTTTCAAACAGCTCTTACACTAAAATAGCATTATCATCATTTTTACAATTTCACAGCATTATTCCAACCTTACAGTGTGGAAATACAAAAGTATGTGGTCACCTGCGCGTCAAACATCTCATTCCAAAATCATGGGCCTTAATATGGAGTTGGTCCCCCTTTGCTGCTAGAACAGCCTCCACTCTTCTGGAAAGGCTTTCCACTAGATGTTGGGACTGGCTTCCATTCAGCCACAAGAGTATTAGTGAGGTCAGGCACTGATGTTGGCCGGTTAAGCCTGGCTCGCAGTCGGCGTCCCAATTCATCCCAAAGGTGTTCGATGGGGACTGCCAGATGGTGAAGCATGATTCATCGTTCCAGAGAACACGTTTCCACTGCTCCAGAGTCCAATGGTGGCGAGCTTTACACCACTCCAGCCAACGCTTGGCATTGTGCATGGTAATTTTAGGCTTGTGTGTGGCTGCTCAGCCATGGAAAGCCATTTCATGAAACTCCTGACCGACAGTTCTTGTGCTGACGTTGCTTCCAGAGGCAGTTTGGAACTCAGTAGTGAGTGTTGCAACCGAGGACAGATGATTTTTACGTTCTACACGCTTCAGTAGTCGGCGGTCCCGTTCTGTGAGCTTGTGTGATCTACCACTTCACGACTGAGCCATTGTTGCTCCTAGACATTTCCGCTTCACAATAACAGCACTTACAGTTGACCGTAGCAGCTCTAAGGGCAGAAATATTACAAACTGATTTGTTGGAAAGGTGGCATCCTATAACAGTGCCATGTTGAAAGTCACGGAGCTCTACACTAAGGTCATTCTACTGCCAATGTTGTTCAATGGAGATTACATGGTTGTGTGCTCAATTTTATACACCAGTCATCAACAGGTGTGGCTAAAATAGCCAAATCCACTAATTTGAAGGGGTCCATGTACTTTTGTATATACACAGTGCCTTCGGAAAGTATTTAGACCCCTTGACTTTTTCCACATTTTGTTAGATCACAGCCTTATTCTAAAACTGATTAAATAGTTTTTCCCCGCTCAATCTACACACAATACCCCATAATGCCAAAGCAAAAACAGGTTTTTAGAAAATAACACATTTACATAAGTATTCAGACCCTTTACTCAGTACTTTGTTGAAGCACCTTTGGCAGAGATTACAGCCACAAGTCTTCTTGGGTATGACGCTACAAGCTTGGCACACCTGTATTTGGTGAGTTCCTCCCATTATTCTCTGCAGATCCTCTCAAGCTCTGTCAGGTTGGATGGGGAGCGTTGCTACCCTAGTGAGGTTAACTAAAATGTGTTGAGTTATAAACCATTCAAAGACCACTAACAGATGTAGTGATACTGTAGTGCTGTGACGAGTAATTTCATTGACACAAGTAATCTTTCTTCTACTCTTAAAGGCCCAATGCATTAAAAAAATGATATTTATATATACACTTTATAGTGCCTTTGGAAAGTTCTCAGACCCCTTGACTTTTTCCACATTGTTACATTACAGCCTTATTCTAAAATTGCTGAAATTGTTTTTTCCCCCTCATCAATCTAGACACAATACCCCCCAATGACAAAGCGAAAAAGTTTTTTTTAACGTAAATATTCAGACCCTTTGCTATGAGACTCGAAATTGAGCTCATGTGCATCCGGTTTCCATTGATCGTCCTTGATATTACTACTCCCGAGTGGTGCAGCGGTCTAAGGCACTACATCTCAGTGCTAGAGGCGTCATTACAGACCCTGGTTCGATTCCAGGCTGTATCACAACCGGCCATGATTGGGAGTCCCATAGGGCGGCGCACAATTGGCTCAGTGTCGTTAGGGTGTGGCCGTGGTAAGCCGTTATTGTAAACAAGAATTTGTTCTTAACTGACTTGCCTAGTTAAATAAAGGTAAAATAAAAAAACTACAACTTCATTGTCCACCTGTGGTAAATTCAATTGATTGGACATGATTGGGAAAGGCACATACAAGGTCCCACAGTTGACAGTACATGTCAGAGCAAAAACCACACCATGAGGTAGAAGGAATTGTCCGTAGAGCTCAGAGACAGGATTGTGTCGAGGCACAGATCTGGGGAAGGGTACCAAAAAAATTCTGCAGTATTGAAGGACCCAAAGATCACAGTGGCCTCCATCATTCTTAAATGGAAGAAGTTTGGAACCACCAAGACTCTTCCTAGAGTTGGCCGCCCGACCAAACTAAGCAATCGGGGGAGAAGGGCCTTGGTCAGGGAGGTGACCAAGAACCTGATGGTCACTCTGACAGAGCTCTAGAGTTCCTCTGTGGAGATGGGAGAAATCCCAGAAGGACAACCATCTCTGCAGCACTCCACCAATCACACATTTATGGTAGAGTGGCCAGAAGCCACTCCTCAGTAAAATGCACATGACAGCCCTCTTAGAGTTTGCCAAAAGGCACCTTAAAAACTCTGACCATGAGAAACAAGATTCTCTGGTCTGATGAAACCAAGATTGAACTCTATGGCCTGAATGCCAAGCGTCACGTCTGGAGGAAACCTGGCACCATCCCTACGGTGAAGCATGGTGGTGGCAGCATCTTGCTGTGGGGATGTTTTTCAGCGGCAGGGGCTGGGAGACTAGTCAGGATCGAGGCAAAGATGAACTGAGCAAAGTACAGAGAGATCCTTAATGAAAACCTGCTCCAGAGTGCTCAGGACCTACGACTGGGGCGATGGTTCACCTTCCAACAAGACAACGATCCTAAGTACACAACCAAGACGACATAGGACTGGCATCGGGACAAGTCTCTTGAATGTTCTTGAGTAGCCCAGCCAGAGCCCGGACTTGAACCCGATCGAACATCTGGAGAGACCTGAAAATAGCTGTAGATTTGGATAGAAAACACTAAAGTTTCCAAAACTGTTAAAATAATGTCTGCAAGTATAACAGAATTGATATGGCAGGCGAAAACCTGAGGAAAATCCATCCAGGAAGTGCTATTATTTTGAAATGGCTGTTTTTCCATTGAAAGCCTATCCACCATACAAAGACTTATGACGCGGTTCACGATCCCTATGGCTTCCACTACATGTGGCCAGTCTTTAGGCATCGTTTCAGGCTTTTACTCTGAAAAATGAGGGAGAAACACCACTTTCAATGAGAGGACAGTGGAAATTTCCAGACATGAGTCCTGCGAGTGACCAGAAGCGTGCCTTTCTTGTTTTTCCCTTTTCTATTGACGAAGCTATTGTCCGGTTGAAATATGATCGATTATTTATGACAAAAACAACCTAAGGATTGATTATAAACATCGTTTGACATGTTTCTACGAACTTATGGTAGTTTTTTGATTTGTCTGTCTGCTGTGACCGCGCTTTGTTCCAATGGATTACTGAACAAAACACACCAACAAAACAGAGGTTTATGAATATAAAGAGGGACTTTATCGAACAAAACGAACATTTATTGTGTAACATGGAGTCTTGGGAGTGTAACCATATGAAGATCATCAAAGGTAAGTGATTCATTTTATCGCTATTTCTGACTTTTGTTACTCCTCTACTTGGCTGGTTACTGTTTGTAATGATTTGTCTGCTGGGCGCTGTTCTCAGATAATCGCATGGTGTGCTTTCGCCGTAAAGTCTTTTTGAAATCTGACACCGTGGTTGGATTAACAAGAAGTTAATCTTTAAACCGATGTATAACACTTGTATGTTTCATTAATTTTTATAACGAGTATTTCTGGTTTTGAATTTGGCGCTCTGCAATTTCACTGAATGTTGGCCAGGTGGGACTGTAGCGTCCCACACCCCCTACAGAGGTTAAAGGTAGGCCTAAATGCTTACGTGACAGTGTAGGAAAATAGCGTAATAGTATCAAACCTGTAAATCTTTCAGGTAAGCGATTTCATTCGGGAGCGATTCCAACTTGTTCTCCTCCAAGTCGAGCTCCCGTAGTTTCCTCAGGTTGCCAATACCATGTGGCAACTTCTTGAGAAGATTGTTGGACAATATCAAGACCTGTGAACAAAACAACAGATGTTTCAGAACACTGAAGCGAACTGTTACAACCTGTAGCTTGTGTTACAGACCTAAAAATAACTAAATAGTTGATCACCTACTGTATGGTGAAATGGGAGAGTGATAATCATTCAGATTTTCTGGTCAGTTTGAATAATGTATGAATTGATGACAGCATCAGAAAAGTACTAAGTCCACATTTCTCAGGAAAGATCCCATCTGGGAATTCTATCAAGGCCTCACCTCCAGCGAAATGAGACCGCAGATGTCCTCGGGGATCTTTGTCAGCTGATTGGTGGCCAGGTTGAGCTCCACCATACTGGTCCACGTGCCAAAGTCTAGAGGCAGAGACGTCAACTGGTTGTCCTGAAAAAAAAAAAACAACGACATTGACAACAATTCTAGAATCAGAGCAGAAAGAAGACATTGGTCATCATGTCAGCTCTTTACCTAAGCAAGCACCATCACCAACCATTGTCAACCTTAAAGGGATAGTTCGGGATTTTGGCAATGAGGCCCTTTATCTACTTCCCCAGAGTCAGATGAAATCGTGGATACCATTTTTATGTCTCTGCGTGCAGTTTGAAGGAAGTTGCTATCTAGTGTTGGCGCAATGACTGTTCCTGTAGACTTCCAGTCATTGCGCTAACGCTAGTTAGCATTGGCTCACAAAACTACTATTAACTTCTTTCATACTGTATGCAGATTCATAAAAATGGTATCCACAACTCTGGGAAAGTACATAAAGGGCTTCATTGCCAAAATCCCCCAACTATCCCTTTAACGTCAGAAGAAAGAGACGTTGTTCTGCCTAGATAATGTCTGGGACTATCGTCTTGGTCCTCTTACTAGAAGTCATCAAAATAAGAGGGAATGAGATGACAACACCTAACAATGGACAGCATCCTTACCTTCATGTTGAGTTTGCTGAGGACTTTGGCCCTGGAGAAGATTCCAAAGGGGATCTTGTTGATGCGGTTGTGCTCCATATTTAGAGAGTAGATGGTGGAGAACTGGGAGGGTCCTCCCACCGGGTAGGACTGGAAACAGTTCCTCGCTAGGGTTAGACTGGTCAGATTCACCAGACTAGACAGGAGACCCTGGGATAGAGAGAAGGAGGTAGCTAGATCTGCTATATCCCTAACAATACCATTAAAATGCAGCAATCAATAAAAGCACCACTCACTTCTGGTAACACGGAGATGTTGTTGTTTTCTAGGTTGAGCTCTTCCAGTTCTCTGCACTTGGCTAGCGACCTGGGGATGGCTGACAACCGGTTGTACCGCAGACCCAAGCGGTTTATGCTTGACAAGTTACCTGCAACGAGAGAAGGTTAAATACAAAAATGACAATCAACAAAGTCAGATATTAGATATCATGTATGTATGTATGTATGTATGTATGTATGTATGTATGTATGTATGTATGTATGTATGTATGTATGTATTGGCTGGTGCAATCAAATTTCCCCTCTGGGGGATCAATAAAGTACCATCTTATCTTAAATACCAGCACTTGCAGTTCCTAAAACTGTAGATTATTCAATTAATGAGAATTCTCAAATATTTGATCCTAGCCATCACAATGTACAGTTAAGAATGTGCACTGTGCAGCTGTGTCAGTATTGGTATCCTGTAGGCTGAGTATAGGCAGATAATTGCCCAAATTGCATTGAGGAGAAAACGTTTGACTGTTGAGGTCCCGGTCAGTCTCACCTATAGTTTCTGGTAGGTCCAGTAGCTCGTTGTGCTGTAGGTCCAGGTTGGTGATCTGGGTGCAGTTGCCGATCTCCTTGGGTAGGTGTTCTAGCTGGTTATGGGCTACGTCCAGGGTGATGAGGTTACAGAGCTCCCCTGCAGAGAGGCAGGGCCAATACAACAGTCAACACACAAACATGACTAATCTGGACAAGAACCGCAATCAGAGTTATTAAAAGACTGGTTTAGCTTATGGCTTTAGCTTATTCACAACACTGCAGCAGTGTCTTCTGTAATGCCGGGTTTAGACGACTAGACGACTTTCAAAATCCTAACGTCGCTGAGCTGCTCACATTTAACGCCCGTCTTTCCTGTAGCTTGTTGTCTGGCTAACGGAGTGGTGCGCACACTAAACGATGTGGCACAGACGGGTGTCACACACTACAAGACTCTTCAGTTGGTTGTGAGGATTCTCCATACCACGCTGTCTCGCGAAAACAATGTGATTAGATAGTTAACGTAGCCACAACAAGCTGTGGCTCAGACAAGCCTCAAACGTTTTCAGTCAGACATTCACGCTTGCCATACAGAGTTGAAATATCTAGCCAATACATTTGGAATTGAATAACATTGGTAGTGAACTTCAGAGCTGTAACGATTTGATACTTTGGCTTTGGTTAAAGGCAAGTACAAACACATACTAGTAGTAATCACTCCTGCTGGAGAGTCTGGGTGATGTGATGCAATATCATCATCATCATCATCATCTCACTGGCTTCTTCTCTGGCGAGCTCTCATTGGCTATTGCTGATCACTGTTCTCAAAACTTGTCATTGCACCCCTCACACTACATTGGAGATTTTGAAAATATTGGGACGTGTGAAAGACGGGATCGGTGGCCCTCGGATTGCATCACTGAACCGAGCGTCGGTGACAGCCATGCACCCCAAGTACGCAACGACATAGGGATTTTGTCTCCGATCTCAAAAACTTGTCTGGGACAGCTAAACTCAGGGCCAAAATAGTGTGTACGCTCCCGGCTTATGGTAGGCAAAAATGATAATGCATCGTCATTGTCATCAAGAACCCAATCTGCCAGCCTCGACTCCCTCCTCCTCAACACTCATCTGTTTGATCTTGTTCTCGTGGATGACTCTCCCTCCCACTCACATCTCATTCACCTATCTCCCTCCCTCCTTCACCCATCTCCCTCCCACTCACATCTCATTCACCCATCTCCCTCCCTCCTCATTCACCTATCTCGGCAGGCAGCTGTTTGATCTTGTTCTCGTGGATGACTCTCCCTCCCGCTCTCCTCCCACTCACATCTCCCTCCCTCCTCCCTCCCTCATTCACCCATCTCCCTCCTCCCTCCCTCATTCACCCATCTCCCTCCCTCCTCCTCCCTCATTCACCCATCTCCCTCCCTCCCTCCCTCCTCCCTCATTCACCCATCTCCCTCCCTCCCTCCCTCCTCCCTCATTCACCCATCTCCCTCCCTCCCTCCCTCCTCCCTCATTCACCCATCTCCCTCCCTCCTCCTCCCTCATTCACCCATCTCCCTCCCTCCACCCTCCCTCATTCACCCATCTCCCTCCCTCCACCCTCCCTCATTCACCCATCTCCCTCCCTCCTCCCTCCCTCATTCACCCATCTCCCTCCCTCCTCCCTCCCTCCCTCATTCACCCATCTCCCTCCCTCCTCCCTCCCTCATTCACCCATCTCCCTCCCTCCTCCCTCCCTCATTCA
The DNA here is from genome assembly GCF_965601325.2 of Salmo salar. Lineage (NCBI taxonomy): Eukaryota > Metazoa > Chordata > Actinopteri > Salmoniformes > Salmonidae > Salmo > Salmo salar. Next base: position 23,830,523 of record NC_138302.1, on the reverse strand, counting down.
CCCATCTCCCTCCCTCCTCCCTCCCTCATTCACCCATCTCCCTCCCCCCTCCTCCCTCATTCACCCATCTCCCTCCCCCCTCATTCACCCATCTCCCTCCCTCCTCCTCCCTCATTCACCCATCTCCCTCCCTCCTACTCCCTCATTCACCCATCTCCCTCCCTCCTCCTCCCTCATTCACCCATCTCCCTCCCTCCTCCTCCCTCATTCACCCATCTCCCTCCCTCCTCCTCCCTCATTCACCCATCTCCCTCCCTCCTCCTCCCTCATTCACCCATCTCCCTCCCTCCTCCTCCCTCATTCACCCATCTCCCTCCCTCCTCCTCCCTCATTCACCCATCTCCCTCCACCACATCCCTCCCTCATTCACCCATCTCCCTCCACCACATCCCTCCCTCCACTCACCTCTCTCCATTTCCCTCCTCCCCCATCTCCCTCCCTCCTCCTCCCTCATTCACCTATCTCGGCAGGCAGCTGTTTGATCTTGTTCTCACGGATGCTGAGCATGGTCAACTTCGCCAGGTTCCGGATGTCCCTCTCCACCGCCGTGATCCGGTTGAACCTCAGGTACAGTGTGGTCAGCGACGTCACCCGGTAAACCACTGCCGGTATCTCCCTCAGTTTGTTATGCCTCAGGTCCAGCATCCTCAACTTCTTCAGGGAGTCCAAGGACTCTGGTAGGCTGGTTAGAGAGTTCTCACTCAGGGCTAAGGTGACCAGGCCAGACAGGCAGCCCACTTCTGAGGGGAGGCTCTGGAGCTTGTTGCTGTACAGGTAGAGCTCTGCCAGCTGGGTGAGTTCCTTGATGGAGGTGGGTAACATGTGGATGGAACGCTTGGACAGGTCCAGACGCATGGAGTTCTCCTCACGGCACTTGTGGAGCTCTTTGATCACCTGGGAATGGGGAAGTTGTGTGTCCATGTTATTGAAGACATGTTACGTGTTTCCAAAACTCAGTCTTGAGGACCCACGGGTAGTTTGCCTTAGCACTACACTGCTGATTTAAATAAATCCACTCATCAACAAACTTTGATTATTTGAATGAATGGTGCAGTGCTAGAATAAAAAAAGATGTGCCCCCTTGGGGTCCCCAGGACTGAGGTTGAGAAACGCTGTGTTGTGTGATGTAGAATAATAATAATAAACAGGTTTTTTCTGGATCAAAATTGGGCTTAGGTGGTGGGCGTGGCCATGGTGTGGACCCCAATGGTGTAGACGCCAACCCAATTTTGGGGAAATTTCTACACATTCTGCCATGAGGCGGAGACGAAAATGTGCAATTTTAAAGCTAATTTCCTGCAATTCTACACATTTTGCCATGGCTTATGCTATCGGAGTGACTCAAACATAAATTTTAGACAGAATATTTGTTCTCAAAGATGATCTTATTGAAAAGTATATTGGTCCATTATCTTTTATACATACTTTACATCTGTATCCGAAAGTTACACAACGCCATACATGTGATCTGCAGTTTTTAGGCCTGTTGGACGTACTGCCAAATTCTCTAAAATGACGTTGGAGGCGGCTTATACTAGAGAAATTAACATTCAATTCTCTGGCAACAGCTCTGGTGGACATTCCTGCAGTCAGCATGCCAACTGCAAGCTCCCTCAACTTGAGACAACCATGAATGCCATGGTTGAGTGAGCATGCAGTGTGACAAAAATGATTTGTACACAACATTTGAGAGAAATAATCTTTTGGTGCTGTGGAACATTTCTGGGATCTTTTTTTTTTTTTTTCAGCTGATGAAACTCTCAACACTACATGTTGCATATATATATATATACATATATATACATATATACACACACACACACACACACACACACACACACACACACACACACACACACACATATATATATATATATATATATATATATATATATATATATAAAATAAATACAATTCTGGCAGCTTCATTAAATAGTACCCGTAAAACACCAGTCTCAACATCAACAGTGAAGAGGCGACTCCGGGATGCTGGCCTTCTAGGCAGAGTTCCTCTGTCCAGTGTCTGTGTTCTTTTGCCCATCTTAATCTTTTTGTTTTATTGGCCAGTCTGAGATATGGCTTTTTCTTTGCAACTCTGCCTAGAAGGCCAGCATCCCGGAGTCGCCTCTTCACTGTTGACAGTGAGACTGGTGTTTTGCGGGTACTATTTAATGAAGCTTCCATTTGAGGACTTGTGAGGCGTCTGTTTCTCAAACTATACACTCTAATGTACTTGTCCTCTTGCTCAGTTGTGCACTGGGGCTTCCCACTCCTCTTTCTATTCTGGTTAGAGTCAGTCAGTTTGTGCTGTTCTGTGAAGGGAGTAGTACACAGCGTTGTATAAGATCTTCAGTTTCTTGGCAATTTCTCTCATGGAATAGCCTTCATTTCTCAGAACAAGAATAGACTGACGAGTTTCAGAAGAAAGTTCTTTGTTTCTGGCCACTGCAACTTCACAAAATGAATTTCCATGCAAATGGACAATAAAGTATATCGTATCGTACATACATTTTCTTATGAGTAGCCCCTGCAGGAAACAAAACCCTTGACCATAGCGCTGCAAGCGCTATGCTCTACCAACTACCACATAGGAACACAAATAATGCGTCTTATTAATATGCGTTTCGATAAAAACATTATTTTCAGTCACAAATAATGTGTACGTTATGATACGTTAGGCTGTGTGTTTTGTTAAAAAAGTATCTCATCTTACCTCGGCGTTGCTGGACTTCTTGCGTGTCCCCGGCGCCGGGTTGGGCCTCTTTATCGTGTTGTCCACGGAGAAGGCAACGGCGGGCGACGCGGAACCTGCATCCTTCTTTCCTTCTTTGGCATCTTTCCCTTTGGCCTTGGGATCCTTGCCGCAGTCTTTGCCGCCTAAGCCAGCCAGGGCCGCCTTGGCCTCCTTTTCCTTTTCTTTCCCTCCTGTCGGAGCTCCTTTCAGGTCCTTCTCTTTCCAGTCTTTGTTACCTAAAGTACTACTCATGGCGTCGACGTGATTGTCGGTCCCCCTGCGGAGTCTCTCATGGGACCGCAACACCCCAACTGTCACTCTCCTTGGTTTGTTTGGAGTTTTCCCTCAAAAAAGCAGTCAACAGACAAGTAGGCGTGGAGAGGGATAAGAGCAGGAGACCACCTTTATAAACACACCAGCTGATACATACCTGTGTAGGCCTATACATTTACTTCACAAATAAATCCCTGTGATCCAAGCGGTTTCGTTTCTCAGAACGCCATAGGGGAGTAAATCCTTTGAAGCTGTGACTTGACAGGAGTGGTGGTGGCAGCCATGGGCCACCTAGTTGTTTGAACTGTAGACGATTCCCCTCAGTTCGGTTTGAAGCCAGTTCAGACTAGAAAGGTCATCGATGTTCTCATCCTTTGGGCTTTTTGAATGCTGTTGAATAAAACATAGACAATGAGTCAAAAGGCTGTTCAACGTGATCATATTTGAAATGACGAGTCAAAATCACATTTGATATCTTAGTGAACAGCGGTAAAAAATATCTATAAAAAAGGAGGCAGACGGATTATATTTTAGGCCGATATTCAATATCATTAAAAGGGGCAATCAGCAGTTTCTATATTCATTTTTGGACTAATGATATGTACCCATTGATTCTTGATGAATATAAACGTATAAATGCCTCATAAGCTTAATTCAACTGTCACACCCCAACAGAACCCCAAATATAAGTTTATTTCACTCCAATGTTTGTAAACAAAGTAAATGTAAACAAACACTATATAGCCTCAAAACATGGTTAAAACTAATGTTGATATCATGGATGACCAATTCTTGCATCCAAAGCTCGGTCTATGAATTTGAGAGTGATTCAATGTCTCCAGCAACATGCCTCAGCTTTTTACCGAACCAGGGGTGGGGAGTACGCTTTACTATTGTTTCTACTACTGATTGCCGCTTTAAAATGTGAACATTTTGATAACAGAATTTCCCCAGAGAGCCATGTACGCATTAATGTATCAATTTTAAAATCAAATACAAAACATAATGGTAATAATTTTATTTGAATGGTAAATCTCTTGATAAAATGTAAATGAAATGGCATATGCCTTCTCACAATACAGGTAAATGCATATTCAATAGGGGTGTGTGCATGCATCGAGTTATTGAGCTAGTTTTGGCTGATCAGTGGAGTCAGATACCTTATTTACATAAGTATTCAGACCCTCTGCTCAGGTGCATCCTGTTTACATTGATCATCCTTGAGATGTTTCTACAACTTGATTGGAGTCCACCTGTGGTCAATTCAATTGATTGGACATGATTTGGAAAGGCACACATAAGGTCCCACAATTGACAGTACATGTCAGAGCAAAAACCACACCATGAGATAGAAGGAATTGTCCGTAGAGCTCAGAGACAGGATTGTGTCGAGGCACAGATCTGGGGAAGGGTCCCAAAAAAATGTCTGCAGCCTTGAATGTCCACAAGAACACAGTGGCCTCCATCATTCTTAAATGGAAGACGTTTGGAACCACCAAGACTCTTCCTAGATTTGGCCACCCGGCCAAACTGAGCAATCGGGGGAAGAAGGGCCTTGGTCAGGGAGGTGACCAAGAACCCACACTCTGACAGAGCTCCAGAGTTTCTTTGTGGAGATGAAAACCTTCCAGAAGGACAACCATCTCTGCAACACTACACCAATCAAACTTTTATGGTAGAGTGGCAAGACAGAAGCCACTCCTCAGCAAAAGGCACATGACAGCCGCTTGGAGTTTGCCAAAAGGCACCTAAAGACTCTCAGACCATGACAAACAAGATTCTCTGGTCTGATGAAACCAAGACTGAACTATTTGACTTGAATCCCAAGCGTCACATCTGGAAGAAACCTGGCACCATCCCTACGGTGAAGCATGGTGGTGGCAGCACCATGCTGTGGGGATGTTTTTCAGCAGCAGGGACTGGGAGACTAGTCAGAATCGAGGGAAAGATGAACAGAGCAAAGTACCAAGAGATCCTTGATGAAAACCTGCTCAGGACCTCAGACTGGGGTGAAGGTTCACCTTCCAAAAGGACAATGACCCTAAGCACACAGCCAAAACAACATAGGAGTGGCTTCGGGATAAGTCTCTGAAAGTCCTTGAGTGGCCCAGCCAGAGCCCGGACTTGAACCCGATCGAACATCTCTGGAGAGACCAGGAAAAAGTTGTGCAAATCTCCATTCAACTTGACAGAGCTTGAGAGGATCTGCAGAGAAGAATGGGAGGAACTCCCCAAATACAGGTCTGCCAAGCTTCTAGCATCATACCCAAGACGACTTGCCGCTGTAATCTCTGCCAAAGGTGCTTTAACAAAGCACTGAGTAAAGGGTCTGAAATTTCAGTTATATTTAAAAAATTACCCAAAAAATTCTAAATTCCGCTTTTTGGTTGCTTTGTCATTATGGTGTATTGTGTGTAGATTGAGGAGGAAAAAACGATTGAATCAATTTTAGAATAAGGCTGCAACGTAACAAAATGTGGAAAAAGTCAAGGGGTCCGAATACCTACTGATCAACAACATTTGAATAGAAGCATCACTCCGGCATGTAGGCACTGCTGTTAGTTTGAGGATATAAAATAACATCTATTCAACGTAACTTTGTGATCATAGATGCTTATGAAACTAGTATTTTTGTAATTTGCTGTGATCGGGAAAAATATTTTGTTTTCTGCTGTCAGGACACAACTGTAAACAACTCACCTACCAGGACAAAATCCAAAACAACTCAATCGGCTAGTTCAGCCATCTGTCAATAAATGGGCGGGTTCTAACTTGTATCCTACTGCTACGATTAGATAGAGTGAGGCTGTAACTCCGTTTCCTTTCACATCTCTTTCCATTGCTCATATCACTTGGTGCTGTGTACTGATACTATGACAACTAGCTCAATGGCAATGGCATTTGCTACCAAGTCATGAATGTACATAATATCTAACAAGGACAACGAGGGTAGGGGGAAATGTCTCGTTGCCGAAAATGGTGCATGTGTAAAAATGATAACCAGCTAATGTTAGGAGCTAATAGCCAACGTAGCTAGCTATCTGATATCTTAGGACCATGCTTACCTAGCCAGCTAGCTAGCATAGTAGCTAATATAGCTAGCTAGCTAACACCACAGATGAAATGGCTAATAATCGTTATCTTTGCTAACAGGTCACATAGCTATGTGCTTAGTTAGTTTATTTTTATTTTTCACCTTTATTTAACCAGGTAGGCTAGTTGAGAACAAGTTCTCATTTACAACTGCGACCTGGCCAAGATAAAGCAAAGCAGTGCGACACAAACAACAACACAGAGTTACACATGGAATAAACAAACATACAGTCAATAACACCATAGGAAAAAAGTCTATATACAGTGTGTGCAAATGAGGTAAGGGAGGTAAGGCAATAAATAGGCCATAGTGCCAAAATAATTACAATTTAGCAATTAAACACTGGAGTGATAGATGTGCAGAAGATGAATGTGCAAGTAGAGATACTGGGGTGCAAAGGAGCAAAAAAGAATAACAGTATGGGGATGAGGTAGTTGGATGGGCTATGTACAGGTGCAGTGATCTGTGAGCTGTTCTGACAGCTGGTGCTTAAAGTTAGTGAGGGAGATATGAGTCTCCAGCTTCAGTGATTTTTGCAGTTTGTTCCAGTCATTGGCAGTAGAGAACTGGAAGGAAAGGTGGCCATAAAAGGAATTGACTTTGGGGGTGACCAGTAAAATATACCTGCTGAAGCGCGTGCTACGGGTGGGTGCAGCTATGGTGACCAGTAAGCTGAGATAAGGCGGGGCTTTACCTAGCAAAAGCTTATTGATGATCTGGAGCCAGTGGGTTTGGCAACGAATATGAAGTGAGGGCCAGCAAACAAGATTATATAGGTCACAGTGGTGGGTAGTATATGGGTCTTTGGTGTCAAAACGGATGGCACTGTGATTAGAGGTCGACCGATTAATCGGAATGGCCGATTAATTAGGGCCGATTTCAGGTTTTCATAACAATCGGAAATCTGTATTTTTGGACGCCGATTTGGCCGATTTCTTTATTATTATTTTTTTTACACCTTTATTTAACTAGGCAAGTAAGTTAAGAACACATTCTTATTTTCAATGACGGCTTAGGAACGGTGGGTTAACTGCCTTGTTCAGGGGCAGAACGACAGATTTTTTACCTTGTCAGCTCGGGGATTCAAATCTTGCAACCTTACGGTTAACTAGTCCAACGCTCTAACCACCTAGTTTACATTGCACTCCACGAGGAGCCTGCATGTTAGAAGCCAAGGTAAGTTGCTAGCTAGCATTAAACTTATCTTAGAAAAACAAATCAATCATAATCACTAGTTAACTACACATGGTTGATGATAATTACTAGATTATCTAGCCTGTCCTGCGTTGCATATAATCGCTTAGGTACACGTTGCTCCAACCATAAACATCAATGCCTTTCTTAAAATCAATACACAAGTATATATTTTTAAACCTGCATATTTAGCTAAAATAAATCCAGGTTAGCAGGCAATATTAACCAGGTGAAATTGTGTCACTTCTCTTGCATTCATTGCACGCAGAGTCAGGGTATATGCAACAGTTTGGGCCGCCTGGCTCGTTGCGAACTAATTTGCCAGAATTTTACGTATTTATGACATAACATTGAAGGTTGTGCAATGTAACAGGAATATTTTGACTTATGGATGCCACCCGTTAGATAAAATACGGAACGGTTCCGTATTTCACTGAAAGAATAAACGTGATAGTTTCCGGAATCGGCCATATTAATGACCTAAGGCTCGTATTTCTGTGTGTTATTATGTTATAGTTAAGTCTATGATTTGATAGAGCAGTCTGACAGAGCGATGGGAGGCACCAGCAGGCTCGTAAGCATTCATTCAAATAGCACTTTAGTTTTGCCAGCAGCTGTTTATGACTTCAAGCCTATCAACTCCCGAGATTAGGCTGGTGTAACCCATGTGAACCGGCTAGCTAGTAGCTGGGTGCGCGCTAATCGCGTTTCAAACGTCACTTTCTCTGCATGGGTAACGCTGCTTTGAGGGAGGCTGTTGTCAATGTGTTCCTGGTTCGAGCCCAGGTAGGAGCGAGGAGAGGGACGGAAGCTATACTGTTACACTGGCAATATTAAAGTGCCTATAAGAACATCCAATAGTCAAAGGTATATGAAATACAAATCGTATAGAGAGAAATAGCCCTATAATTCCTATAGTAACTACAACCTAAAACTTCTTACCTGGGAATATTGAAGACTCATGTTAAAAGGAACCACCAGCTTTCATATGTTCTCATGTTCTGAGCAAGTAACTTAAACGTTAGCTTTTTTACATGGCACATATTGCACTTTTACTTTCTTCTCCAACACTTTCTTTTTGCATTATTTAAACCAAATTTAACATGTTTCATTATTTATTTGAGGCTAAATTGATTTTATTGATGTATTAAGTTAAAATAAGTGTTCATTCAGTATTGTTGTAATTGTCATTATTATATACACACACACACACACACACACACACACCACACATATACATACTGCTCAAAAAAATAAAGGGAACACTTAAACAACACAATGTAACTCCAAGTCAATCACACTTCTGTGAAATCAAACTGTCCACTTAGGAAGCAACACTGACTGACAATACATTTCACATGCTGTTGTGCAAATGGAATAGACAACAGGTGGAAATTATAGGCAATTAGCAAGACATCCCACAATAAAGGAGTGGTTCGGCAGGTGGTGACCACAGACCACTTCTCAGTTCTTATGCTTCCTGGCTGATGTTTTGGTCACTTTTGAATGCTGGCGGTGCTTTCACTCTAGTGGTAGCATGAGACGGAGTCTACAACCCACACAAGTGGCTCAGGTAATGCAGCTCATCCACGATGGCAGATCAATGCGAGCTGTGGCAAGAAGGTTTGCTGTGTCTGTCAGCATAGTGTCCAGAGCATGGAGGCGCTACCAGGAGACAGGCCAGTACAGCAGGAGATGTGGAGGAGGCCAACAACCCAGCAGCAGGACCGCTACCTCCGCCTTTGTGCAAGGAGGAGCAGGAGGATCACTGCCAGAGCCCTGCAAAATGACCTCCAGCAGGCCACAAATGTGCATGTGTCTGCTCAAACGGTCAGAAACAGACTCCATGAGGGTGGTATGAGGGCCCGACGTCCACAGGTGGGGGTTGTGCTTACAGCCCAACACCGTGCAGGACGTTTGGCATTTGCCAGAGAACACCAAGATTGGCAAATTCGCCACTGGCGCCCTGCGCTCTTCACAGATGAAAGCCGATTCACACTGAGCACGTGACAGACGTGACAGAGTCTGGAGATGCCGTGGAGAACGTTCTGCTGCCTGCAACATCCTCCAGCATGACCGGTTTGGCGGTGGGTCAGTCATGGTGTGGGGTGGCATTTCTTTGGGGGGCCGCACAGCCCTCCATGTGCTCGCCAGAGGTAGCCTGACTGCCATTAGGTACCGAGATGAGATCCTCAGACCCCTTGTGAGACCATATGCTGGTGCGGTTGGCCCTGGGTTCCTCCTAATGCAAGACAATGCTAGACCTCATGTGGCTGGAGTGTGTCAGCAGTTCCTGCAAGAGGAAAGCATTGATGCTATGGACTGGCCCGCCCGTTCCCCAGACCTGAATCCAATTGAGCACATCTGGGACATCATGTCTCGCTCCATCCACCAACGCCACGTTGCACCACAGACTGTCCAGGAGTTGGCGGATGCTTTAGTCCAGGTCTGGGAGGAGATCCCTCAGGAGACCATCCGCCACCTCATCAGAAGCATGCCCAGGCGTTGTAGGGAGGTCATACAGGCACGTGGAGGCCACACACACTACTGAGCCTCATTTTGACTTGTTTTAAGGACATTACATCAAAGTTGGATCAGCCTGTAGTGTGGTTTTCCACTTTAATTTTGAGTGTGACTCCAAATCCAGACCTCCATGGGTTGATAAATTGGATTTCCATTGATTATTTTTGTGTGATTTTGTTGTCAGCACATTCACCTATGTAAAGAAAAAAGTATTTAATAAGATTATTCATTTCCTTCAGATCTAGGATGTGTTGTTTAAGTGTTCCCTTTATTTTTTTGAGCAGTATATATATATATATATATATATATATATATATATATAAAATTTCAATATTTGATTATTTATTTATTTTTAAATTGGCATCGGAATTTTTTTGGTCCTCCAATAAATCGGTATCGGCGAGAAAAAAATACATAATCGGTTGACCTCTAACTGTGATAGACTACATCCAGTTTGCTGAGTAGAGTGTTGGAGGCTATTTTGTAAAATGACATCGCCGAAGTCAAGGATCGGTAGGATAGTCAGTTTTACGAGGGTATGTTTGGCAGCATGAGTGAAGGATGCTTTGTGGCGAAATAGGAAGCCGATTCTAGATTTAATTTTGGATTAGAGATGCTTAATGTGAGTCTGGAAGGAGAGTTTACAGTCTAACCAGACACACATAGGTATTTGTAGATGTCCACATATTCTAAGTCAGAATCGTCCAGAGTAGTGATGCTGGACGGGCAGGCAGGTGCTGGTAGCGATCGGTTGAAGAGCATGCATTTAGTTTTACTTGGGTTTAAGAGCAGTTGGAGGTCATGGAAGGAGAGTTGTATGGCATTGAAGCTCGTCTGGAGGTTAGTTAACAGTGTCCAAAGAAGGGCCAGAAGTATACAGAATGGTATCGTCTGCATTTAGGTGGATCAGAGAATCACCAGCAGCAAGAGCAACATCATTGATGTATACAGAGAAAAGAGTCAGCCCGAGAATTGAACCCTGTGGCACCCCCATAGAGACTGCCAGAGGTCCGGACAACAGGCCCTCCGACTTGACACACTGAACCAGGCGAGGCAGTCATTTCAGAAACCAGGGCTGTTGAGTCTGCCGATAATAATATGGTGATTGACAGAGTCGAAAGCCTTCGCCAGGTCTATGAATACAGCTGCACAGTATTGTCTCTTATCGATGGAGGTTATGATATCGTTTAGGACCTTGAGCGTGGCTGAGGTGCACACATGACCAGCTCGGAACCCAGATTGCATAGCGGAGAAGGTACGGTGGGATTCGAAATGGTCGGTGATCTGTTTGTTAACTTGGCTTTCGAAGACCTTAGAAAGGCAGGGTAGGATAGATATAGGTCTGTGGCAGTTTGGGTCTAGAGTGTCTCCCCCTTTGAAGAGGGGGATGACCGCGGCAGCTTTCCAATCTTTGGGGATCTCAGACGATACGAAGGAGGAGGTTGAACAGGCTAGTATAGGGGTTGCGACAATTTTGGCAGATCATTTTAGAAAGAGAGGGTCCAGATTGTCAAGCCCTGCGGATTTGTAGGGGTCCAGATTTTGCACCTCTTTCAGAACATCAGCTATCTGGATTTGGGTGAAGGAGAAATTGAGGAGGCTTAGGCAAGTTGCTGTGGGGGGTGCAGGGCTGTTGACCAGGGTAGGGGTAGCCAGGTGGAAAGCATGGCCAGCCATAGAATAATGCTTACTGAAATTCTCAATTATTGTGGATTTATCAGTGGTGACAGTGTTTCCTAGCCTCAGTGCAGTGGGCAGCTGGGAGGAGGTGCTCTTATTCTCCATGGACTTTACAGTGTCCCAGAACTTTTTGGAGTTTGTGCTGCAGGATGCAAATTTCTGTTTGAAAAAGCTATCCTTTGATTTCCTAACTGCCTGTGTATATTGGTTCCTAACTTCCCTGAAAAGTTGCATATCGTGGGGGCTATTGGATGCATGCATGTCCGGGCATGTCGACACAAGCCTTATTATTAGTGAATTAACTAAACAAATATTTTATTTTGGTCATAGTGTCAATTCCTGCATTTCTCAATACTGCGTCCTTTCTATTGAAGAATGAGCCAGCTTGCTGCTGTGGTTGATTTTCCCAGCTAGACATTCCTCAGCATTGTGCAATCAGAGCTAGGGCTATCATGTCATGGTATTTTTCACAGTACATTTCTTTCTGCATTTCCTGCACTTATTTGAGAATTTCCACACTGCCACGTAGGGCTGCACAATACAGGCAACAAATCTAAGCCTTGTTTTTTGTTGTTGTAAAATACGGTATACCGCCCAGCCCTATGTGCAGTGCTCATGGCTCAGGCTGGCATCGCAGCAGCTTTGCTATGTAGAGGGACTATTAGCAAAGCCGATAGAGAGGGGCCGATAGAATAGAAAAGGCCAATATCATCCCGATACATGGGCTTGGACGATTATCAGTCGTTCTCTAAATCCTATCATATTGATAACATTGCAATATTATTTGAGCTAGCTGGCTGTACCAAAACTACAGTATTTTTCCTTCATAGCTTGTTCAAATCAAAATATATTTGTCACATGCCATGAAGACAACAGGTGTAGACTTTACTGTGAAATGCTTACTTACGAGCCCTTTCACACAAAAAAGAATTAGCAAATAAGAAAAAAAATGAAATACTAACAATAAAATAACAATAGCGAGGCTATATAAAAGGAGTAGAGGTAATATGTAGATGTAGGTAGTGACTAGGCAGCAGCGTATGTGAAGAGTGTGAAAGTGTGTCCATGTGCGACTGAGTGTGTGGTGTCATAATGTGTGTGTGTGTGTGTTGGAGCGCCAGTGTAGTCAGTGTGTGGGTAGAGTCCAGTGAGTGTGCATAGAGCCAGTGCAATAATATCTCTCCATCTTTTTTATTTATTTTTTTTTAAATAGGGAGACAATTTGTATTCAGCACTTATTTCCATGACTGATCAAAATCGTTCTCTCATTGCTCTCTTGTCCCTCTGCAGCAGACAGAGGTGAGCAATAAATCACAGTATCGAATCTACGGCGGACCCCATTTAGTCGACTGGTTGATTGGCTTTTGGTCGACCAATTTTTTTTTTAGTCTAGCAGTAGCAATAAATAAATAAATAAATAAATAAATAAATAAATAATGGTGTACAAGACACCTGTCAAATTGGCACCTGTTTGAGTGGACTGATCCATTGTGGGGATGGCACAGTCCATCACTAAGACATATGCTACTGAAATTGTATATGGTTATACTATGTAAGAACAATGATGCTACACTAATAAAAATAATAATATTTTATAACAAATGCCTTCCCTGTGGCTCAGTTGGTAGAGCATGGTGTTTGCAACGCCAGGGTTGTGGGTTCGATTCCATTTATATATACTGCTCAAAAAAATAAAGGGAACACTTAAACAACACATCCTAGATCTGAATGAAAGAAATAATCTTCTTAAATACTTTTTTCTTTACATAGTTGAATGTGCTGACAACAAAAATCACACAAAAATAGTCAATGGAAATCCAATTTATCAACCCATGGAGGTCTGGATTTGGAGTCACACTCAAAATTAAAGTGGAAAACCACACTACAGGCTGATCCAACTTTGATGTAATGTCCTTAAAACAAGTCAAAATGAGGCTCAGTAGTGTGTGTGTGGCCTCCACGTGCCTGTATGACCTCCCTACAACGCCTGGGCATGCTCCTGATGAGGTGGCGGATGGTCTCCTGAGGGATCTCCTCCCAGACCTGGACTAAAGCATCCGCCAACTCCTGGACAGTCTGTGGTGGATGGAGCGAGACATGATGTCCCAGATGTGCTCAATTGGATTCAGGTCTGGGGAACGGGCAGGCCAGTCCATAGCATCAATGCCTTCCTCTTGCAGGAACTGCTGACACACTCCAGCCACATGAGGTCTAGCATTGTCTTGCATTAGGAGGAACCCAGGGCCAACCGCACCAGCATATGGTCTCACAAGGGGTCTGAGGATCTCATCTCGGTACCTAATGGCAGTCAGGCTACCTCTGGCGAGCACATGGAGAGCTGTGCGGCCCCCCAAAGAAATGCCACCCCACACCATGACTGACCCACCGCCAAACCGGTCATGCTGGAGGATGTTGCAGGCAGCAGAACGTTCTCCATGGAGTCTCCAGACTCTGTCACGTGCTCAGTGTGAACCTGCTTTCATCTGTGAAGAGCACAGGGCGCCAGTGGCGAATTTGCCAATCTTGGTGTTCTCTGGCAAATGCCAAAACGTCCTGCACGGTGTTGGGCTGTAAGCACAACCCCCACCTGTGGACGTCGGGCCCTCATACCACCCTCATGGAGTCTGTTTCTGACCGTTTGAGCAGACACATGCACATTTGTGGCCTGCTGGAGGTCATTTTGCAGGGCTCTGGCAGTGCACAAAGGCGGAGGTAGCGGTCCTGCTGCTGGGTTGTTGCCCTCCTACGGCCTCCTCCACATCTCCTGATGTACTGGCCTGTCTCCTGGTAGCGCCTCCATGCTCTGGACACTATGCTGACAGACACAGCAAACCTTCTTGCCACAGCTCGCATTGATGTGCCATCCTGGATGAGCTGCACTACCTGAGCCACTTGTGTGGGTTGTAGACTCCGTCTCATGCTACCACTAGAGTGAAAGCACCGCCAGCATTCAAAAGCGACCAAAACATCAGCCAGGAAGCATAGGAACTGAGAAGTGGTCTGTGGTCCCCACCTGCAGAACCACTCCTTTATTGGGGGTGTCTTGCTAATTGCCTATAATTTCCACCTGTTGTCTATTCCATTTGCACAACAGCACGTGAAATTTATTGTCAATCAGTGTTGCTTCCTAAGTGGACAGTTTGATTTCACAGAAGTGTGATTGACTTGGAGTTACATTGTGTTGTTTAACCTGTTGGGGATAGGGGGCAGTATTTGCACGGCCGGATAAAAAACGTACCCGATTTAATCTGGTTACTACTCCTGCCCAGTAACTAGAATATGCATATCATTGTTTGATTTGGATAGAAAACACCCTAAAGTTTCTAAAACTGTTTGAATGGTGTCTGTGAGTATAACAGAATTCATTTGGCAGGCCAAAACCTGAGAAGATTCCAAACAGGAAGCGCTCTCTCTGACCATTTCATGGCCTTATTGATCATCTCTAACCAAAACAGGGGATCTCTGGCATGACGTGACATTTTCTAACGCTCCCATAGGCTCTCAGAAGGCGCCAGAAAGCTGAATCGTGGCTTTGCAGCCCATGGCTGAAAAACATTAGCGCATTTTGTAAGTGGCCGATCTGAGGACAATGGGACGGGGCGCGCGTGCCCGAGTCGACTCAATGTTTACTTTGTATGTATTTTAAACAGCGGTTGACATGCTTCGAAGTACGGTAATGGATCATGCGCGTGACCCTTATTTACACTTCGGATAGTGTCTTGAACGCACGAACAAAACGCCGCTATTTGGATATAACTATGGATTATTTGGGACCAAACCAACATTTGTTATTGAAGTAGAAGTCCTGGGAGTGCATTCTGACGAAGAACAGCAAAGGTAATAACATTTTTCTTATAGTAAATCTGACTTTGGTGAGTGCCTAAATAGCTAGCCCTGTGATGCCGGGCTATCTACTCAGAATATTGCAAAATGTGCTTTCACCAAAAAGCTATTTTAAAATCAGACATAGCGAGTGCATATAGGAGTTCTGTATCTATAATTCTTAAAATAATTGTTATGCTTTTTGTGAACGTTTATCGTGAGTAATTTAGTAAATTCACCGGAAGTGTTCGGTGGGAATGCTAGTCACATGCTAGTCACATGCTAATGTAAAAAGCTGGTTTTTGATATAAATATGAACTTGATTGAACAAAACATGCATGTATTGTATAACATAATGTCCTAGGTGTGTCATCTGATGAAGATCAAAAGGTTAGTGCTGTATTTAGCTGTGGTTTGGGTTTATGTGACATTATATGCTAGCTTGAAAAATGGGTGTCTGATTATTTCTGGCTGGGTACTCTGCTGACATAATCTAATGTTTTGCTTTCGTTGTAAAGCCTTTTTGAAATCGGACAGTGTGGTTAGATTAACGAGAGTCTTGTCTTTAAAATGGTGTAAAATAGTCATATGTTTGAGAAATTGAAGTAATAGCATTTCTAAGGTATTTGAATATCGCGCCACAGGATTACACTGGCTGTTGAGTAGGTGGGACGCAAGCGTCCCACCTAGCCCATAGAGGTTAACCTCTTACATCTAGACGTTCCGCTAGCGGAACACCTGCTCCAATATCCAATGATAGGCGTGGCGCGAATTACAAATTCCTCAAAAATACAAAAACTTCAATTTTTCAAACATATGACTATTTCACAGCATTTTAAAGACAAGACTCTCCTTTATCTAACCACACTGTCCGATTTCAAAAAGGCTTTACAGCGAAAGCAAAACATTAGATTATGTCAGCAGAGTACCAAGCCAGAAATAATCAGACACCCATTTTTCAAGCTAGCATATAATGTCACAAAAACCCAGAAGACAGCTAAATGCAGCACTAACCTTTGATGATCTTCATCAGATGACACACCTAGGACATTATGTTATACAATACATGCATGTTTTGTTCAATCAAGTTCATATTTATATCAAAAAACAGCTTTTTACATTAGCATGTGACGTTCAGAACTAGCATACCCCCCGCAAACTTCCGGGGAATTTGCTAACAATTGACTAAATTACTCACGATAAACGTTCACAAAAAGCATAACAATTATTTTAAGAATTATAGATACAGAACTCCTCTATGCACTCGATATGTCCGATTTTAAAATAGCTTTTCGGTGAAAGCACATTTTGCAATATTCTAAGTACATAGCCCAGCCATCACGGGCTAGCTATTTAGACACCCGGCAAGTTTAGCCTTCACCAAAATCAGATTTACTATTACAAAAGTTTCATTACCTTTGTTGTCTTCGTCAGAATGCACTCCCAGGACTGCTACTTCAATAACAAATGTTGGTTTGGTCCAAAATAATCCATCGTTATATCCGAATAGCGGCGTTTTGTTCGTGCATCCCAGACACTATCCGAAATGGTAAATCAGGGTCGTGCGCATGGCGCAATTCGCGACAAAAAAATTCTAAATATTCCATTACCGTACTTCGAAGCATGTCAACCGCTGTTTAAAATAAATTTTTATGCAATTTATCTCGTAAAAAAGCGATAATATTCCGACCGGGAATCTCCTTTTCGGCAAACAGAGGAAAAATCACAAAGACGGGGGCGGCCAGGGCACGCGCCTAAGCCCACAGTCCCTTGATCGGCCACTTGAGAAAGGCGATAATGTGTTTCAGCCTGGGGCTGGGATGACGACATTCAGGTTTTTCCCGGGCTCTGAGCGCCCATGGACGACGTAGGAAGTGTCACGTTAGAGCAGAGATCCTTTGTAAAAGATAGAGATGGCAAAGAAGTTCCAGAAATGGTCAGACAGGGTACTTCCTGTACAGAATCTTCTCAGGTTTTGACCTGCCATTTGAGTTCTGTTATACTCACAGACACCATTCAAACAGTTTTAAAAACTTTGGAGTGTTTTCTATCCAAAGCCAATAATTATATGCATATTCTAGTTACTGGGCAGGAGTAGTAACCAGATTAAATCAGGTACGTTTTTTATCCAGCCGTGAAAATACTGCCCCCTAGCCATAACAGGTTAAGTGTTCCCTTTATTTTTTTGAGCAGTGTATATAGATAGTAGCCAAAAGTGTTAAACAAATCAAAATATATTCGAGATTCTTCAAAATAGCCACCCTTTGCCTTGATAACAGCTTTGTACACTCTTGGCATTCTCTCAACCAGCTTCATGAGGTAGTCACCTGGAATGCATTTCAATTAACAGGTGTGCCTTGCTAAAAGTTAATTTGTGGAATTTCCTTCCTTAATGCGTTTGAGCCAATCAGTTTTTTTGTGACAAGGTAGGGGGGTATACAGAATATACATTTTACCAAATAGGGCTCAAGTCCATAATATGGCAAGAACAGCTCAAATAAGCAAAGAGAAATGACAGTCCATCATTACTTTAAGACATGAAGGTCAGTCAATACGGAAAATTTCAAGAACTTTGAAAGTTTATTCAAGTGCAGTCGCAAAAACCATCAAGCGCTATGATGAAACTGGCTCTCATGAGGACCGCCAAAGGAAAGGAAGACCCAGAGTTACATCTGCTGCAGAGAATAAGTTCATTAGAGTTACCAGCCTCAGAAATTGCAGCCCAAATAAATGCTTCAGAGTTCAAGTAACAGACACATCAACATCAACTGTTCAGAAGAGACGGTGTGAATTAGGCCTTCGTGGTCGAATTGCTGCAAAGAAACCACTACTAAAGGACACAAATAAGAAGAGGAGACATGCTTGGACCAAGAAACATAAGCAATGGACATTAGACCAGTGGAAATCTGTCCTTTGGTCTGATGAGTCCACATTTGAGATTTTTGGTTCCAACTAGAGGTCGACCGATTATGATTTTTCAACGCCGATACCGATTATTGGAGGGCTGGGAGGGAAAACCGCTGCCGATCAATCGGCCGATTTTTTTCCCTTTATTGATTTGTAATAATGACAATTACAACAATACTGAATGAACACTTATTTTAACTTAATATAATACATCAATAAAATCAATTTAGCCTCAAATAAATAATGAAACATGTTCAATTTGGTTTAAATAATGCAAAAACAAAGTGTTGGAGAAGAAAGTAAAAGTGCAATATGTGCCATGTAAAAAAGCTAACATTTAAGTTCCTTGCTCAGAACATGAGAACATATGAAAGCTGGTGGTTCCTTTTAACATGAGTCTTCAATATTCCCAGGTAAGATGATGTTTTAGGTTGTAGTTATTATAGGACTATTTCTCTCTATACGATTTGTATTTCATATACCTTTGACTATTGGATGTTCTTATAGGCACTTTAGTATTGCCAGTGTAGCAATATAGCTTCCGTCCCTCTCCTCGCTTCTACCTGGGCTCGAACTAGGAACACATCGACAACAGCCACCCTCAAAGCAGCGTTACCCATGTAGAGGAATGGAAAAAACTACTCCAAGTCTCAGAGCGAGTGACGTTTGAAACGCTATTAGCGCGCACCCGGCCAACTAGCTAGCCATTTCATATCGGTTACACCAGCCTAATCTTGGGAGTTGACAGGCTTGAAGTCATAAACAGCGCAATGCATTGCGAAGGGCTGCTGGCAAAACGCACGAAAGTGCTATTTTGAATGAATGCTTACAAGCCTGCTGCTGCCTACCATCGCTCAGTCAGACTGCTCTATCAAATCATAGACTTAATTATAACATAATAACACACAAACACGAGCCTTAGGTCATTAATGTGGTCGAATCCGGAAACTATCATCTCGAAAACCAAACGTTATTCCTGTTACATTGCACAACCTTCAGTGTTGTCATAATTACATAAAATTCTGGCAAATTAGTTTGCAACGAGCCAGGCGGCCCAAATTGTTGCATATACCCTGACTGCGTGCAATGAACGCAAAATGACACAATTTCACCTGGTTAATATTGCCTGCTAACCTGGATTTCTTTTAGCTAAATATGCAGGTTTAAAAATATATACTTCTGTGTATTGACTTTAAGAAAGGCATTGATGTTTATGGTTAGGTACAGTCGTGCAACGATTGTGCTTTTTTCGCAAATGCGCTTTTGTTAAATCATCCCCGTTTGGCGAAGTTGGCTGTCTTTGTTAGGAAGAAATAGTCTTCACAGTTTGCAACGAGCCAGGCGGCCCAAAATGCTGCATATACCCTGACTCTGTTTGCAAGAGAAGTGACACATTTTCCCTAGTTAAAAGAAATTCATGTTAGCAGGCAATATTAACTAAATATTAACTAAATATGCAGGTTTAAAAATATATACTGGTGTATTGATTTTAAGAAAGGCATTGATGTTTATGGTTGGAGCAACGTGTACCTAAGCGATTATATGCAATGCAGGACAGGCTAGATAAACTAGTAATATCATGAACCATGTGTAGTTAACTAGTGATTATGATTGATTGATTTGTTTTTTTATAAGGTAAGTTTAATGCTAGCTAGCAACTTACCTTGGCTTCTTACTGCATTCGCATAACCTCGTGGAGTGCAATGTAAAGCAGGTGGTTAGAGCGTTGGACTAGTTAACCCTAAGGTTGCAAGATTGAATCCCTGAGCTGACAAGGTAAGTCTGTCTTTCTGCCCCTGAACAAGGCAGTTAACCCACCGTTCCTAGGCCGTTATTGAAAATAAGAATGGGTCCTTAACTGACTTGCCTAGTTAAATAAAGGTCAAAAAAATAAAAATAATATTTAAAAAATAATCGGCGTCCAAAAATACCGATTTACGATTGTTATGAAAACTTGAAATCGGCCCTAATTAAAGCGGCCATTCCGATTAATCGGTCGACCTCTAGTTCCAACCGCCATGTCTTTGTGAGATGCAGAGTTCGTGAACGGATGATCTCTGCATGTGTGGTTCCCACCATGAAGCATGGAGGTGGTGGTGATATGGTGCTTTGCTGGTGACACTGTCAGTGATGTATTTATTTAAACTGTTCTGCCTGCGGCTATGGAACCCTGACCTGTTCACCGGACGTGCTACCTGTCGCAGACCTGCTATTTTCAACTCTCTAGAGACAGCAGGAACGGTAGACATACTCTCAATGATCGGCTATGAAAAGCCAACTGACATTTACTCTTGAGGTGCTGACTTGTTGCACCCTCGATAACTACTGTGATTATTATTTGACCATGCTGGTCATTTATGAACATTTGAACATCTTGGCCATGTTCTGTTATAATCTCCACCCAGCACAGCCAGAAGATGACTGGCCACCCCTCATAGCCTGGTTCCTCTCTAGGTTTTGGCCTTTCTAGGGAGTTTTTCCTAGCCACCGTGCTTCTACACCTGCATTGCTTGCTGTTTGGGGTTTTAGGCTGGGTTTCTGTACAGCACTTTGTGATATCAGCTGATGTAAGAAGGGCTATATAAATACATTTGATTTAGAATGCAAGGCACACTTAACCAGCATGGCTACCACAGCATTCGACAGCAATACGCTATCCCATCTGGTTTGCGTTTAGTGGGACTATCATTTGTTTTTCAACAGGACAATGACCCAAAATACACCTCCAGGCTGTGTAAGGGCTATTTGACCAAGAAGGACAGTGATGAAGTGCTGCATCAGATGACCTGGCATCCACAATCACCCGACCTCAACCCAATTGACATGGTTTGGTATAAGTTGGACGGCAGAGTGAAGGAAAAGCAGCCAACATGTGCTCAGCATATGTGGGAACTTCTTCAAGACTGTTGGAAAAGCATTCCAGGTGAAGCTGGTTGAGAGAATGCCAAGTGTGCAAAGCTGTCATCAAGGCAAAGGGTGGCTACTTTGCAGAATCTCAAATATAAAATACATTTAGATTTGTTCAACACTTTTTTGGTTACTACATGATTCCATGTGTTATTTCATAATTGATTTCTTCACTATTATTCTACAATGTAGAAAATAGTAAAAATAAAGAAAAAACCTTGAATGAGTAGGCGTGTCAACTTTTGACTGGTACTGTGTATGTAAAAAAAAAAAAAAAATCATACATTTTCCTTTAATTCTACCACCCCTCCTGTAATTGGATTAAACTAATGAACACCACCACTTAGGCTTCTACTTCCAGTTTATACGTACTATATACATTTTACAGACACAGTATATTTTACATTAGTTGTATTTTGTTTGTCTTTAGTCCTTTAATCCTACCACCCCTCCTGTATTTGGATTAAACTAATGAACACCACCACTTAGGCTTCTACTTCCAGTTTATACGTACTATATACATTTTACAGACACAGTATATTTTACATTAGTTAGATTTTGTTTGTCTTTAGTCCTTTAATCCTACCACCCCTCCTGTAATTGGATTAAACTAATGAACACCACCACTTAGGCTTCTACTTCCAGTTTATACGTACTATATACATTTTACAGACACAGTATATTTTACATTAGTTGTATTTTGTTTGTCTTTAGTCCTACCACCCCTCCTGTAATTGGATTAAACTAATGAACACCACCACTTAGGCTTCTACTTCCAGTTTATACGTACTATATACATTTTACAGACACAGTATATTTGACATTAGTTAGATTTTGTTTGTCTTTAGTCCTTTAATCCTACCACCCCTCCTGTAATTGGATTAAACTAATGAACACCACCACTTAGGCTTCTACTTCCAGTTTATACATACTATATACATTTTACAGACACAGTATATTTTACATTAGTTAGATTTTGTTTGTCTTTAGTCCCATCCTTCAGCTCCACTCAACCCCTCCCATCCATCTCTGAACACCATCCAGTTGATTTCTATTTGCCATATGTTGTTTTTTTGTAACCTTTATTTAACTAGACAAGTCAGTTAAGAACAAATTCTTATTTACAAGGACGGCCTAGGAACAGTGGGTTACCTGCCTTGTTCAGGGGCAGAATGACAGATTTTTAGCTTGTCAGCTCAGGGATTCGAACTTGCAACCTTTCGGTTAATGGCCTAACGCTCTAACCACTAGGCTACCTGCTGCCCCAGGCTGTAAGCCTAAGAGCTGTAGGGCTAAAAGCACTTCCTGTTTACTCATAATACCGTAACTTAGGCCTGTATTTCAATAGGCTACAGTACTGCATCAATAAATCATTCATTCCTTCTTATCACAGAATACAAGTCATTCATGAGTTGAAATGCAATCAAGCATTTTAGTTTTAAAATAAAATATAGCGAGCCTTGAATAATTAGCGTAAACAACAAATAAACCGTTCCATTTCGGTAGTTCCATTTCAGTTTGCTTAAAGCATCAGACAAGCTCAGTGCATATCTGATTTGATTAAAGCACATAGGATGTGTCTATATGATGGAAAAATACACGTTATAAAATGTCAACCAAATAATTGGTCAAAAGAACAGACATCTATATTGGTCAATTGAGACTTTTTCTTCTTCTCGGGGACAGCCCTAATCAAACTACATAGAATCACAATACATATCGTATCGGCACTTAAGTATCGTGATAATATTGTACTGTGAGGTCCCTGGCAATTCCCAGCTCTATTAGTGAATAAGCTAGGCCATAGGCAACTTCAACATGTTAAGTGAGATGACATTGTAAGCCAATGAATGTACTACAATAGCTACAAGTGATGCTGAGAAAACCTGGTAAGTAGGTTGGCCTGACTTATCCTAAAGGTCATAAAAGACAAATTGACAAGTGTCAAGAGCTTCAACATCAAAATGATTGATATAAAACCAAAGTCTCTTGGTTCGTGTCTTTGTTCTGTCCATAGAAATAGATTATCTAGGAAGGGTTTGGAACCTCTAACCCTCATTCTAGTTCTGTGGTTCCATCTCACAGCCTGTAGTAGAGTTGTAGCATAATTTGTATGTAGTAATAGGCTACAGTATGAAGCCTAATAAAGTCATTGTCTGTTATGCTCTAGGTGTGTGTGTAGTGTAGAAAAAGAGCAGGCTTGGCTACAGATCAGAGCTAAGGGAAAGGTTAGCACTGCTGCTGAGAGTAGGGGTTTGTGTGTGTCTAATCTTTGGGAGGGAGCGGTCTTCAAAGCATAAGACTCATAAAACCTATAGGGGTAAAAAGGGGTCCTGTTGATCCTCTTAATGACAAAGAGATAAGCTTAAAGGCCCAATTTCTGCTTTTTTTTTATATGAAATCAATTCTGTAATAGCTCACCATTAAAAATGGTAAAAAAATAACAAATATTGCTTTATTTGCAACAACAAAGAAAACTCGAAAAATAATTTGCTAGGACTGTCGGAGTGGTCTGAGTGGGTAAACTGGAAACTTGCTGTTATTGGTTAGAGGTTTGTAACTCTTTGTTATTTATGTATTAATTCATTTTCCCCTGGTGATGTCATCAGGCAAGCTGAAACTCCACCCATGCAAAACCAAGTGATTAGAAGGTCCTGTGTAGATTGTATTTTCAACCAGCAACTATCAGGAAATAACAATGATCAAAGGTGTTCACACTTTTACAGTGTTAGTTTCATCAGCTGTTGTACAATATTATACAAAAACACAGGAAAAACTGAATGTTGACTACACAGGGTCTTTAATATTGCTGTGTAGGTATATTTTGTGCTGCTCTTCTCAGTAACAGTTATGTTCACTCAACAGAGAAGTATCTAGCAGCACTGACTTAGGATGACTGTGAACTCTATATTAGGCTACTAATAAAATAAGAAAATAGATGGTGAATATTAAAAATACATAAATAACAATGTGACAGACTGTATACTGTGAACTAGGCCGACAGCAAAGCATCAATCACTGAATGACCTCTGACTCAACCCAGATTATAATGAACTAAGAGAAAGGTGATGGATGTTGAATATCAAAATACATTACAGTATAAAATAATAGTTGATTGTATCAATGCAGGCAGCTTCTTTGCGTTTTCTTTTGGGAATAGTCCCTCAAATAGGGTCGTCACTAGTTGCCAAAAAGTCATAAACCCCGTGCCACAAAGTCACTGCTAAACTTAAGACAAAAAAGCACATTTTTGTTTTCATGTAGAGTATTTTTACGATACAGCCAATTTTGACTTTGTGGCATTGGTAAGTAGGCTATCACATCAATCATGTCTTGGATAAAGGCAACACAGCAGTGGGGTCTGGAGTTGCCTGGCGACTCATTCTGAATTTAATTTTGCTGCTCTAACTATCATTCAGTCAGACTGCCATCGTAGAAGTCCTTTCTGCTGACGTCAAAGTGAGGGGCGTTATACAAAACAAGTCATCTGCGATTGGATTGTCTCTAACCAATCAGAGTATCAAAAGCAATGACCATTTCTGAAACGCCGCTTTACCCACGTCTTCAGGCTCTGGCCACACCCATGGGTTACTGGGACCAACCAGAACGGTTTGAACGTGTTCGCATTCGAGAAGTCCTCTGGGAGGAGATCAAATGCAGACTCATTGTGGAGAATACATTTTAATGAGCGTGGCGTTTGGCCAGAGAGATGTGGACTGGTCACCAGGCATAGTCTGGGGTGCATCAAGTGTCAAAATCCCAACAATAAACATGGCAAAGGCAAGCAGAGAACTAACCTACTGGCTCTCACCTAAACAAGCAGTGGGTGTGATGTCATTGTTTGTTTATTCTTTAAATTCCTCTTCAAAATCATAAAATGTACCCAAAGGTTTGAAACAAACATGAGAGCTAGTTTAATAATATGCAGGTGACCGAACCGAAGGAGCACTCTCCTCCCCCCCCTCCTAACTCCAGAAAAATTACTTGTGGGTGAAGTCATGCTGTAGAAAAAGCACATAAGGTCAAGGGTCACGGAGCGCAGCAACTTTCCAGTTATTTTTCATCACTGACTGACTAAATGTATCATTCCAGATTCCACTCCATATTTTGGAAATAAATATTTTGCCATGAGCATGGATGAGTGAGCCCATCATCATACCTGGTTTTTCAGTGTACCAGACAAGACAGGCTAATGAAACATATTTCTGGAACAAAACCTAAACCCAACTGTCAATATTTAAATCCCTACAGTTTTCATGCCAAATCATAAACAAATCCTTCATTTCCTCCACCAGCATCATCATCATAATCATCACTGTAGCTTTAATCAATTCACGTGCCAATTGTTAAGCCTCTACTTGTATAATGTAGCCTATAGCCAGTTGGTGGACATCTTGGGCAAAGCAAGCAGTCACTACTACCAATCCTGCCAAGTCTTCCCATGTTGTTGCGTCATGTTTGCTCAAGACTGGCCAATTTTCTTCATCTCTCATCTCTGTCCTCTCCCTTTGAGGATTGCATAAGTCTACGCATATATCATCATCATAGGAATAATATTGGAATAACACATAGGTTTAGGCTTTGATATGATACAATCACTACAACTGTGCAAATACATTTAGCTGCCATATTTGTCATTGATTATTCCAAAGTCCTTAACCCCCAATCTCCCCATGTCCACTCCTGAATGAATGACAGTCAGAGTTTATTTCTGCTCTTTTTCCCTTGCATATCTTTTCTCATTTTACAAAGCATTTAGCTAACTAGGTAGGCTTAACAACTGTCTCACTGACTGACTGACTATCAAAAATGATTACAACCAATAGGCCTAATACTACGCAGCTCCTGTAATGTGTCTACATTTGACAGTGATGGCAAGAGATGCACTGGTGAGGTGGCAGGCCGCTACTAGCTACATAACCAGCCCACAGCACAAGCAGGATGTAACCGTGCCAATGACAAATCCGTGGAAAGAGATTATCGATTAAACCGGTGCCACAGATCGTGGAAGTCAAGTTACTTCAAGATCACGATTGATATGCGTAAAAACGAGACGCAGGCCAACCTGTGTGTGTATGATACAGCAGCAAACGATGGGGTGGTCCTGCTGTTCTAGTCAAAGCCACATACTAACGTTAAGTTGGTTAGTTAGCCAGCCTACGAACTGGCTAACAAACTAGCTAGTTAGCTATTGATTGTTTGGGAAAAGTAGCCGCAAACAGCTAGCTATTCTTAATTTAGTGTCACTCTTGTCGTGCTAACAAAATCTGTAAGCAAGCTAGCTAAATCATTTCAACTGGTCATGAAATCAAAAAACGAAACGTCAACACATCAAGCTAACTTCAGAAGCTAAGTGAGGCTGGCAAACATTTTTTTGAAACCATTCAGTCAAATCGAGGAGGAAACAACTATGACAACGTCATATCTAGGTACAATTCTGGTAGAGGAAACAAATATCAGTCTCAGTAGCTAGATAGCAATTTCTTTTTATAAATAAGAAGGCCAACGTTAACCTCCAAGCTCACATACCCGAGCGTTCTGACTGTGCGGTTCCCGTAGGCCCCACCAAAGCAGCTGTCAGACTTGGAAAACCATCCCGACAATCGCGAGCCTATCACGGGGAAATAAGCAAGCACGCAACCCCACTATCGAGCTACCTTCCTCAACTGTACTGACACCCAAATAATAACAACTATTATGTTAAAATCGTTAGTTTACAGATTGACACTTGGTCATTCAAGGCCGTTTTCTCGTCAAGCATTTTCGCAGCGCCCTTTTCTCGCTCTCGTAGTGAAATGAGGAAAAAACAAAACATTCTCCAAACAGCGGCCATTCCGAACAAAGCTGGAACAAAAGAGTGCGTTCTCAGCCTACGGAAAGGCGTCATCAACCAAGCTATGCGGATGACAAAAGGGACATTTAAGAAGCCTACTATAAAAACATCAGGTATATTGAAACGTATGAAGTAATATAACTGTTTTACCTTCAGAGGTGTGACTCTGCCATCCCTGCTTCCTCCTCTTTCCTACCACTGCTGTTGCTTGGGTCCCCTCCCTACCACCAAATTGCGTCACACGCACGTATTACCAATGTATCACGAGACTTACTTGAACAGAAAAAGGTGTTTGGGTAAGTGAAAATGTGTAATTTAGCTACCTGACATATTTATTGTCATCATAAAAGTGTAAAAGTCAGAAAACCCCGGAATATAACTCAAAGCTTTTTTCCTGGGAGTGAAAATGAATGTTTGAAGCAAGCATATATTGCTAGTAGGTTTAGTATAAAATCGTTTATAATCGTATTCAAACAGTCAGTTAGAATAACAATGCACACCCGAAGAGGTTGGATTAGGTCTGCTCCATGAGCATCTATTTTAGCCACTACCAGAGCTGCCAACTCTCACGCATTGGCGGTGAGACACGCATTTGACCCTCTTCTCATGCTCTCACCGCACAGCTTTCATATCACACGCATTGAAAAGTACTGATTTTATTTGTCTAATTATTGAATATTATAGACAGCGCGTTCACTTTTCAACTGTGCTCCAAATCGTTTTGAAATCAGAGCATCTGCGCCTGCAATTTAACATCACGAGCAGAACCTCGTCTTGCCACAGCACTGTGAACAGCGGCACATTGAAGCATATGATTGGCCTAATTATGTAAGAGATCAATGGGATTGGAGGCATGTTTTAAAGAAACGCCCCTCAAGATTTGACTGGCGCTAAATAGAGAGAGAGAGAGAGAGAGAGAGAGAGAGAGACACACACACACACAGACACACACACACAGACACACACACACACACACACACTACGTTCTGTGCTGAGGTGTGTGCACCACGGTAGCGCACTGTTTTATGTACCACGTCGTCAACAAAATTAGGTTGCTGTTACTCCCGTCCCTATTGCAGAATGCAGCCTTTAGACAGCATGTACTAATGTCGATTTAATCCACGTTTGCATTAGTCCCCTCGTTTGGTGGTTGGCATTTAGGCTGTGACAAAGAACAGGCAGCAGACAGACCCACACCGTATTAGTAGGGAAGTTTGGTATTGTGACCTAATTTGTAACTATAACAAATTATATGGTCAAACAGATTGTGAACCCATAACTGTAACGTTTGATTCAAGAAGGGGGACAATAAATAGAACAATTATTTGGTTTTGGTGAAGGGGTAGATTTATGTGGTTTTCAGGAGATTGTATTGTCTATTTACTTTATTTAGTCTGATCAGTGGAACAATTCTCATTCTTAACACTGGGCTAAATTGTCAGCAAGAACACTACTGTTATTCCCCACACTTATTTTATTATTCTGCTTCTTCCCAATTTTGCCAGTGCATTTAAATATTTGAAATCTGATATGCTGACCTGTGTCTTTGAAAATGAATTATATGAGGCTATGTAGTTTTTCCGCCATTCATGAACAGTTTTGAATAAGTCATACAAATACGCTAAATGCTCCAGGAATCAAATATCATTTTTGACATTTTAGAATTGTGTGCATCAGTGGTGGTTCTAGCTTGTATGGCTCCCTGGGCAAACCCCCTCTTCAGCCTCAACAAACAAACAAAAAATCACCATTCTGCACTAACTGTAATTTAATCAAAACAAATAATCATAACATTTAAACTATATAAATATATATGCAAAAATAAGACTCATAAATATAAAAAAGAAGTAACAAAGACAAATAGAAACAAATTGTAGTTTATAAATAAAAATAAAAAAGAGAATTGAATTATTAAACTATTACCCTATTGCTAACAAAATACACACAAATAAAACTAAATTGCACAAATCCTATATCACACAAATACACAAATAGAATAGCAACCTGATTATTGCACTATTGAACTTCAAACAAGAAACACACACAACTAAATTGCACAACTAATTGCATTACTAATTACATTAGTACTGTACAAAGTTAGAGGTGCTCTATTTGATAGATACCCCGCTCCCCCTACCTCTGTCTTCTAGTGGGGAGACCTGAGGTCAACATACCCCCGCTCCCCCTACCTCTGTCTTCTAGTGGGGAGACCTGAGGTCAACATACCCCCGCTCCCCCTACCTCTGTCTTCCAGTGGGGAGACCTGAGGTCAACATACCCCCGCTCCCCCTACCTCTGTCTTCCAGTGGGGAGACCTGAGGTCAACCTACCCCCGCTCCCCCTACCTCTGTCTTCCAGTGGGGAGACCTGAGGTCAACATACCCCTGCTCCCCCTACCTCTGGCTTCCAGTGGGGAGACCTGAGGTCAACCTACCCCGCTCCCCCTACCTCTGGCTTCTAGTGGGGAGACCTGAGGTCAACATACCCCCGCTCCCCCTACCTCTGGCTTCTAGTGGGGAGACCTGAGGTCAACATACCCCCGCTCCCCCTACCTCTGGCTTCCATTGGGGAGACCTGAGGTCAACCTACCCCCGCTCCCCCTACCTCTGGCTTCCAGTGGGGAGACCTGAGGTCAACATACACCCGCTCCCCCTACCTCTGGCTTCTAGTGGGGAGACCTGAGGTCAACATACCCCCGCTTCCCCTACCTCTGGCTTCCAGTGGGGAGACCTGAGGTCAACATACCCCCGCTCCCCCTACCTCTGTCTTCCAGTGGGGAGACCTGAGGTCAACATACCCCCGCTCCCCCTACCTCTGGCTTCCAGTGGGGAGACCTGAGGTCAACCTACCCCCGCTCCCCCTACCTCTGGCTTCCAGTGGGGAGACCTGAGGTCAACCTACCCCCGCTCCCCCTACCTCTGGCTTCCAGTGGGGAGACCTGAGGTCAACCTACCCCCGCTCCCCCTACCTCTGTCTTCTAGTGGGGAGACCTGAGGTCAACATATCCCCCTACCTCTGGCTTCTAGTGGGGAGACCTGAGGTCAACATACCCCCATCCCCCTACCTCTGGCTTCTAGTGGGGAGACCTGAGGTCAACCTACCCCCGCTCCCCCTACCTCTGGCTTCCAGTGGGGAGACTTGAGGTCAACCTACCCCCGCTCCCCCTACCTCTGGCTTCCAGTGGGGAGACCTGAGGTCAACCTACCCCCGCTCCCCCTACCTCTGGCTTCCAGTGGGGAGACCTGAGGTCAACCTACCACCGCTCCCCCTACCTCTGTCTTCTAGTGGGGAGACCTGAGGTCAACATATCCCCCTACCTCTGGCTTCTAGTGGGGAGACCTGAGGTCAACATACCCCCATCCCCCTACCTCTGGCTTCTAGTGGGGAGACCTGAGGTCAACATACCCCCGCTCCCCCTACCTCTGGCTTCCAGTGGGGAGACCTGAGGTCAACATACCCCGCTCCCCCTACCTCTGGCTTCTAGTGGGGAGACCTGAGGTCAACATACCCCCGCTCCCCCTACCTCTGGCTTCTAGTGGGGAGACCTGAGGTCAACATACCCCCGCTCCCCCTACCTCTGGCTTCCATTGGGGAGACCTGAGGTCAACCTACCCCCGCTCCCCCTACCTCTGGCTTCCAGTGGGGAGACCTGAGGTCAACATACACCCGCTCCCCCTACCTCTGGCTTCTAGTGGGGAGACCTGAGGTCAACATACCCCCGCTTCCCCTACCTCTGGCTTCCAGTGGGGAGACCTGAGGTCAACATACACCCGCTCCCCCTACCTCTGTCTTCCAGTGGGGAGACCTGAGGTCAACATACCCCCGCTCCCCCTACCTCTGGCTTCCAGTGGGGAGACCTGAGGTCAACCTACCCCCGCTCCCCCTACCTCTGGCTTCCAGTGGGGAGACCTGAGGTCAACCTACCCCCGCTCCCCCTACCTCTGGCTTCCAGTGGGGAGACCTGAGGTCAACCTACCCCCGCTCCCCCTACCTCTGTCTTCTAGTGGGGAGACCTGAGGTCAACATATCCCCCTACCTCTGGCTTCTAGTGGGGAGACCTGAGGTCAACATACCCCCATCCCCCTACCTCTGGCTTCTAGTGGGGAGACCTGAGGTCAACCTACCCCCGCTCCCCCTACCTCTGGCTTCCAGTGGGGAGACTTGAGGTCAACCTACCCCCGCTCCCCCTACCTCTGGCTTCCAGTGGGGAGACCTGAGGTCAACCTACCCCCGCTCCCCCTACCTCTGGCTTCCAGTGGGGAGACCTGAGGTCAACCTACCACCGCTCCCCCTACCTCTGTCTTCTAGTGGGGAGACCTGAGGTCAACATATCCCCCTACCTCTGGCTTCTAGTGGGGAGACCTGAGGTCAACATACCCCCATCCCCCTACCTCTGGCTTCTAGTGGGGAGACCTGAGGTCAACCTACCCCCGCTCCCCCTACCTCTGGCTTCCAGTGGGGAGACCTGAGGTCAACCTACCCCCGCTCCCCCTACCTCTGGCTTCCAGTGGGGAGACCTGAGGTCAACCTACCCCCGCTCCCCCTACCTCTGGCTTCCAGTGGGGAGACCTGAGGTCAACCTACCACCGCTCCCCCTACCTCTGTCTTCTAGTGGGGAGACCTGAGGTCAACATACCCCCGCTCCCCCTACCTCTGGCTTCCAGTGGGGAGACCTGAGGTCAACATACCCCCGCTCCCCCTACCTCTGGCTTCCAGTGGGGAGACCTGAGGTCAACCTACCCCCGCTCCCCCTACCTCTGGCTTCCAGTGGGGAGACCTGAGGTCAACCTACCCCCGCTCCCCCTACCTCTGGCTTCCAGTGGGGAGACCTGAGGTCAACCTACCACCGCTCCCCCTACCTCTGTCTTCTAGTGGGGAGACCTGAGGTCAACCTACCCCCACCCCCTTCCATCTCGTACTTCTGAGTGGGAGAACTTCCCAGGCAGTAGCCTGCCTAGCTCACAAACTAGCATCAGGGCCCCCACTCCGACAAGGTTAATTGACCCACAGTCCCACACGGTGACATGATATCATTGACATGACGTGCAAATGAGTGATAGAAAACCGATCGCACAAATGTCACCATTCGGAATATTTGTTGTTTCTTTGTGTTTTTTTGTGTGTGTGGGCGCCCCATGCCGCCCCCGGCAAGATGCCACCCTGGGTGGCTGCCCATGTCGCCTATGCCTAAATCCGCCACTGGTGTGCATGCTAGGCTGAGATGGTAGGGGGTCTCACAACTCATAAACTCATCATATCACATTTATTTATGCCTACTAGTTGAAGATCCTTGGCATCATCTTACTGTACATAGACAATATTTTTGTCTATGTAGAGTAAGATGATGCCACTGATATTTAACTAGTAGGCATAAACCACCTGAATATTGATATTCATTCGATTTTTCTTCAAGAACATGTTCAAACACCTAGCACTTGGAGAATATACAAGGTCAGGGGTGGCCAACCCTCTTGGAGAGCAAATTCAATTTTCTTCCAGCCTGATTTTAAAGAGAGTTCATCCAAATTACAAAATACAAATGTTTGTGTCCTTACCTTGAAAGCAGTCTATGGACAAGGACACTGGAATCTATAATGTGGTTACCCACTGCCATCAACCTTTAATATTAACATTTCCTGTGGAGAGCCTTGGTGTAGTGGTACGTGTCCTTGGCACATGTCACATACAACCTTCCACCCGAGAACAGGGATCAATCCCTACTTCCAACCTTCCCACTGTTTCTAGCGTTTGCCTGTCTCCCTATCTCATTTCATTATTGTCTGAACAAGTGTCAAATTACTTAAAAAACGTGTTTACAAAAAAATTAGCATACTTTAAATGTCAAAGTAACAAAGTCGTTGAATTCTGAGAGCTCGTTTAATGTTCAAAGCCTCCCCCCAGCTTTAAAACTGTAACATTTTACTGGTGGAGGACCCCCAGCTCCCATCTAGTGGTTGTGCCAGGAGGCAATGCAATTCACATAGCAAATCTCACTCCAAGCTTTCTTCAAAAGCTGGCAGCCCTGCACTGCCTACCTCTACATATTACATATCTTCTCACTCCTTATTTTCTCTCTGGGCTAGATAAGATATGTTTAAATTAAATTATGTAAAGAAAACACGTGATTTATCTCTTTATCACATTTATATGATGTGTAGTGTTTTGAGATTTTATGAACTCAATATAAACTTCCAACTCTGCCCACCAGATGACTGCAATGCGATGCACTGTTTCTAAACCGGGTCGTAAAACCGTAGAAGAAAACGCCAGCTGACAATCCCGGAAGGGGACATACATTGGTTTGTTTGGCTTGGCAACCTGAATCTGTCAATTGAGGTAATGTTATGGTTATACATCAATTTCGTGTGGATAACATCACGTACCTATATGATTGAAGATTGATGGATAAATATGTTTTTAATCATCAGTGACTAAATAAATCGTGTGTGTGCAGGAACGGCTGTTCGTGTGATGCAAAGTTAGCTAGTAGTAGCTAACTAAGTTAAGCTCATTAACTACAGTAGCTAGCCATCTTATCGTGCCTTAATCTTTTGCCAGATGCCAACTATAAATATTCATGCTTTTATTTCAGCTGGACCTAACAATACATAATGCCTGAAGTCAAATCGATGTTTAGAGAAGTGTTGCCCAAACAAGGTGAGTAATGACCATTATCAATAAAGACTGTGTGGTATAAATTAGCAATTTCGTCTATCATGCAACTCAACACAGCCACCCCTTAACTTCTGCAGTAACGTTAGATGCTCTAAAATACTGTAAACACATTCCTTTCAGTAGAAGGAACAGTTTGAAACACTGCCAACTGATGTTACGTTCCTTCAGGTTTTTACTCCTACTGAAAATACCTCTCTGCCATCTACTGTTGAAACCGGTCACTGACCCCAAAAGATACACCTACACATAGCCCACCAGATTCTCTCTTTACCTGAAAACTTA
Organism: Salmo salar; assembly: GCF_965601325.2. NCBI lineage: Eukaryota > Metazoa > Chordata > Actinopteri > Salmoniformes > Salmonidae > Salmo > Salmo salar. The sequence continues at coordinate 23,796,599 of NC_138302.1, read as the reverse complement.
ACTACAGTATGTTCAGTGGAAAACTGCACAGTACTACAAGAGTATACCATGTTGATAGTGTGATGAATTATGCAGATTTTATTGGTCATAGTAATGAGTCTCTTTTAAAGACAGTCTTGTAAAGTGTATGAGCTGGTTAATTCCTAGGCTTGTGGCATGCAGCAAACCTGGGTTTGTGTCTTATTTTCTGTTTGCATTCTGATAACTAGAAGACAAGCCTGTAACTTCTCACTCTTGGTTATGCTACCATCCAAAGGGCAGTTGTCCATGGAGGACGTCCCCACCATGGTGCTGTGTAAGCCCAAGCTGATGCCTCTGAAATCAGTCACCCTGGAGAAACTGGAGAAGATGCAACTGGAGGCCCAGGAGGCCATCAAGCAACAGGATCTGGCACTGAAAGAGCCACAGTAGACACGCAATGGCAGCCCAAGGAGTAGTAGGGTCAGTAGACACAAAATGGATGATAGCCGGAGTAGTTTTATTATCAAGCAACAGGAACCACAATGGAGGACAGTAGCAACACCAGTAGACACAAAATGGACTACAGCCAGAAGTTAAGATGGATACAATGGAGTGCAGAGGTTCACACTAGTCACAACCTAATATTGCGATATCACTGTTGGCATCAATCTCATGGATTATTTTAATTGCTGAGAATGTATAATAGCCTTGTAAATATGAAAGTCTTATTTCTGAGAGAAGTTGAATTGGAGTTTAGGTAAATGTTATTTGTGAACACTTTCTTCAAATAAAGTAAGATTTATTTCCTGTTTATAATGTACTAGATTTAGATCACACCATGATTCTCAAGTCATCTACTCACAAATGCATTGACAATAGCATACATTTTGTATAGCAATTTATTGAACTTTTGACAATCAGGGCGCAATTAAGACTTGGTACATTGTCACAGTGTTCCCCAAATATAAAAATAAACATTCTGGACACCATTTTGTTGTGAAATGATCGTAACCAGATCCCAATCTCTTAGCTTAACTTTATTTTTTATTAATTGCCTGGAGTAATGACATCTTTGAGTAATTAAAAAATAAAATAAAAAAAGTCAAGCACAGCATAGAAATAGACTAGTCTGGTACCCAGATCTGTTTGTGCCATCTTGCCCAAATTCCTATGGTAGAAGTTGTGTAAAACCGCACAAACAGATCTTGAAACCAGGCTAGAAACAGACAGCAGCTGGTGAGGGAAGGTGTTGCTTTGAACCAACGATCTGCCCCCCTTTTCATTAGAAAGCTTTATACACCAACCAGTTTAATTCTTGTACAAACACTAATCTAGAACAAGAAAGGAGTGGCAGTGAAATAAAGAGAAAATATAGAAACAACATGGAATGACTCGTTGAGGTGTGGCACTTTCTGGGTTTTAGCTTATACATGTATACTCAAACACCTTAAATGGGTGCATTGTCTAACTTTTCTTCAACTAAAGAACAAAGTGCCATTTTACGCATTTGTTTTTAAATGTACATTCTTTCACTGTTAAGGAAAACGATAAGTGACATATGGGTCATAGTAAAAAGTAGCTTCAGTTTTGCGGAACATCTCTGGCACAAAATGGCTTCTTAGTAGCTTTCCAATTTTAAGCGACCGCCGTCCCCCTCGCTCACAAATCTCTTCCGGCCCCTGTGAAAAGGGCCAAAATCAGTACATCTCCATCAATCATAAAACATGGATGTGTGAGAGAGAAACAAAAATAGCAAATTAAAAAGATACTTACCGACTAGGACAAAGATCCCTCAGCTTTTCACAGATGAAGCCAGCACTGAAACTCTTGTCGACAAACTGCTCCAGGATGAAGTACGCACGAGGGACGTCGATGTTGATTTCAGCTATGTCCATGTAAACTCTTTCGAATCCCTGCAAACAAGATAATTATCATGTAAACATTGACTTTCAATGTAATTCCAATGAAAAATAAGTGTGGAACATTTTATAGATCAAATCAATGGTAAACAAGGAGATGCAGTCGATTTATTTAAAAAAAACTTTTTGGGTAAAAAAGTATTTTATAAATAAAACATTGGTCCTCGAACCACAATAGTTTCAACACCAGGTGGCGCCATATGCACTGCAGTAGTATAATGTTACCACCAGGTGGCACCCAAGCTCACCCTTCTCATTTGGTCCACAGTGATGATGGAGGACACCCACAGAAACTTCAGCAGCTGCAGAACCATTTTGAACGTTTTCTCCCCTTTGGATTCCAGGACCATGACTATGGCCTATTGATAATAGGAAGAAAAGATGAATAACTTTTCTTACAATCAACTAAGGAAAATTCAGTATGTCAGTTTGATATTCAAGCAAAACAACCCTCCAACAGCGAGTACATTTCCAATGCACCTACAGGTAATACATTTATATAAGATAAGTTAACATGAAAATTGGGGAAAGAAAAACTAGACAACGGACGCCGCGAGTTACCTCATAGACAAACTCATGGTGGAAGTGTGGTACCTCCAGTTCTCTCAGACACCTCTCTGCTTCCTTGTTGTCTCCAGACAGAAGATACTCCTTCAGCAACAGGGTCATCTGATACAAGTAGAGAAAAAGGGATATCCACAGTCAATGTATGCCCATTGTACACCGGAGGTTCATCGATGACAACAAAAAGGCCTGCTCACAGATAGGAAGAACACATGAAACTAAGCCATAGTTCAGCAACGGCTGAGATGTTCACGAAGGGTGGCTTGTACATCCGAGTAGCCGTAATGGACGTGTCGATATCATGTGATCACTGGAGACATCAGCGAAACTCTAAAGCAGGTCTTGATGACCTCACCCTTTCATAGTGTAAGCTCAATGAAATTACATTCCAATAACTTCATTTGGAGAACATAGACATACATAAAGAACAGAGCATAGAGGACACACACTTGACAAGCAGCTCATTCAGTCCTCTATAAAATGAGCAGGTCTCACCTCTCTGACGAGCTGGGTGACAGGTCTCTGACCCCCACCTGTTCCCCAGAGGTTGTCGATGCGCAGGCCGCCCATACCCATCTTCAACAGCACCGCCGCCCGGTCCAAGGCCGCCCTATATGGAAAAACACACGGCGACAAGTCAGTGTGGACACTCTCCTGTCATAATTCAGTCAATCATACATCTCTACCGCCCTCTTTCATGGAATTATCCTTCCCTTAGTCATTCATTCTTCTTCACCCGGTATATACCCTCATTCCAAACTCCCATGAACCATCCCTCGGGATGTATTAGATTTCCCTCAATGCATTCATAGAATGAAGACATTTCATTACGTAAACTCTGCCTAGCAACAAGCCAACTATTCTGTAATCCATGTATGACACTCCCCCAAAAGCGTCGCTCATTGGTCTCTATGAATATGCCCATCAAATTACAAGTTGAAACACTTAACATAACAACCCAGGGGTTCCCAAACTTTTTGGGGCCGGGGGACCCCTTTTATGACAGCAAATTCATCAGGGGCCCCCTCAATATCAGAACACAACTCCAACTTCAGAGTGTGATAAACATTTTTTACTACGATTGCTGCAGTGCATGCTAAGTCTCAAGACCTGGGAGAGAACATTTAGCCGTTTTAAAGCTAATTTCCTGAAACTCCACACATTTTCCCATGGAGCAGGCAATTTTGAAGTAGAGTTGAAAAACTGGTATTGAGTTGAAAACTGAATCATTGATGGAGTATTGTAGATCTCTGTGCCTCCCGGGCCTTGTTGTGCCTATAAGGGTATACTGTAAACCCCCTCAACATCTCCATGATCATACCACATAGAAATGGGAGAAGGCGTTTCGTGTTTAATAATAACACCAACACATACCTTGCATGAACACAGTCGACTCTCCCTTTGTAGCCGTCTAAGTAGCTCTTGGAGAGGATCTTGTCTTTGACAGCCCGGGCAATGAATTGGCCGATGAGCTGAAAGACAAAAAGAAAACACAGTTAACACACACTGGTCTCAAACACTTCTCTCTGGTCCACCCCAAAACAACAGAACGGGAAGTTAGCTCTGGCAACGAAGAAATCAAAATAAAGAGGAACAGACTGAACTGTTGCCAAATAGCATGCCCATGGGCCTGAAATATCTTGACTGCAACCATTATAGTACAAAACACATTTTATAACCTCATTTGATAATGAATTACTGCAGAGGCAAATAGACAAATCATCTACATTTAGCATCAAAGTAGGCCAAGAGATGCATAAACACTTGTGTTGTTTGGGATGAGGTGACAGCGGCAGTGTTGACATGAGTCAGAACGATGAGAGAGAGAGAGCGTGACGGGGAGAAGAAAACAAAAAAGAGCTGGCCTTGCTGTTCTGGACAGGACAAACTGGACAAACTGGACAAAGCCTGTTGCTAACAAGCCATTGTGTCTGTGCAGACAAGAGAGCCCCAAACTCATCTGACCAGAACCAGTCTGGAAAGAGGAATGACAGAGAGAAAGAGACTGCACAGTCAGGGGGAAGAACAGAGAGAGGGTGGCCTTGCAGGGAAGTGAGCGAGTAGGAGGACAGACACGTGAGAGAGAGAGAGAAAGTGAGAGAGTGAGGGATGATAAATAACCCTTTTATCAGCCTCCTACGCTGAGCTAGCATTTTGTGCCTGGCGCTGCCGAGACAATGAGGCGAGAGATCGCATGTCTGCTCTGTGTGGACGGGGAGAAGAGAAAGAAAAGAGCTGAAACTCACCATCGCTTTCTTTCACAGACAGTCTCATCTACAGTAAACAGTACCACCGTGTTATAAAGTACCTAAATAAAAACACTTTAAAGCATTACTTTAGTTTTGTACTTTGACGCCACTATATTCCTAAAGAAAATAATGTACTTTTTACTCCATACATTTTCCGACACCCAATAGTACTCGTTACATTTTGAATGCTTAGCAGGACAGGAAAATGGTCCAATACACACTTATCAAGAGAACATCCCTGGTCATCCCTACTGCCTCTGATCTGGAGGACCCATTAAACACAAATGCGTCATTTGTCAATTATGTCCGAGTGTGCCCCTGGCTATCAGTAAATATATACAGTACCAGTCAAAAGTTTACATACATCTACTCATTCAAGGGTTTCTTTATTTTTACTATTTTCTACATTGTAGAATAGTGAAGACAAACTACGAAATAACACATATGGAATCATGTATAAAAAAATAAAAAGTTTTATATTTGAGATTCTGCAAAGTAGCCCCCCTTTGCCTTGACAACTTTGCACTCTCTTGGAATTCTCTCAACCAGCTTCATGAGGTAGTCACCTGGAATGCATTTCAATTAACAGATGTGCCTTGTTAAAAGTTATTTTGTGGAATTTCTTTCCTTCTTAATGCTTTTGAACCAATCAGTTGTGTTGTGACAAGGTAGGGGTGGTATACAGAATATAGCCCTATTTGGTAAAAGTCCATATTATGGCAAGAACAGCTCAAATAAGCAAAGAGAAATGACAGACCATCATTACATTAAGACATGAAGGTCAGCCAATACGGAAAAGTTCAAGAACTTAACATTTCTTCAAGTGCAGTCATTGTAAACAGGAATTTGTTCTTAACTGGGCTTGCCTAGTTAAATAAAATAAGTAACCAAGCGCTATGATGAAACTGGCTCTCATGAGGACAGCCACTGGAAAGGAAGACCCAGAGTTACCTCTGCTGCAGAGGATAAGTTCATTAGAGAGTTACCAGCCTCAGAAATTTCAGCCCAAATACATTTTTCAGAGTTCAAGTAACAGACGCATCAACTGTTCAGAGGAGACTGAATTTGGCCTTCATGGTCTAATTGCTGCAAAGAAACCACTAAAGGACACCAATAAGAAGAGACTTGCTTGGGCCAAGAAACACGAGCAATGGACATCAGACCAGTGGAAATCTGTCCTTGGGTCTGTTGAGTCCAAATTTGAGATTTTTGGTTCCAACCACAGTGTCGGTGAACAGATGATGATCTCCACATGTGTGGTTCCCACCGTCAAGAATGGAGAAGGAGGTGTGATGGTGTGGGCATGCTTTGCTGGTGACTGATTTATTTAGAATTCAAGGCACACTTAACCAGCATGGCTACCACAGCATTCTGCAGCAATACGCCATCCCATCTGGTTTGCGCTTAGTGGGACTATCATTTGTTTTTCAACAGAACAATGACCCAAAACACACCTCCAGGCTGTGTAAGGCTTATTTGACCAAGAAGGAGAGTGATGGAGTGCTGCATCAATTGACCACCACAATCACCAGACCTCAACCAAATTGAGAGTTGACTGCAGAGTGAATTAAAGCAGCAAAAATGCACTCAGCATATGAGGGAACTCCTTCAAGACTGTTGGAAAAGCATTCCAGGTGAAGCTGGATGAGATAATACTTCAACTGGGCTTGATTGAGCTTGCCTGGCGCAGTGGAACGAAACACAAAGTGGAAACCTTGTCCATCTGGCACTCTAAGGCAAATGTATTTGAAAGTATTTCAAATATTGTTTGAACCCAGCTCTGTTATGCACACAGGGTACAGTACAACAACATACATCCCACACAGTAGTGACACCAAAAAAAGCATTGTATCTGGGACAAATCCATCACCAAATCTTGTAATGAATAAACTGTCATGGTAAAAACATATTGATACAACAGCAGCTAAGATGGGGAGAAGTCTGTCCATAATAAAGCACTGTTCTGGATTCTTAAGAACACAAGGCAGGTCCTAGTTTTATCGCACCTTGACTACTGTTCAGCCTTGTGGTCAGGTGCCACAAAGAGGGACAGGAAAATGACAATTGTCTCAGAACAGCACAGCTGGCCCTTAAATGTACACGGAGAGCTAACATTAATAATATGCATGCAAATCTCATGGCTCAAAGTGGAAGAGAGATTGACGTCGTCACTACTTGTTTTTGTAAGAAGTGTTGACAAGCTGAATGTACCGAGGTGTCTGTTTAAACTGCTAGCACACAGCTCGGACACCCATGCATACTAGAGGTCGACCGATTTCAACTTTTCATAACAATCGGTCTTGCAATCCACGAGGAAACTGCATGGAAGGCTGACCACCTGTTACGTGAGTGCAGTGTCAAAAGGACCTTGTGGCTGCGAGGAGCCAAGGTAAGTTGCTAGCCAGCATTAAACTTATCTTATAAAAAAAAAAAAAAAATCTTCACTGAATCACTAGTTAACTTTGTAATATCATCAACCATGTGTAGTTAACTAGCTTGTCCTGCGTTGCATATAATCAATGCGGTGCCTGTTAATTTAGCGTCGAATCACAGCCTACTTCGCCAAACGGGTGATGATTTAACAAAAGTGCATTCGCGGAAAAAGCACAATTGTACCTAACCACAAACATCAATGCCTTTCTTAAAATCAATACACAGAAGTATATATTTTTAAACCTGCATATTTAGTTAAGAAATTCATGTTAGCAGGCAATATTAACTAGGGATATTGTGTCACTTCTCTTGCGTTCAGTGCAAGCAGTCAGTGTATTTGCAACAGTTTGGGCCGCCTGGCTCGTTGCGAACTGTGAACTAATTTGCCAGAATTTGACATAATTATGACATAACATTGAAGGTTGTGCAATGTAACAGCAATATTTAGACTTAGGGTTGCCATCAGTTCAATAAAATACAGAACGGTTCCGTATTTCACTGAAAGAATAAACGTTTTGTTTTCGAAATGATAGTTTCCAGATTTGACCATATTAAATGGTATTTCTGTGTGTTTATTATATTATAATTAAGTCTATGATTTGATAGAGCAGTCTGACTGAGCGGTGGTAGGCAGCAGCAGGCTCGTAAGCATTCATTCATTCAGCACTTTACTGCATTTGCCAGCAGCTCTTAGCAATGCTTGATGCACAGCGCTGTTTATGACTTCAAGCCTATCAACTCCCGAGATTAGGATGGCAATACTATAGTGCCTATAAGAACATCCAATAGTCAAAGGTATATGAAATATAAATGGTATAGAGGGAAATAGTCGACGCGTCATAATTCCTTTAATAACTACAACTAAAACTTCTTAACTGGGAATATTGAAGACTCATGTTAAAAGGAACCACCAGCTTTCATATGTTATCATGTTCTGAGCAAGGCACTTCAACGTTAGCTTTTTTTACATGGCACTTTCTTCTCCAACACTGTGTTTTTGCAATATTTAAACCAAATTGAACACGTTTCATTATTTGAGACTAAATAGATTTTATTTATGTATTATATTAAGTTCAAATAAGTGTTCATTGTTCATTCAGTATTGTTGTAATTGTTACAAATAAAAACAATATTACAAATAAAATCAGCATCACATTTTTTGGTCCTCCAATATTCGGTATCGGTGTTGAAAAGGCATAGTCAGTCGACCTTTAACGCATACCCCAGATGACATTTTACACTGCTGCTACTCTGTTATTTATGCAGTCACTTTAATAATTCTACCTACATGTACATAATACCTCAACTAACCAGTACCCACGCACCGGTACTCCCTGTATATAGCCTCGCTATTGTTATTTTACTGCTGTTCTTTAATTATGTTACTTTTATTGGTTAATCATATTTTTGTACAAATAAATATGGGGGGAAAAAAGTAAACTGCATTGTTGGTTAGGGCTTATAACACGGAACCCAAACCGGCTGCGCGCGTGCGCCATCGTGCATACATTTATTTTGTCCCCCCCACACCAAATGCGATCACGACACACAGGTTAAAATATCAAAACAAACTCTGGACCAATTATATTAATTTGGGGACAGGTCAAAAAGCATTAAACATTTATGGCAATTTAGCTAGTTAGCTTGCACTTGCTAGCTAATTTGTCCTATTTAGCTAGCTTGCTGTTGCTAGCTAATTTGTCCTGGGATATAAACATTGAGTTGTTATTTTACCTGAAATGCACAAGGTCCTCTACTCCGCCAATTATTCCACACATAAAACGGTCAATCGAATCGTTTCTAGTCATCGCTCTTCCTTCTCTTGACTTTAAATTGCGATTGGCAACTTTCGTGAATTAGGTGCATTACCGCCACCGTTCGTCTTTCAGTTACCCACGTGGGTATAACCAATGAGATTGCATGTGGGTACCTGTTTCTATATACCAATGAGGATATGGGAGAGGCAGGACTTGCAGCACGATCTGCATCAGAAATAGAAATGATTTCTATTTTGCCCATGGTAACGCAGACACTCGTTGGCGCACACAAGCAGTGTGGGTGCAATAATTGAATAACAGATTTCTACATTTATTTTTGCAACGCTCGCACACGCGATGCGAGCGGTGTGGTCAGCCTGATAGTAAGCATTTCACTTTAAGGTCTACACCTGTTGTATTCGGCGCATGTGACTAATAAGATATGCCACCAGAGGTCTCTTCACCATCCCCAAGTCCAGAACAGACTATGGGAGGCACACAGTACTACATAGAGCCATGACTACATGGAACTCTATTCCACATCAGGTAACTGATGCAAGCAGTAGAATTAGATTTAAAAAGCAGGTAAAAATACACCTTATGGAACAGCGGGGATTGTGAAGAGACAAAAGGTACAGACATGCATATTGTTGTATGGTGGTATTATGCATTTTGTATTGTAGATGTATAGTGGTGTATGGTGGTATTATACATTGTGTATTGTAGTGGTGTAATAATGTTATATGATGTATTGTTTTATATGTAATGTAAGTGCCTTAATGTGTTTGGACCCCAGGAAGAGTAGCTGCTGCCTTGGCAACAGCTAATGGGGATCCCTAATAAATACCATGTTTGAACAGTGTGTCTGTTGACTTTACAGTCGCGATAGGAACGGTCAGATGGCTATAGTAACTGTAAATCTCTTACTTATTTTATGACCTGCATATAGAATTTCCAAACAGAACATATGCGTTCTGTTCTGAGATACACTGCTCTGATTTGCATGCAGAACAGAACACAGAAGGACAGCACAAGCATAAAAGACACCATATACACACTGCAGTGCGCCTGCTAAGTCACTCAAACATTCACAAGGGCACACGGTCCTACACATTGGCCTCCACGGTCAATTAGTCATTTTCACAGATACCCCCAAACACTTCTATTCTTAGACGGCACGATGTCAAACACTACCTGAGCGGCTCCAGGTGTGTCCAACACCAGGTCAGGCAGCTCCCTTAGTAACTTGTCAAATGAACTCTCCACGTCTCTACGGCTCAGCACGCGGCCACACAGGTCCGTCAACAGCCTGGACGTCAGCTCTCTGTGGCTGGCCTTAGCCTCCAGGGCCAGGCTCACAGCCAGCATGGGCACACCGCTAGACATGGAGCCCAGGTTGAGTTCACCCAGGAGCTCCTACGGAGGGGAGAGAGGGGGATGGGTTTTGGTCAGATGGAATAAAGAGTCGGTAATGGGGAGAGAGAGAGGGTATTGGCCAAGAAGAGGGAGTGGGCTCATAGGGTCATATCAGAGAAGAACAGAGCTACATCCTTCAGAATTAACTCTGTCTACAGTCAGATAAAAGGCAGAAGCAGGTCCACCAGTGTTTAGGACATTAAAAGCACTAGTTCGCACTACAGAAAACTCAACCGTTGAAATGAACCTACCGCTACTTCATTGGTGTCGCCGTGTTCAAAGTACTCCTGCACGATGGGAGTGAGCGTCTTCTCAAAGTCCCCTTCCTCCAGCGGAGGAACCACCGTCTCATACACACAGTTCTCCTGTAGACACCAGAAAGCAGAGGAATGAAGCCGATCAAGACTGGATACCAAAAAAGTTGTATATTTTATTTCACCTTTATTTAACCAGGTAGGCAAGTTGAGAACAAGTTCTCAAGTTCTCTTCTTAAGTATAGTATACTTAAGGCCTTGCGTTCTCACGAGCAGGTAAAACTCAGGGTCCTAACCATACCTAACTCAGAAGGTCATAGGTCCAATACCTGAGCTTCGTCATAGTTGGGGTCTTTGACATCGACTTCCTCCAGGTCGTACACTTCTCCAGGTGGGCCCCACACCCCTTTGCCCCCCGCTCCACCTGACAAGGAACAAGGACAATGCCTGTGATGTTTTCAAAACAGAAACGGTTTCATGGTGCAAAATAGTTTAAATCTGTAGCAAAACGTAAAAATCATTATAATCTGGCAATGGGATTTAAAGACGCAATATGCAGAAATCGCTCCGCCATTTCCTGGTTGCTAAAATAGTTTGCGACAAAACAAGCAAGTATAGTGTAGAGAATCATTGTACCATCTAAACCACTGAAGTATCTTTTCCATAGCCAAACATTGTGTATTTTCAACTGCAAAAACAAAACTTCACAGGAAGCATAGAAATAGCCACATGCAAAGTGTTGGTCCCATGTTTTCCCATACACACAAAAAGCATATTCTCCCAAATTGTGTGCACAAATTTGCTTACATCCCTGTTAGTGAGCATTTCCCCTTTGCCAATATAATCCATCCACCTGACAGTTGTGGCATAACAAGAAGCTGATTAAGCAGCATGACCATTACACAGATGCACCTTGTACTGGGGACAATAAAAGGCCACTCTAAAATGTGCACATAGAATGCCACAGACGTCTCAGGTTGAGGGAGCGTGCAATTGGGAAGCCGATTGCAAAAATGTCCACCAGATCTCTTGCCAGAGAATTAAATGTTCATTTCTCTACCATAAACAGCCTCCAATGTCATTTTAGAGAATTTGGCAGTACGTCCAACAGGCCTCACAACCGCTGACCACGTGTAACGACGCCAACCCAGGAGCTCCACATCCAGCTTCTTCACCTAAAGGATCATCTGAGACCAGCCACCCAGACAGCTGATGAAACTGAGTAGTATTTGTCTGTAATAAAGTATTTTTTGTGGGGAAATAATCATTCTGATTGGCTGGGCCTGGCTTCCCAGTGAGTAGGCCTATGCCCTCCCAGGCCCACCCATGGCTGCACCCCTACCCAGTCATGTAAAATCCATAGATTAGGGCTAATGATTTATTTCAATTGACTGATGTCCTTATATGAACTGTAACTCCGTAAAATCTTTGTTTATACATTTGTTCAGTATAAAAATAGCCACATAGAATGCACCTTTCTTCAGCAATGTGCATTATAAAAAGGGGCTACTATTGGTGCATTGCCCAGATTAAGGTGAAGTCATCCCTAGACATTGGTCTTAGGGTAAGGTTAGGATTTAGGGAAGGCAAGCTGATCCCAGATCTGCGTCACCCCAGAGCTTTCAAAAACATACTACTAACCAGTAGTCGATATGTGGTCACCTGCAGTGGGTTGACATTACAACGCAGCCTACATTTGAACAGCAAACACTGTGCTGACAAAGGAAAGGAGGTCAACAGTAACCCATGTACAATATACAGCATGACACACACACAGCATTCTGTGCTTGAGACAGGATGTCTCCAATACAACTGAAGTGAAACACTGAAAACCACCTTCAGTTCAAAAGGCTTTTCTCCAGAAAGACAGAATATGACGTCATAGTGTCAAAATACCACAGGCAGACAGATGCTACTGATTGCGGAAACCAATATGACACATTACTACAAACAGGAACTGGCCTAACCATACAGGGGTACAGATAAATAAATAATATTTCCTACAGACCTTTAATTTATCCATACCACTATGGTGGGCCTATAACTACACAGGAACAAGTGGTGAGCACAAAAATACCCCCTTACTTCCTCTATATGACACTTCCTATATAGTGTGTGTTGTCAGACAGTATAACACTTTAAAGGCTCAACTGGTGACATAAACCACATATTTAAAAGGGGTCATTCCTCATTAGTAAGTAAGTGTTACACAAAGCCACATCTGTTGGTGGCTCTGTAGAAACAGATTGCCAGTCTATTTAAGAAGAGACCCATTTCCAAAGCAGCTCATCTTGTCTAGGCCTACATGTTTTAACCCCCCACCCTCCTATAAGTCCCACCCAGTGTGTGTGCGTAACATTCCTCCTGTATATAGCTCTGCCCCTTTAGAATGTTGTCTGTGCCATGGCTGATTCCAGAACATAATGTACCTATTACCTTTGTTGCCCTGAGAGATTCCACCCATAGAATAGTTTGTTACGATTCCAAAACCTTACACCACTTTAACAGGAGCCCCTAAACCACAGCGGGACCTAGACTGTGTTCCAAATTGCACCCTATTCCCTTTACTATAGTGAATAGGTTGCCATTTGGGACAGAAGCCCAGGCATTTACATTGACATCATGGCACAGTTCTTTGGTTAAATAACAACTCAAATACATCTGTGCCAACACGGTTCCTTTCTATCAGAAAATAACTAACTGTACTGTGCTGCTGCAAGATGTTATTTTGGCAATGGGGACTGACAAAGGCCAAGAAAAATACTGCAGTTTCATTTTATCAGATAAGAACCGAACTAAACGGTTCAAAAGGTGTCTCAGAGCATGAGTACTGATCTAGGATCAGATTCCCACCTTTCCACATAATCATATTCATTAAGATCTAAAAAGGCTAAACTGATCCTTTATCAGCACTCTTACTCTGAAAGTCACTGTCAATATGGAACCAGAGGTAAAACAGCTGGGGGTATGGCAAGCTGCCCTGACCACATCCCAAATGACACCCTATTCCCAATGTAGTGCACTACTTTTGACCGGGGCCCATAGGGATCTGGCTAAAAGTAGTGCACTATATAAATAATAGGGTACCATTTGGAACACATACTTTGACTCTGCTGAGAGAAGCAGCTTCCTCTCCAGTTATACATAACCGCTGAAACGTCATGCATGTACAAGGTGATTACAAAGTAGTAAATAGCTTATCATCTTGAAGATTAATATGCAGGCAACTATAAGATTTAAAAGGAGTCACTCATGTTATTGGTAAACAAGCCAGGCTAGTTGGAGATGTTGGCCACCATGGGAAGGTGAGGTGATGTTATCTACAACAAACCACCATGCTCTTGCTATCTAGGTTACTTTATTGCCTAGTTTGCATGTCTTTGGACAAATGCTCAATCTTGTTTCAGTTATCCAAATCTTAGACCAGATATTATAATGTGCTGAATTATGGAGCCTTTATAAGCAATAAGATCTCAATCTTATTTTTCTTTCTTTTTGACTCCAGGAAGGATCATACATCACCCACAAATCTACAAAGACAGTCACCTTCAAGGTCATAGGCCTAGTGGAAACTTCTAGGGGGGAAAAAGCCTTCAGCGGATGGATGCCAAAAGGAGATAAGAGTTGTGTTAATATAAGTAAGTGTGATCGGATCAGCATCACCTTGACATTTTTTTTTTAACATGCTAATTGATTTACTACTGGGCTGGCAGTTGGAGAGGCAGGGACAGATCTCTTGGGGACTAGATCATGTGTAGCCTTGATTCCAGCCAACAAGAATATGGTGCGATTTCTGGTCACGCAAGACTAGGACACACGACATTGTAACTCTGTAGGCAATGGGCTATTCCTTGAAGCATATTTTTGCTCAAAACACTAATAGACTAACTTGTTGCTTATCAAGTAATGCAGCAACAGTATTAAACCTGTTAGGTATTACATTATTCTAGAAATGTTAACGTCCCATTACTGGTCTTCGGTAGGCTTCAATGGCCTTACCTTCCCTAGCCGTGACTTCACGTGATCACAAGTAGGCCTATGTTAACAACACTTTATTACATAACCACATAGTCACTCCCCATTCCTTTCTCTGATAGTCCTCTTCCCTTCCATTTAACATTACATGTTTTTAACATCTACATAACTCCCCATACCTTTCTTTGGAAGTCCTCTTCCCTTCCATTTAACATTACATGTTTTTAACATCTACATAACTCCCCATACCTTTCTCTGGTAGTCCTCTTCCCTTCCATTTAACATTACATGTTTTTAACATCTACATAACTCCCCATACCTTTCTTTGGAAGTCCTCTTCCCTTCCCTGCCCGAGACTTCCTGTCCAGCAGTTTGCTCTTGGGGCTGGTGGGGGGTACAGTGCCGTTAGTACCCCGGGAGGGGTCCCCGTTATCACTAAACGAGTCCCCTCTCCCAGAGTCTCTAGAAGAAGTCTTCCTGAGCCTCCTCTTCGCTTTGGCTTTGAGACGGGCCTCGTGGATACTGTTAGGTGCCGAAATCCAGTTGCCATTTATTTCGTTCTTGATGTTTTTGGTGATAATGCCATTCTCCTCTTCGCCCGATAGGAAAGAGTCACTCAGATCGTCTGCGTCTATTGGCGGGGGGTGAAAGACAAGGTAAGAAGGCAGTTTGACTGACTGACCAGAAAATACTATTTGCAGATGTTATATTTCATGAGAGAGGTTACAGGTAACTATAAGGTCATTTGATGTTTACAATGCACTAATTGTCTTATAAACATTCATTTATTATAATGCATTATCACTTTAAAACTGTTATTCTTGACTATATAAAATGTAAGGCCAGCAGAATACAAATCATGATCAGTGGTTACAGAAAACGCTGCAGTCACTGCAAGTTAGAGTCACCAGTAATCACTGAGCTACTTCCGCATCAAAAGTCCAGACAGAATAGACTGGTAAAGATAACTTACCAAGGGGGTTAGCGTTCAGCCATGCCTCGCAGTCAGTTGCCATTGTTTTAAAAAGGGGATTTGGAGCAGCGGAAAAGCGTGCGAAAAAAAAAATTATGCAGACACCTAAAATGATCAAATAACGTGTCAATTCATTTTGATGTGCATTCATATTATTGGCACGTCAACATGTCCAGACAAGCCCCCCTTCACCTGACCTAATTCATGCATTGATAATCTCCAGACTAAATACAAATCTGTCAACAAAATGTTTTCGGACAGCAGCACAGCAAATCACTTTTGTCAGTCAATCGCAAGCTCCTGCTGCGACGACGCACCACTATGCAGGCAAAACAATGACCGCATCGTTGTGCAGAAATCAATGACGAGATATTACACGGTACAAATGGTAAGCAATGAAACAACAAGAGTTAAATACAGCTTAAAGTTGATGCACTATATATAATTCATATTTCAGGGATAATTTGTATATTGTCATTAGCTTTGCAGGTATCAAAGTTGAAGGCTGCCTCGGTTGTTGTCACTTGGCAGCCCAAGTCCCAAGCGACGGGAAAATGCACGACAACAACAAAGCCAGCTATATTACAGTAGGTAAAATTATTTATCGTCGACTTAGAAGAGCTGCTCCATAATGTCATACATTAGCTGTCTACCTCTTGCGTGTCCAAAGGAAAATCACTGACCGTGTCTGCCGTTGAAGCTGCTAGTTGATGTGGTTTTAAATTCTGTTGTTTTTATGTTGTATACCCAGCAACACTTGGCATATAATTGTGTTTGAGATATCCGATTGGCTGACCTTGCAAACCTATTGTAAAGAGGGCACCAATCAAAATCTCGGATGAGACCTGGCTTCTCGTATTTTCTGTAGGGTCGACTTTCTAATTATGTAGTGCTGCCCCCTATCGTTGGGGTTGCAGAGTAGCAACAATACGTTTTTGTAAAACTTTCAACACTTGCTATAACGCTATTGCTATAATAACGACTTATAATAAGCGTTTTTGTGTTGGAGAAAAGGTCAAATAACTTTCATTGTTGTATTTGAAACCCAACAAAATAAGCCTAAGTCCTAAATTGTGCAATGTTAGACCCTAAAATAGCTAGAACATGTTGTTCATTATAGTGTAGGCCTAAGGGTTCTCAAACGTTTTAGGGCCTGGGACCCCTTTTGTGATAGAAAATTCATCAGGGACCCCCTCATAATCAGAACACAACTCGAGTGAGATAAAAATAGCATACAAGGAGTACTATGACTGGCAGTGCATGGCCGGATGAACCAAATCTCGGCCCTGGGAAGGAACATTTTAAAGGCCCATACCTTGTCATCGGAAAGTACATTTAGCAGTTTTCAAGCAAATTTCCTGCAATTCTGCACATTCTGTTATGGGGCAGAGAGATGTTTTTGTTGTTGCAGCTTTAAAGCTAATATCAATCAAATGTATTTATAAAGCCCTTTTTACATCAGCCGATGTCACAAAGTTCTATACAGAAATCCAGCCTAAAACCCCAAACAGCAAGCAATGCAGATGTAGCAGCACGGTGGCTAGGAAAAACTCCCTAGAAAGGCACGAACCTAGGAAGAAACCTAGAGAGGAACCAGGCTCTGAGGGGTGGCCAGTCCTCTTCTGGCTGTGCCAGGTGGAGATTATAACAGAACATGGCCAAGATGTTCAAACATTCATAGATGACCAGCAGGGTCAAATAATAATAATCATAGTGGTTGTACAGGGTGCAACAGGTCAGCACCTCAGGAGTAAATGTCAGTTGGCTTTTCATAGGGGGTCATTCAGAGTTAAAGACAGCAGGTGCGGTAGAAAGAGAGAGTCGAAAACATCAGGTCCGGGACAAGGTAGCACGTCCGGTGAACAGGTCAGGGTTCCATAGCAGGCAGAACAGTTGAAAGTGGAGCAGTAGCACGACCAGGTGGACTGGGGACAGCAAGGAGTCATCAGGCCAGGTAGTCCTGAGGCATGTTCCTAGGGCTCATGTCCTCAGAGAGAAGAGAAAGAGAGAGAGAATTAGAGGGAGCACACTTAAATTCACACCGGATAAGACAGGAGAAATACTCCAGAAATAACAGACTGACCCTAGCCCCCCGACACATAAACTATTGCAGCATAATTACTGGAGGCTGATACAGAAGGGGTCGGGAGACACTGTGGCCCTGTCCGACTATACCCCCGGACAGGGCCAACCAGGCAGGATATAACCCCACTCACTTTGCCAAAGCACAGCCCCCACACCACTAGTGGGATATCTAAAACCACCAACTTACTACCCTGAGACAAGGCCGTGTATAGCCCACGAAGATCTCCCGCACGGCACGAACCCGAGGGGGGCGCCAACCCCGGACAGGAAGATCACGTCAGTGACTCAACCCACTCAAGTGACGCACCCCTCCTAGGGACGGCATGGAAGAGCACCAGTAAGCCAGTGACTCAGCCCCTGTAATAGGGTTAGAGGCAGAGAATCCCAGTGGAGAGAGGGGAACCGGCCAGGCAGAGACAGCAAGGGCGGTTCGTCACTCCAGTGCCTTTCCATTCTCCTTCACACCCCTGGGTCAGACTACACTCAATCATAGGACCTACTGAAGAGATGAGTCTTCAATGAAGACTTAAAGGTTGAGACCGAGCCTGCGTCTCTCACATGGATAGGCAGACCATTCCATAAAATGGAGCACCATAGCAGAAAGCCCTGCCTCCAGCTGTTTGTTTAGAAATTCTAGGGACAATTAGGAGGCCTGCGTCTTGTGACCGTAGCATACGTGTAGGTATGTATGGCAGGACCAAATCGGAAAGATAGGTAGGAGCAAGCCCATGTAATGCTTTGTAGGTTAGCAGTAACACCTTGAAATCAGCCCTAGCCTTAACAGGAAGCCAGTGTAGAGAGGCTAGCACTGGAGTAATATGATAACATTGTTGGGTTCTAGTCAAGATTCTAGGAGCCGTGTTTAGCACTACTGAAGTATCCTGCAATTCTACACATTTCGCCAAGAGGCCAAGATAAAACTTTGCAATTTTGAAGCTTAAATTACAGTACATGTATGTAAAAAAATATATATATTTGGGCGAATACAAGAAGTATTGAGTTGAAATATAATTGGTGAAGTAGGTACTGTGTGTGGATACCAATATCCGTGTGAGCTTCCCAGGCCCATGTTGCCCAGGGGTAAGAACATACAGTACCAGTCAAAAGTTTGGACACACCTACTCATTCCAGAGTTTTTCTTTATTTTTCCTATTTTCTACTTTGTAGAACAATTGAAGACATCAAAACTATGAAATAACACATATGGAATCATGTAGTAACCAATTTTTTTTTAAACAAATCAAAAAATATTTCTGTTTCTTCAAAGTAGCCACCCTTTGCCTTTATGACAGCTTTGCACTCTCTTGGCATTCTCTCAACCAGCTTCACCTGGAATTATTTTCCAACAGTCTTGAAGGAGTTCCTACATATGCTGAGCACTTGTTGGCAGCTTGTCCTTCATTCTGCAGTCCAACTCATCCCAAACCATCTCAATTGGGTTGAGGTGGGGTGATTGTGGAGACCAGGTCATCTAATGCAGCACTCCATCACTCTCCTTCTTGCTCAAATAGCCCTTACACAGCCTGGAGGTGTGTTGGATCATTCTCCTGTTGAAAAACAAATTATAGTCCCACTAAGCGCAAACCAGATGGGATGTTGTATTGTTGCAGAATGCTGTGGTAGCCATGCTGGTTAAGTGTGCATTGAATTCTAAATAAATCACTGACGGTGTCACCAGCAAAGCACCCCCACACAATCACACCTCCTCCCCCATGCTTCACGGTGGGAACCACACATGCAGAAATCATCCATTCACCTACTCTGCATCTTTTTAAAATTTATTTTTTATTTAACCTTTACTTAAGTAGACAAGTGTTTAACTAGATAAGTATTTAACCAAAGGTTGGAAACAAAAATATCAAATTTGGACTCAAATTTGCTTGTGTTTCTTGGTCCAAGCAAGTCTCGTCTTATTATTGGTGTCCTTTAGTAGTGGTTTCTTTGCAGCAATTCGACCATGAAGGCGTGATTCACGCAGTCTCCTCTGAACAGTTGATGTTGATATGTGTCTGTTACTTGAACTCTGTGAAGCATTTATTTGGGCTGCAATTTCTAAGGCTGGTAACTCTAATGAACTTATCCTCTGCAGCAGAGGTAACTCTGGGTCTTCCATTCCTGTGGCGGTCCTCATGAGAGCCAGTTTCATCATAGCGATTGATGGTTTTTGCGACTGCACTTGAAGAAACTTTCAAAGTTCTTGAAATGTTTTGCATTGACTGACCTTCATATCTTAAAGTAATGATGGACTGTTGTTTCTCTTCGCTTATTTGAGCTGTTCTTGCCATAATATGGACTTAGTCTTTTACCAAATAGGGCTATCTTCTGTATACCACCCCTACCTTGTCACAACACAACTGATTGTCTCAAACGCATTAAGAAGGAAAGAAATTCCACAAATTAACTTTTAACAAGGCAAACCTGTTAACTGAAATGGTTGAGAGAATTCCAAGAGTGTGCAAGGCTGTCATCAAGGCAAAGGTGGCTACTTTGAAGAATCTCAAATATAAAATATATTTTGATTTTTTTAACACTTATTTGGTTACATGATTCCATATGTGTTATGCCATAGTTTTGATGTCTTCACTATTATTAGAAAATAGTAAAAATAAAGAAAAACCTTTGAATGAGTAGGTGTGTCCAAACTTTTGACTGGTACTGTAGATATTTAAGTAATACACGATTTCCCTAATCTCTACTAGACTACTTTTCCCCATTTCAAAACGTATAGCATTGTGTTCTGTAAATGAGAAAAGTCCAATCGATTATACATAACAAGTTGTTACTGGGAAACTGTCCAAAGATAGATAGTTTATTGTATAATTTTTTTTTTGTAATGTCAATGATCAAGTCCAAGGGTGCAGTTCACTTGACAAAGTCTGTGCTATCAAAAGGAATAATCATTATAGAATTAGTTTTGTCTGACAAGTGTAATATCCTACCTTAACATCTGGGGGCGCTCCCCTCAAACAGTAGAACGTCACAATGCCCCATGCACATGGAAGTACCAGTTTTTCTCATCCGCAAGGATTTTATTTATGCACATAGTTTTTTACTGTGTTTTGCTTTCCAAATTGTCTAATAAACTAAACTCATTATTTTGCATCCCATTATTCAATGTGAGAAAATAGAGAAAATTGCTAACTTGGTAACACACACACCACAGGAGGTTGGTGACACCTTAATTGGGGAGGACGGACTCGTGGTAATGGCTGGAGTGGAATAGGTGGAATGGCATGAAATACATCAAACGCATGTTTTCCATGTGTTTGATGTCATTCCATTTGTGCCGTTCCAGCCATTATTATGAGCCGTCCTCCCCTCAGCCTCCGCCACTGATACACAAACAGCTTTCTCTCTTAACATTTTTATTCAAATGATCGCATCAGAAAATAACCATAAGAAAAGTTCAACAAAATCTTAAACACAATCTTAAAACTTGGAGCAAAATTCACAGTGTAGAAAACAGAGAGAGAGAGAGCAAGTTTCAAACCCTGCCTCGACAATATATTATACTGACTTAAAATCACACTTAATTTAACTCTTAACACTTAATTTAACTCTTAAATAACACACATGGTCCAGTTCAAGTTTCTCTACAGTTTAAAGGCACTGTATAAATTATTTAGACATTTGCAAAATATTGAACCTGATTGTGACAAACTTTACAATTCACAAAGTTGTCAAAGTATTTTTAAATTAAATCAAATACGGGACAAAACACAATAGAAGAAAACCTGAAGAAAACGTATGGCGATACTTTGGCAAAACTGTATCTCAATTTAAAGGAAAATTCAACACAAAAACATATATTTAGGTATTTGTTTCATTAGTCGATTGTTGATATAGTCCCAAAATGTTCTGCTTGTCAGAATTTTGGGACTAAAGCATTTACAGCACTTAAGTTGTCAAGATATGTAACTTTCAAAATTGATGCAAAATGCATCATACAGGGATGATTTCTGTATTTTGAAAGTTACAAATCTTTCAGACTAATATGTCTTTGTCCATGTCTGTCGGGAACCGTATTCCATTTTGTCTCAATGAACAGACACAGTAGGTATAACAAGTGTAGGCCTTCCTATCCTCCAGTTATACACAAAAACACTGTGTAATGAAATATACATTCAAAATTCAACATCCGAATGAAACCAACCCGAGGATTACTTCTACATCTACCAATGGCAGATAAGTTCTAAGGCACTTTGTATCTAAAAACATAGGATGTAATATCCCTAACACTTTACAGACTAAAATTAAAAGTTAAATCAAATGATTGTAGTACTATTTGGAGTACAGCTACATAGAACAACATGTAACCAGAACCAGGACAAATACTAATATGGATGAGTTTCAGTTCACTATATCACAGAATCTAACTTCTACAATAATTACTAGAAAGAAGGCTGTGTTTATTCCTGTGATGAAAAACAAACACATTTATTCTCTACTACAAATAAATCAAAGGGTGAAAGATAGATAAATATATTTTTAACACAAATCTTTGGTGACCGGTTTTCATTTTCACAAATATTAACACTCTAACCTTTTTAAACTACAGTATTTTTATACTATGTACAAAATCAAACATATTGCTACATTGTATATAGCCTTGTTATTGTTATTTTGTTGTGTTACTATTTTCTTTAGCAAATATTTTTCTTTCTTTTTAACTCTGCATGGTTGGGAATGGGCTCGTAAGTAAGCATTTCACGGTAAAGTCTACACCTGTTGTATTCAGCGCATGTGAATAATAACATTTGGTTTGATTTGATTTTTAGCAATGAGTTTAGCAATCGCTCTTCTCTCCGGGTCCAGTGCATTTTACCGTGACTTCCATCCGATATGTCATTTATTCATGTCTCCTTCGTTGAGTGGTCCTTGGCAATCTCAGATCACTCAGTCTGGTACTTGACAGTACCGAATGATGAGTATAGGTCAGAGGTCACTCTGTAGCTGAGGGGTCAGTTAGTGCACCAAGAAAACTCTCCTCTGCCAGCTGAGACAGGTACTTCTGTGAAGAGCACAAATATAAAAGTTAGCTTTGTGTACGTCGTTGTAGAGTTCTCCTTTAAATGGGATATTCAACTGCCTTCAAATACTTAGCCTATAACACGGCTATCCACGTTTCACCTTTATTTCACTTACCACTATGATACACTACAACTCCATCTGACTTCCTGTGAATTTTAAAATAAGGAGACCTGATTTATCTGAAACTCCTCAGCCAGAGCTACTGCTGTTTGACACAATAGTGAAGGAGGGAGACCTCAGAGAGTGGAATGTTCTGAGAGAGAGGCAGGTGCTTCCTGAACAGACATTAACCTGTCTAGTTTCTACATTCACTGTGTTTCCCCAGTCCTGTTAAAGGCTAAAACCATCATCACCAGCCTGCTCTCAGCTAAGCGGGCAGCAGCAGGGAGCCCCCACACACACAATCACACACACAAAACCCCTCAGCTTTTGACGGACAGCGCAACTGTTCTTGAGGTTTTTTACCCTCGCAATGTAATCCATCAAATGTGAAGGAATCTTTTCCCCTTCTGGCTGCTTTCAGCTGTGCAGTTTTGCATGTGTGTGGGGTGTTTGCGTGCGAGTGTGTGTGTGTGTGTGGATGTGCCTGGATGGGCATTGGGCACTAATAGGTAACCTAATACAACTCCCAGTACTCAACACTGTGAGGGGGCCTTCCTGTAGTCAATGGGCTGCCCCTTCTACTGCCTGTTCACAGCCGCACAGAAATACCCTGGCCTGCTGAACCAAGAGCCTACTGGGAAGGAACCTTCAGAATGTTTTTACTTTACTTGAAGAGCACAATGGGTCTAACAAATGTAGGACTTTCTATCCGCCAGTTAGTCTACACGTTGCCTGTATACAAAGTAGGTCCCCAGGAAGGACTAGAGCAGCTGGGAGCCTTTAGGAAGTAAAGTAATGGATAGACTCCCATGGGCGCCACACTAACACCCTCTACTCTACTCACTCATCGAAAGTCTCATTTTCTGACACCCCACTGTAGGACCCCCCCCCCCCCCCCCCGCCACCCACTGTGAAGAGGGAAAAAAGCTTTGGATTGTGCTGCCAGTTTTGACGTGTGTGTGTGTGTAATAGAGATAGTGAGTGACTGATCTCTGTATCTCGTGCTCTGTCCCATGGTTGGGTAACATGTGCCACACTGTAACTCAACTCTAAAGACATTCTTCTGAACTTTTGGTCTCACAATGACGTCACTGAGTGATAAGCTTCCAAGCGTTCCCCGTAATAACTAATACATGTCGCACATATGTTCATGACTCTTCTGCAAGGGGCAGTGTAAGTTAACGATGGAGAGGGTTAGTGTTTCCTGCTATCAAAATCTTCATCATCATCATCATCATCATCATCATCGTTCATCCCCTTCCTTCCTTCTTTCTCTTCTTCTTCCTCCTCCTCCTGCTGCTCCTCCTCCTCATCCTTCTCCTCCTCTTCTTCTTCCTCCTCCTCCTCCTCCCGCTCCTCCTCTTCTTCCTCCTCCTCCTCCCCTCTTCCTCTTCCTCATAACCATGTCTAATTAGAACGACCTATGTTAATAGTAAATGTGTTGCTGTACCTGAAGGTTCCTGTAGTGGACAGTACTGCGACAGTGAGAGGTCTTGGCTGTCTCCTCGCTGGTGTAGAACAGGCCACACAGCTTACAGTAGAACCCCGTACTGGGCACGATGAACTCCACCCCTAGAACAGCAACACACCAATCAGAAAACTGCTAATACACCTCTAGAACAGCACAAACCAATCAGAGAACAGAACATGTACCCCTACAGCAGCCGCAGACCAATTAGAGAAGAGAATCCCCCGACCAAACAACAGCATCAGACCAATCAGAACACAGCCCATGTACCTCTAGAACTCTTATTAAAAGTTGTTACAAATGTGATTAGATTGTTACTACACTGGGACTAGAATAACGTAATGTAGTGTTACCAATGTAACTGACTGGCTAGAGAGGTTACCCAGGGCTAACTCCCAGGTCTGAAACAGACACGTTTTCAAAGGCAGCTAGGAGGAAAGTCAGCGGGCAGCATGGTCCCTCCACCCCTCATCAGTAGCCTTGTTGTCAGTGTGACAGAGGGAAGTTGTTAACTCTTCAAGCTGATCTAGATCAGCTGCACTGTCACTGTCTCTCTCATGGGAGAACACAACGCTGCAGCCAGACACCACTCAATTGTGAATCTATCTCAGCCATGCTGTCAATGACCGTAGCATTTGGCTGTGAAACACACACACACACACGGTGCACATACACTGACACACACCCACGTACACACACACACACACACAAACACACACACACACACACACACACACACACACACACACACACACACACACACACACACACACACACACACACACACACACACACACACACACACACACACAGCACACAGCACACACACACACGATGCACATACACACACACACACGGTGCACACACACACGATGCACATACACACACACGGTGCACACACACACACACACTCGAAGGCCATCATTGTCCACTCATGTGTAGCGTTCACCAACGAGGCACAGTAGGTCATGTGTGCCTATGTCATTCCAGGCCTAAATAAACACATCTCAGGGGTGCGTTTAACACCGTGCTCTCAACAATTGGCCAGCTGATGCTACCACATGCGCTCTTTCACTCCAGGTAAAGATAGCATTGGTATAACAGGTTGTTGATTAATAATCATATTATATTCAATAAGCTTTATTTGTCCCCAAGGCCAAGGGGCAATTGTTACTGGGCTTAAAATGACATTGCAGATAGCATACATACAACAACAACAATACTTCATGTAAATAAAAGTAGTTTGGTCCTTACCCAGAGGGATGCTGTGTTCACTGATAATCTTCTCCTGCCCTCTAGAAGGTGAGGGAGCCCCTATGTCTATCAGGTTTATAGGACGTGGGACATGTGTTGAATTCTGGATGACTGTAAATGAGAAGTGAACATAAGTTACCTATAAAATCTAGAAGAATAACATCTGTACAATAATAAACAGGAAACAAGGATGACGATTCAGAATCCCGATACTGGCTTATTTGATTTGTACCTCTAGGAGTCTCAGCCTTGTGCTGCTGTATGTCTGGCTCCATGACCGTTACTTCCCTCCCCACGTCCTCCATCTTGTGTATTACATCCTGGGTCTTGCTGCTTTCATACGCACCAGCGTGATTGGTTTGCGCCAGCTCCTGCGTCGGCGCTCCACTCTTCAGTACTTCAGCTTCCAAACACGTCTCTTCCAGGGCTGCCTTGAACTCCGGGTTGGGGAAATCATCCAGATCTGAACTGAGCTGTTCTGAGGCTACTGGGATGGGTAGCTGTGGCTGTGGCTGTGGCTGTGGCTGTGACTGTAGCTGTGGCTGTGGCTGTGGCTGTGGCTGTGGCTGTGGCTGTGGCAGTGACTGGTCTGTGGGGCTGGGGTTTGTGCTAATTTCCCCATCTTTCTCCTCTGTAGGTATAGGATCCACCACCCCACCTACCCCACCTCCTCTGCCCAACTCGGTATCCTCTCTCTGGGCTAACTCCTTCTCAGAGCAGGGCCTGGGACTGGGGGTGGAGGTTGATCGTGGAGCCTCCTCCCCCTCCTTCTCCTCTTCCTCCTCCTCCTCCTCCTCCTCCTCCGTAGGATCCTTGTGGAGGTCTGAGGCTGACCCGTCCTCGTGCTCCTGCAGCTCAGGGAGGTCCGGTTCGATGATGGAGTCGTCCTCTCCTACCTCGTCCACTGTGACCAGCTCCTCCATGTTCTTGGGGTACCAGCACTCACCCTCCGTGTCGTCCCCACTCTCCCACTCCTCCGCCTCGCTGTCTTTTTCTCTCTCATGCTTGCCACTTCGTTGAGGAGAAACAGACTTCTCTTTGGATCGCTGATCCTCAGCGGTTTCTCCCTGTAATGATATGGCATTTGTTTGTAAATAAGATATACTGTACATGTCCAACTTCTGATTTACGTATAAATCTTATTTACTTAAAAAAAAAATCCTATCACTTACGTTATTTTCAGTAATCTCTATTTCCGGTTTCTCCGTCCCGTGTCTCATGGTGGGTTTCTCGCTCCTTCCCCATGTCGGGGACACTCCTCTCTGTCTTCTGTCTTCTCCTGTCCTGGTGGGTAGAGACTCCTCTCCCAGCTCTGACTCTGAGTGTCTGGATCTGTGGTAGTCCCCTCCATCCCTCCTCTTTGACTTGACTCTCTCCTCATGTCTCTGGTACTGTGGCCTCAGGGGCTTCTCTGACTTGTACACGTGTTGTGTTTTGTAGGAGTCCTCATCCATGTTCCTGTACGAAGGGAAGGGGGGCATCCCCTGAGGGCTACCCCGCGGGTGGGGGTACCAGTCTCCCCCCCTGTTTCCCCCCCTCATCCCCTCCCCTCTTCCTCCTCCTCTTTCGTCCGCTGATCTGGGACTGATCCGGTCTCGGTCGGAGCGTTTCAGGTACGGCTTGTTCCGTCGATCCTGCATCCTCCCGTTCAGCCTGTCGTCATCCTCTGTACCTCCGTTCCTCCATGGAACCTCCTCCCTTTCCCTCTCTCGTTCTCTGTCCTCATCCCCCCTTCTCATGTGTTTGGCGGTCCAGGAGCCCCGTTCCGGGCCTCCTCGGCAGGGTGTCCCCTGCGGGCTGTGGGCTGAACTACAGGAGGTAAAGCTGGGGCTGTGGGAGCGAGGGCTCAGAGAGCGGCTGATGGGACTACGGGACCGCGCTCTCTCTGGCATGTAGCTGGGAGGAAATAATATAATTAATATGCAGTTTGTAGTCAGGAAGTAGTGTTGGATAATTTCATCCATTATTTGTTGTTTTCTACAGGGGATCGATCGTACATAGACAATCGCATATTACAACAAAAAATTGCCGCTAAGAAAATGTACAAGGAAAGAATGAAACAAGTCGCCTTACTGATCAATCTCCTGCATCTCGTCCCTTTCCCTCAGAGAGTTGATATCCTGGATGATTGAATCAACGTCTTTACCTGGTTTCTGTATGAACAGAGCGTTTTACACCATAACATGATACTGTACAGTAGATAAAGAACACAGTTGGTGTGAGCTAAATAACAACTGTAATAAACATTTCAACACCACAATGTCAACCCAGTACAACTCACCTTGAGCTGAAGCTCCTTGTATCTCTTGGACATCCTGATCAGTAGTTTCTGATCGTTGATCGTGGCTGGAGTCAGCTGGTAATATTGAACCATAGCCTGGGCCGCCTCAATGTACGCCATCTCCACAAACGCCTGTGGAGTGAAGAGGAAGAGGAAGAGCACGAATACTTTATTGATCCATTTTCCCTTACAGTCCAAGAAAATGTGTCTTACATTTTACCCCCAACCCCTTCTAAAGGCATGCAAACACACACACACAGGTTGGAGATGTTTGCGCAGAGGGTATTCACAGTGCAGGCTGCAACGCCCCATGCAGATTTTAGGGCTTAAGTGCCTTGTTCAAGGGCACAACAGCAGTTGAGTGGAGTGAGAGAAAGACACCAGTGTTAGACAACTGTTTGTGACAGTTTAACGTCCTTTTTTTCAAATAAAATTTTTGCAATAACATATGTCAAACAAGGTGCGAGCAAATCTTCTATATCCCAGCCAGCTTATCATATTTCATTGGCCTCATAAATCAAAAAGACAGTTACAATCTGCTCAGATACATTTCTGGGTAACCAACACCCATGATTTTAGTGTAGTCGAGCCCCTTGAATGTGATGTGGGTGACATTAATGAGTCATTTTAATACAGTGTCTGATAAATGAAATTCTAGAGACTGAGTGAGACATCATGTTCTGTGATAAAATGGTTGGATGGACCATAGGAAAAAAAGACATCATTATCACATTACAATAGAAAATGGTCCATGAAACCGTAGGCGAAAAAGGCATCTTATCGTATTACAAGATAATATGAAGTGGAAACAATTCATCTGGTCCAAAGCAACACAGGGGTACTGGTCCATAGCAACACAGGGGTACTGGTCCATAGCAACACAGGGGTACTGGTCCATAGCAACACAGGGGTACTGGTCCATAGCAACACAGGCGTATTGGTCCATAGCAACACAGGCGTATTGGTCCATAGCAACACAGGGGTACTGGTCCATAGCAACACAGGGGTACTGGTCCATAGCAACACAGGGGTACTGGTCCATAGCAACACAGGCGTATTGGTCCATAGCAACACAGGGGTACTGGTCCATAGCAACACAGGCGTATTGGTCCATAGCAACACAGGGGTACTGGTGCATAGCAACACAGGCGTATTGGTCCATAGCACCACAGGGGTATTGGTGCATAGCAACACAGGGGTACTGGTGCATTGCAACACAGGGGTATTTGAAGACATTAGAGAACTGCTCCAGTTGTCAAGGGCATTGACCCTTTTCTCCCAACAAATATATGTGACTAATATTGTGACTAGACTCCACCGTAGAGCAGTAGACGTTTGTGAGGGGGGGAAATGGGGTATCTGGTCCATAGCAACCGAGGGTTATTTCAAGACGTTCGCAAAGGGCCACACTTCCTTTGGTTTGCGTTTCTCCATGGCAGTTCTTTGTTCATTGAAGTGTGACTTGACTCCTTAGTGGTGCTGTATACATTAGTGAGTATTTGTTCTGCAGTGATATCCCACAGGGCTAATGGCAGTAGCTGTGAGGGTAAAGCGAAACCACAGGTTTGTTCTTTGAGGCATTTCCAACGACTAGGGCTCACTGTGGGAAGTCTGTCTGGGTAGGCCTCAGTTGTTAAGTTAATCGTTTAATTCACCTTTTAATAATCATCAGGTAAGACCAAAAACGAGCTCACTTTCTGGCCCTTCTGGGACTGGAGGACTGGAGTTGTGTACTTGTGTTTGGAGTTGTGTACTTGTGTTTGGAGTTGTACACTCATGTTTTAAGAGAATAACATTGTACTGTACCTGGTGGGTAGAGCGCATGAGGATGTAGTTGGTGACTTTCCCGAAGGGCAGTCCCAGGTTGATGACATCATTCTCTGTGCAGCTGCCCTCGGGGAGGTTGCAGATGTGGACGACCCGTCCTGTGATTGATTTCCTGGGTGGAAATGGCTAAAATAAAGAGAAATAAGAAAAATGCATCAGTATGTTTATTACTGTTAAAACATCATACGATTTGTGTAATATTTCACTGTATTTCATGTATTATTTACACTAGTAAAAGTCTGATTAAAATAGTCAATTACAGGTATGCTCTTATCTAAAATTACAAATATAAAAAAACTTTTTTAAGGTCAATGAAAATGTTTGAACCTACTTCAGCCACAGACTGTAGACCTAGACTAGACTGTGGGGAACTATTTCCTCTCTAATGTCAAAGCACTTCAACATTATCACTCACACTCTTAGAGCGTATCTCTCCACCTCAGTGGCTCTGATATAAATAGATCCCTGGTGAAGCGACACGGTCGCCGTGACAGCGTGACAATAATAATGAGAGCTTTCTCGCTTGGATTTGGGAACATGTCAGCTGACCAGGTACAGACATACATAGCACACACACACACACACACACACACACACACACACACACACACACACACACACACACACACACACACACACACACACACACACACACACACACACACCACACACACACACCACACACACACCACACACACACACACACACACACCCGACCCAGACATCCTAGTCATCTTTGCCACTAATCCCTCTGGATTGCCAAGTATAGCAACCCCCCGCTCCTCTCCCCCACCTCCTCCCTACCTCCCCCCTCGCTCTCCCTCTCAGAGTGGTGTAATTTACACCCAGGGGCAGCACTCAGCTCTGAGGTAAAAACCATTGGCCTCTCGTCTGACTGACTAATGGCCAACAAAGTAAGTGAATGAAGAGGGCGTCAACACTTTTCCCTAACAGCTAGGACACCAGATGTAATGGGAATCAGCATCATGGGTCAACCTATGGAATATATCAACCACTGTGTTGTTCAGTTGATACAGCACTGGATATACAGTAACATATGGTACTGTACACTACTCAGACATTTAATGTTCACTTACAGGAAGACATTTAACATATCTTTATTTTTTATGTATCTGTAATCTTTCATTCTGCATCGTTGGAAAAAGGACCCGTAACTAAGTATTTCGCTGTTAGACTACACCTGTTGTTTACAAAGAATGTGACAAATACAATTTGATTTGATTTGGATTTGGAAATTCCAGGCCAAACCGGGATCGTTCCTAACCCTAACTTTCACCTTCAGATCACTTCAAAGCAAAATGTGTTTATGTGTCACATAAAACACCACTGACAGACAGTCCCTGACAGCCGGGGGTTTGGGTGACCATGATATTACCCAGGACGGTCATAAATCCCTCCATGTTCTCCCCTAACCTCTGCCCTCTCTACTGTACAATATGTCAGGTAGTGCTGGATTTCTTCCGATCAGATTTATAAGAACAACAACACTGCAGCCTATCAGACCTGATCTGTCCGTAACCATGACATTACCCCAGAGACAGGCTGCCCAGCTAGCCTGACAGACAGTCCCCCTCTTACCTCTTACCTCTACCCTTTGTCCTCTCTGCCTTCTGTAAAATGTCCGGTAGTGCTGGAATTCTTCTGGAAAAATTACCTTTACATGTAAGAACAACACTGTAGCCTGACTAGGGTTGCAAAGGGAGGGTATATTAGTGGTAACTTTCTAAGTTTACCAGTACACTACCACAAGTTTGGTAACTTTAAAGGCATTTATGGAATTTTATAGCGGCCTTTTTAGGTATTTAAGATTATCTCTGGCCCTCAGTGTGGCGTTATCACATGTAAAATATATAACATAATAAAATGATGATTTTAAAACAGAGAAATAGAATGACAAAGCTGTACAACATGCTAAATATAAACCATCAACTTAGTGAATACCATTGGTGTTAAATATGAGCGTTTCAGCATGAAGTATCCTTTATTTATTTTTACACACAGTTATTTATTTTACTATGCCAATATGTCTTTGTTGTAAATGTTTTGCAGTTTTGAAAAAAGTCAATAGTTGGAAGAGTTGCAGAGTTAATTGAAAATAATGCCATTGTTGATTAGAAGCTTTTTTCATTATTTAGGCTATTTTCTCTTGAAACTGGACAATATGGATACATATATAAAAAATGACTACTTAAAAAAAAAGTTATTAAAGTATAAATTACCAAAGTTACCATAGATTTCCACAGATTACCTGTTAATTACCAAAATTACTGAAGTTCTGTTAACTTTTGTAAATTACCGGTAGTTTTGCAACCCTTAGCCTGACGGGCCTAAACTGTCCTTAACCATGATACTACCCAGAGAACCATGATTCTACCCCAGGAACGGGCCGCCCAGCCTGCCTGACAGACAGGCACACATGTGCGACAGTCTGGTATCTGATTCTCCTGGGTCTGGGCCTGTCAGTAACAGTAGCCAGGGCCAGGGATGGTGTTGTTTTTATAAGGAACTTGTACAGAGGAAATCTAGCACCAACAGATGTTTTACAAGAGGTAGAGAGGATAGGGGGACAGGGATATTGAAGTACTGATGTTGCTCTGTTTTTAAAGTTTCCTTTCACTGCCCCCAACTTGCATTGTGCTTGATGGTCCCTATACACCAGGTCACAGGCTAAAATGGGGGAACTCTTACCAGCGTATCTGTATAGCTACCTATTTCCAATAAGGAATGCTGCTACATTTGATAGTAGACAGAAAACTAGACAATACTAGTAGATGTGATGAGTTGGGAAAGTTGTGTCAAAAGAACATTGCTACTATGCTGCTACCCTATAATCCTCCCCTTAACCCAAGATTAGAACCAAGATGTTACACCCCAACATTAGAATCAAGATGTTACACCCCAAGATTAGAACCAAGATGTTACACCACAAGATTAGAACCAAGATGTTACACCCCAACATTAGAACCAAGATGTTACACCCCAAGATTAGAACCAAGATGTTACACCACAAGATTAGAACCAAGATGTTACACTCCAACATTAGAACCAAGATGTTACACCCCAAGATTAGAACCAAGATGTTACACCCCAACATTAGAACCAACATGTTACACCCCAAGATTAGAACCAAGATGTTACACCCCAAGATTAGAACCAAGATGTTACACCACAAGATTAGAACCAAGATGTTACACCAGAAGATTAGAACCAAGATGTTACACCCCAAGATTAGAACCAAGATGTTACACCCCAACATTAGAACCAACATGTTACACCCCAAGATTAGAACCAAGATGTTACACCCCAACATTAGAACCAAGATGTTACACCCCAACATTAGAACCAACATGTTATACCCCAACATTAGAACCAACATGTTACACCCCAAGATTAGAACCAACATGTTACACCCCAACATTAGAACCAACATGTTACAACCAAAGATTAGTATACAGTTTGTGAAAAGAACATTGCTACTGTGCTGCTACCCTGGACTCATCCCATAAAACCTAAGATTAGAAGCAAAACGTTACACCCCAAGATCAGTAGGTAGTTTATGTGAAGAACACTGCTACTGTGCTGCTACCCTAGACTAATCCGCTATCCCCAATGTTAATCTATCCAAAGCCCTGATTGCCTACAGGGTTAAATAACTGTCGTTTAACTGCGTCTGGCCCGCCACCTGATTTTAACGGTTTCAGATGCGAGAGTGATAATTCTATTTGCGGCTCTGTGCCAACTACCACTAGGCTAAGCTAGCTAGTTAACGTGCACACACCCACGTACACACACACACACACACACACACACACACACACACACACACACACACGAAAGGTCACAGCAGCCCAGTCAGTAAACAGCAACAAAAATAGACAGCAACAGGCTGTTAATGTCCTTGAGGTGAAAGAGGGAACAAGAGTCTTGCCACCGGCCCGGCCGGTCTTCGGGGTTGTATCAGTCAGAGTGTTTGCCTTGGAAATATGTGGTCCAGCGATCTGGACACTTGTTCATGCTTTTACATCCTTTGGATCCATATATTGAGGGTCAAACAGTGTCTGTTTCTGGGCTTGGGGAAGACGTTGACGCTTCTTAAACACAGCTTTAGGATCTTGGATCAGATTACCCTAGTCATAAACCATTAGGAGGATGCCTGTCTGACCTTGTATCAGTGGTTATGGGCTAGACTTGTTCATACCTTTATACAGCCTGAGCCTTACCCCTGACTTGAGGGTCATACGGTGTAAATGTTCTTGGGCTGTGGAAAGGTGTCAACACTTCTTAAACACTGCTGTAGCATTTTTTTATTTAACCTTTATTTAACTAGGCAAGTCAGTTAAGAACAAATTCTTATTTACAATGGCAGCCTAGGAACAGTGGGTTAACTGGCTTGTTCAGGGGCAGAATGACAGATTTTTACTTTGTCAGCTCGGGGATTTGATCTAGCAACCTTTCGGTTACTGGCCCAACGCTCTAACCACTAGGCTACCTGCAGTAGCAATGACATTACCCCTTGCTTCAATTGTAACCATTGGAAGGGTGTAACAAAAAAAAGCCTGACATTGTATCAGTGGTTAAAGACAGTTTCTGTAATATAAATCTATGTACTGTAGTGTATTGCAGATTTAAAAAAATAAATGATCCCCAAAATGACCAAAAGGAACCACTGGTCCTTACGTTGACATTGGACATTGTTAGTGTGTATATTACTAATTTAGCTGATCTACAACAGCTGTGGATGGACTGGAGTGTTGCTGTTGATTAGTGTGTGGAGGCTGACAATGGCAGATGATTTACACATCTCGTAAACGTGATTGGGTTTACTGGGGTACGGGGAGCTGCGTTTCTGTTGGGAGATTGTATTACAATCACACACTATCTGACCTTCAGATCTGGGTTCAAATACTATTTCTAATACTTTATCTGGGCTTACTTGAGCTTCACCTAGCGCGATGGAACCAATAGAATAGTTGTAAAAGTGCAATCCCCGCCCATCTGGCACTCAAGGCAGACTAGAGCAAACTGTTAGTATTTGAAAGATTTCAAATAGTATTTGTGGTCTGGTGACCTATTCATCAGGAACTGAAGTGAAGTTACAATTGTAATACATGAGGCAGTTAGTCAAGTTACCAAAGGCCCGGCCTGGCAAATGTCATTGTGGCTAGTAAACCACATTTGAAACGTGTGACTGGAATGATATGACATTGTGATGTTTATCACATGGTTTACATGTGATGGTCTTTGATGTCAGTGTTCAATTGATATTGACTTTGCAATCAATTACAAGAAAGACAGATGAAAAAAAAGAGAGATCGAGAGAGAGAGATGTTTTCGTGCACCAGTGAATGTTTTGATACTGCTACCGAGAGTCAATCAAACATGCTTGCAAATTCCCACTTTCACTCTCAGCAGTCTCAGCAGTAGTTCCGCCCCATAGACAAACCACTAATAAAGAACACAGCCCTTTACACCCATACCCGTATACGGGTTGAAAGTAGCAGATTTGGACACTAATAAGCGCTTAAATTGGAGAGCAGTGGCTGTACAGTAACATGCTATACATGACGTCAGAGCTCAGGCTTTGCGCTTCACAGCTATGAATGGGTTTTGACTGACAACCATTCTGAACATGATGACAACCATCCCTCACGCTAATTGGCCAACTTTTTGCAAACGTTTGGTTGTCTGAATGAGGTAAATTCTGAAAATTACGAGGACTCTATGTATTTTGAAAGATGAGACGATGAGGATTGTTATAAATACCGCTTCGATGTCATACAAGCAAGCCAAACATCTGTCAGTCCAAATGTGCACTTCACATGTCCATATCATGTTTGATGTCCAGTTACAAGATGACATGGTGTTATACCCTGGGTTGTCCTGAACAGAATGAGTCTGTTTGTTGTATTGTGAAGACAATGTGCCGCGGACCACGCATCTGAATGCTCTCATGACTCTATTCCATGCGCACTAAATGTAGGATCTGCTTCTCTGAATTGCCGTGTGAAAGCCTTACACTGTAAGATCCTATTTTATAACTTAGCTAGTCATGTTTGCAATAGACCAAGCTTTTAAATGATGCTCACCAGACACTGACTGCGATTTAATGGACCACTTTACACTCTCAACCAAACGTTTCATTTTGAACTCTACACTTTACACTCTCAACCAAACGTTTCATTTTGAACTCTACACTTTACACTCTCAACCAAACGTTTAATTTTGAACTCTACACTTTACACTCTCAACCAAACGTTTCATTTTGAACTCTACACTTTACACTCTCAACCAAACGTTTAATTTTGAACTCTACACTTTACACTCTCAACCAAACGTTTAATTTTGAACTATACACTTTACACTCTCAACCAAACGTTTCATTTTGAACTCTACACTTTACACTCTCAACCAAACGTTTAAGTTTGAACTATACACTTTACACTCTCAACTAAACATTTAATATTGAACTATACACTTTACACTCTCAACGTTTAATTTTGAACTCTACACTTTACACTCTCAACCAAACGTTATGACTAGCAGCGTGCTGTTCCCCTCGAGAGACATTCCTGTTTGTTTATCCAACGTTGGATGAACGTTAGATCCTTGTCGTTGTACGACCAGGGTGCTGACCACGTTCCTAAAACAGAGGGCCCGGCCACGCCTTGGATCGCCGTGGAGTCCCCTTGGTTTAGAACTCAACCTCTCTGCACCGCCAAGCCCTCCTGTGGATCTGTGTGTGTGCTTGAGGTCTCAATTCTGTTTCAGTTATTACGTTTGGCCGTTAAATGAAAGACACTTTTGCATATTGTTTTCATGTATAATGCATTGTAGTTCAGCCCTATAATTAATTGGACTCTGCATATCAGTACTGCTACTAAAGATAAATGAAGATATCAGCAGTGTTTGTATCAGGTACTTTGAGTTTGAGAAAAACAAATTGCAAAGACCTAGGCTATGAACGCAAATCATTATGTTATAATCATTTTTAACTTGATATTCAAGTGTACTACTACAAAATCACAAAATTCTCAAACCATGCCATAGACTAGTTGACAGTTTAGCTGATAGAGTGTCTGTTGACGATTATATATTTTTTAACAGACCACCAAAGGCATTTTTCTATAGGCTACCCTGCAAGGCTTGTATTTTGCTAGGAACAACACAACCTCCATCTGTTGGGTTGTTGGTAGCAGGGACAGGTGTAGTGTTTACAGGGCTAACATTAGCACACCACTGACATGATAAAAGGCCTCGTTAATAAAAGGGTGTCAAACAGATACATAGGTTTCTGTGGAAGCCTTTCTAGCCTGGTCCCATATCTGTTTGTGCTTGCCAACTTGGTAAGACCGAACAGACAGGTCGGGAGCCAGGCTAGTTTTTTGTAGGAGTTCCACAATTCACATCAAACGCTTTTAAATCTCCAATAAAAGTTGTTGCCTAACAACAGTTGACAATGATAAAAGGTGTTGCCTAACAACAGTTTACAATAGAGACATATGTTTGTTGGTGCAATGCAATAGGCATCAGTGTGTTGTTCCAAGGAAGAAATGTGAACATGTTTATAGTGGAAAGGGACGGAGGCCTATTCCAAGTTGTCAGTTTGAATCAAAATAGTGAAAAAGCAGACACGCAACACAAAAAACATGATGGGACATGAGCTCCATATTTTCTCGCTATAGATGGCTATCACTCAGTCAAATCCTCAATCCAACGACTTAAAAATACTTAACCTCGGACAAAAAATAGCTAAAAAAGTTTCCTCAATTAATTCCACAGATAAAATGGCCACCTATAAATGTCACGCTGAAATAGCCCGACGAGCCGTCATGGCGATACTCTACACCTCAAGTAAACCCAAGTAAGACCTCACATCAAAAAGTATGCTGCCAGACACACACACAGATGCGCACAGACACACACACACA
This sequence comes from Salmo salar, assembly GCF_965601325.2. Lineage (NCBI taxonomy): Eukaryota > Metazoa > Chordata > Actinopteri > Salmoniformes > Salmonidae > Salmo > Salmo salar. Next base: position 23,759,101 of record NC_138302.1, on the reverse strand, counting down.
TACGGATGCAGGCACACACGTCACCCCTCTCCTCACCACCTCTCCTGATGGAGAGGGCGTCTTGGCCACGTGGCACCTCCAAGTCAAGGTGCGCTGTCATATGGTGTAACTGGGTGTAACAACTGTTTCTTACATATACCACATGGCACAAATAATATAATATAACAGAATAAAATAGAATGGATCATTGGTGTAAAAGGATGAATCTATCATTTAAAAAAAGCTATAGTGAAAATGAAATAACACACGTAAAAAGATCTATTCATACTCCAAATAAATGAATACCAAAAATTCAACAGTTACATGTATAAACCGTTATTATCTGGCCAAAGCCTACGGGGGTTTTGTAGCTGTGTAACTACATCTTCGCATACGGTTGCGAATGAATCAGTTAGACCCATTTCATCACCAAAGAGAAAGCTGAAATCTGTGTTTACAAGCCAGGCATTTAATTATATAGTTTGTAGGATATATCACTTTGAAATCAAATCAACACACAACAACAAAAAATAGTATAAAAAGCAAAAACGAACCGGGATTATGAAAATCTATCTTGCCACAGCCAATGTATTTTTTTGCAGTTTAGCACTGTAGAGTCCTCGCATATGGTTGTGATAAAGTCCATTAGACCCGTTTTATCACTAAAGAGAAAGCTTAAATCTGTTCATTTCACACACGCGTTTTCAAGCCAGGCATTTAATTACATAGTTTGCCGGAGATATCCGTTTAAATGGAGTTAAGTTGTCTAGCAAAGACAAAAGCTGCTCTCTGGATCCACAGCTGTCAACGAGGCCCTTCGCTGGTCCGTTATTATTTACTAACACAACACACAACACCATCCGCCACCACAGCTTAGATATCCTAATAGCTGAAACACAGCTGAAATGCGTATGCTCAAAACCAGAGAGATATGGATGGAAGCCAGTGGTCAAACTAAAACAAGAGTGCACATCTCAGTCAATATGGTTCTTTAGTTCTTGAAATAAAACATATACTGTATTTAAAAATACATCAAATAAGTAGAACTGACTGGAGAAACACTGCCATACAACAAGAAAAATACACCTTGGCACAAATACATAGCCTGCTATGTGCCCCCATGTTGGGCCCCCGTGTTAAGCCCTTCCTCTGCCATGCTCTCTCTAGGCACAGAGGAAAGCCAGGGCATAGGTGGAACAAGGTGACGTGTCTAACCAGCTTTCTCACAGAGACACAACACACCAAATGAAATATACGTTGATTAATTATGTAGGAATAGACACATTCAATTCAATTATATTAATAACTTTAAGAGCAGAGACTGTGCGCCAAAGATGGTGGTTAAATTAAAATACTTCACTCAGGCCATTTACCATTGAAAAAAAATGGTCAGTTCCTGTCTACTTAAGCTGTGATAGCATGAGTCTGGTCTACTTAGTTCATTGACTTCCATTGAAACAGAAAAAACGAGAGAGTGCGATGTCTCTCTTCCTCTTCCATCTCTGCTGTGCGCAAAGTAGAGAATCCCGCACATGCGAAGAAGCTTCAGACCTTTAGCTGTCGGGAAGAGGGTTCCAGAAAACATGGATCTGCAGCCACTCCGTAACTTTAATTAATAAGCCATACTAAATGCTTTTTAGTGCTTTATAAATGATTGTAATGCATATAATGCTTAGAATTTGCAATGCTTATAAATGTTTATAAATGCACTATTACTACTAATTTATTGATCGTATATTTATTACTATGTATAAATAGTTGATGCATGCTGACTAGTTAAATTAAAATAATATTTTATATTATAAAGTTATTATAAAGTGTTACCATAAAATCTTTCTGTCATTCAGCCCAAATTTACTATATGTATTTCACAAAAGCATGTATTCACTAATCTTGATATACAAAAGCCAAAACATTGACCTTTAAATTGTTTAATAATGCTTATTAATGAAAGTTATTGTAAAACGTTACCCCAAACTACAGTCCTTATATCTCATTCAGTAGGGCATTTACAGTTTTTGTTTCACAGCAGCAGCCTAACTGATCTTGATAAGAGAAAGCCAAACATTTATCTGACCTTTTACAAACTGTACAATCTGTCGTTGTAGCCTACACGTATTTACATCCACACACAGCAGTAGCACATATCCCCTAATCTTGATAAGCGAAAGCCAAAACATTTGTCTGACCTTTGACCCAGGTGGGAGTTGGGTAAATCCAGCCCCTGACATGGGATAGGTCCTCATTACTCCAGCTGGTAGGTTAGCTCCGGATGATACATCTGGATAAATGTGGAGGAAACAGGAACGACAGGACCATGAAACACATGGGATTGAGGAAGTTATGTTGTGTTAATTCTTGACTGTGAAGAAACCAGAAAATCACAATGACCTATGTTAAAATGTTGTCATGCTATCCTAGTTTTGCTTGTTATGTTTGTATCATGGCTGTTCTTGAAATTAAAGGACCAGTCTACTTCACAAGCTCACCTTAAAAATAAAAAATAAAGAATATTGGCTCTGATAAGAAAATACCACCTTTCTATTATTTAATTATTATTATTATTATTATTATTATTATTATTTTATTTAACCTTTATTTAACTAGGCACGCCAGTTAAGAACAAATTCCTATTTACAATGACGGCATACCCCGGCCAAACCCAGACGACGCTGGGCCAATTGTGCGCCGTCCTATGGGACTCCCAATCATGGCCGGATGTGATACAGCCTGGAATCGAACCAGGGACTGTAGGGACACCTCTTGCACTGAGATGCAGTGCCTTAGACCAGTGCGACACTCAGGAGCCCAAAAAGAAGTTGTACTCTCAAAATACTGTAATCTTTATTGAAAAGAAACTATAAACCCCAGACAAATAGTGTAAAAAAACAAGTTTCACAATTAGTAATAGTAATTTACATCGATATTACAAGTTTTATTTGTGTTTTATAAGTACTATATTGAGATGATATCAACACATCAAGTTAGCTCGATCTGCTCCCTACTCCCTAGATCGAAAAATCCAAAATGAGACCCATGCCATGCACCCTGCAGTCTAAAAATAGCAGCAGTTCCACCCCCATCTACCACATATCTACCACATATCACATATTTCCCCTCTTAGAAACACCACAACATTGACCTTCAACCTCCAACCCGAAGTCTTTGAGACACAGACACACACTCCAACCTACCTTGATTGGCGGTGGAAGAGTAAGCCATGGAGTTATTCACCCCGACGTTGTTTAGGCATCCTTCAGACGACCCGGCGGGACCGTAGTGGACGGCTCCGGCTGTGATTGTAGCACTGCTGACAGAACCGGACGCCACGAGAGGCTTGTTTTAGTTTCCTGACTAACTGATTGAGTGATCTGACTACCTGCACTGCTCTGTCCTCCCTGGCTAGTCTATCTTGCTGACTAACGGAAAAGTAAACGTATGAAAGAAAATTAAATAAAGAATGTTGCACACTCTATATACAGTATATCCCAATGATTTAATGGGTATTAATTACACCAATGTTTTGGGCATTATGGCCCTTCTGCAGGGACGCTACCGGAGACTAGTTTTAGATTTCTGACAGACTGACTGTCCCTCGACTGTCCATGCCTGGCTCTTGTTATATCTTGTGACGGGGGACCTCAAGTCTCATATTCAAAAGCCATTAAGACTGTATATGGAACACAAGTGTAAAATCAAATGCCTCGGCTGTCCGGGGATATTTACTTTGGGAATAACGGAGGAGATCAGAATAAGGTGAAGACATGACTTAAGGGTCACAAGAGTATGACGATTAAACTTACAAAACAAGGACAGAAACTAATACATTAAGTAACTTATAAAGCATGTATAAACAGGTATCATGGCTTAATCATTAAAGTTATTACAATTTTGTAGCCTATATCTGACTGAAAAGTACCCTAAGAACAAACTTTCAGTGAAGCACATGCTACACAGCTGCTACACAACACAAAAATGTACTACATTTAGGAAACGTTTTTGATAATACTTTGCAATAAGGTACACTTTCTAAAGCATTTCTCATTATGTTATTAATGATTTATAATGCATTTACAAACGATTAAATAACCAGTAATGTAGTTATAAACCCTTTAAACTCTATATGAACGGTACCCTATTGTAAGGAGTGTTTTCCTTATATCTCAAACCCACAGTGGAGCACGCGTTACACAAAATGTCAAAACAAGATCAAAACAGAACACATTTAAGAAATTGTTTTAGCCTATACCGTATCTAACTGACAGGCTCCCTCAATACTGTACTTCACAACACACGGTATGAGCGGAGCACGTTACACATTACTCATTTGTTGTCAGTCACTCCCTATTCCTAGACAGGAAGCAGAAAGCCGTTTCTAGATCACACAGAAGCATATCAACGTGCTGTCTAATCGACTTGACCTCCCTATAACTCATCCCTATAACTCACCCTTCAGAGTACAGCAAGCGGTTCTGCAGGTGTAGTTTACCTTTCACGTGCTGGTCCCAGTCCTGAAAAACACACATCCAACCAAACCCAGTCAGATAGATAGACCCTGACTCACTGAACGCTAACCCCTACCTCAGTGCACCCACTTTGAGCACAACGACATTCCCCCCCTGTGTGTCTGGCCCTGATCATGGGTGGCTGGACTATAATTAAAGGGGCAACGACTTAGCGCGGAGAGCAACTGCTTCTGGAGCAGCTACAGTTAGCCTGGTTTCAGATCTGTTTGTGCTGTATAGCCAACTTGTCCTGCCAATGGGATATATGAGTCCCAAAAGTGTTGGCTAGACCACACAAACAGATCTGGGACCAGGCTAACTGTAGTTGGCTCTGTGGTGTAATGATGTTACAGCCTGCACACCACAGTAAAACTAAACTGTTCCTCACACCCCCATTCGAGGAAGAGGCCATTTACAGTTCAGTTCACACACACGAATGAACTAGTAGTTGTTGAGCAAATGATCTATTACAGAGCTTAACATTAGAAAGAGCAAGATGCTAAAGGGATTGAGTTCAATATTCACACCATAGAATTAGGAATTAGTATACTAGAATCTTCATAAACCTTCTTATGATGGGATAAAGGTCAGCCATTTTGGTCAGGAAGTTGATCAACCATGGTTTGCCAGTGTTGTGATAAGATATTGTGTAAAATAATGAATTTGAAGAATTTATCTGCACTGTGTTTGTTAGCTAGCTAGCCAGCCAGTTTTGATTCCAATAATTATTCAAATGAACTGCCAATATGCCAACATTCCATTCAAACAATGCAGTCAACCCACAGCCATACACTGGCTGAAATCAGTTGATGATAGGACTTAGACAAGTTGTAAATGCAACAAGTACTGATTGTATCATATAATAGCACTCACAGCATTCCAAGAAAACTAAAATTGAGACATTAATGGTCTGTTTACATATATTTTTGTCACGCCCTGATCTGCTTCAACTGTCCTTGTGCTTGTCTCCACCCCCCTCCAGGTGTCGCCCCTCTTCCCAATTATCCCCTGTGTATTTATACCTGTGTTTTCTGTCTGTTTGTTGCCAGTTCGTCTTGTTCGTTCAAGCTAACCAGCGTTTTCCTGTCAGCTCCTATCGTTTCCCAGCCTCTCTTTCCCCGTCCTCCTGGTTTTTGATCTCTGCTTGTCCTGACCCTGTACCCGCCTCCCTGACCTCTCTGCCTGTCCCGGACCCTGTGTTTGCCTGCCGTCCTGTACCGCTGCTCCACCTCTGGATTACTGAACTCTGCCTGTCCCTGACCCTGAGTCCGCCTGCCATCCTGTACCTTGGCCTTACCCTGATTCTTCGACCCCTGCCTGCCTTGACCTGTCTTTGCCTGCCCCTGTTGCGGCAATAAATATTGTTACCTCGACAGTCTGCGCCTGGGTCTTACCTTGATTCCTGATAGTATGAACTGGCCATGACTGACCCAGCAGACCTGGACCAGCTCCACCACGCCATCTCCTCCCAAGGAGCCGCCATTGGTAGGCACCAGGAGTTACTTCGCGGTATGATGGAGGGGTTTTAGGCCACGGCCGAACGTCACGACCAAGCATTGGACACTCATCGCTTTAACCATCCGAATCGATGGTCGGCTACGGGAATGTAGGAGGGAGAAGAGGTTCGATTGCGGTCCCAATCGCTCACTCAGGGATCCCACCTTGCAGCTGATAAACTCCAGATGTCCCCGAAAGGATCCGTGCTTACCCGAGTCCCTCCAAGAGCCTCCGGAGACTGCCGATTCACCTCTTCCCGAGCCGACACAGCTCGGCAGGGCTGGCTGCCTCCAGCCGAGCGCGAACGCAGACTTGCGACCCAGACTTGTCTGCATTGCGGTACTGCTGGTCATTTTGTGTCTACTTGTCCCTTCAAGAGAGCTAGCTCATTCGTTGGAGTGAGTACACTGGTGGGTCTGAGAGATAATTGTTCTTCTCCCCTTACTCGCCCCCCTCTCTATGCCACCCTGCTGTGGGGCGACCAGTCCAAGTCTCTCCAGGTGCTTATCGACTCGGGGGCCGATGTGAGTCTCATGGACAATACCCTGGCGTCCGAGCTGGGCATCCCCACTCAACCCTTCCCCATTCCCATGGGTGTTAGAGTGCCAGACAGGCGCTTGATAGGCTGGGTCACCCACCAGCCACCCCCGTCAGCCTACGAGTGTTGGGAACCACAGCGAGGCTATCCAATTCCTGCTGGTTGAGTTGCTGCAGGTTCCCGTGGTATTGGGATTCTCTTGGCTCCAGTGACACAATCCCTCCATTGTGGGCTGGAGCCATTGTGGGCTGGAGCCCATCCTGCCACACTGGTTGCCTGAAGTCAGCTCTGCCTGCATCTTCCTGGGGGCTTGGAAATTGCCCTGGACCTCTCCGCAAGCTCCACAGAGTACCAGGACCTCCGGGATGGGTTCAGTAAGACCCGGGCCACTGCGCTTCCGCAGCACCGACCGGTATCCAAGGAAGTCAAGTCTGAGGCACTGGCATGTCGCTTTAGGGCCGTGGCTACACCCCCGGAAGCCGAGACCTGTCCCCCCCGCTCCAAGATCACTAGCCCCTCTCCTGTTTGTCCTCTGTTGCCCTGTACCCTCCATATTTTTCCTGCCTTTTCGGTGTCTAGAGTCAAAACCATGTCTGACTGCCCATTGTCTTCTGTTTCTAGGCCCATCCCTCTCCCCGTGTCATCGATGGCCAGCCAGCGTACACAGTGAGACGCTTCCTGTGGGTTCGACCACGGGGCAGGGGTTTCCAGTACCTGGTTGACTGGGAGGGTTATGGCCCGGAGGAGAGGTGCTGGGTTCCCGCTAAAGACATCTTGGACCCGGCCCTCATCACCAACTTTCACTGCTGGCACCCCAGTCAACCAGGTATCCACCCAGGTGGAACGCCAGGTGGCATCCCTAGAGGTGGGGGGGTACTATCACGCCCTGATCTGTTTCACTTGTCCTCGTGCTTGTCTCCACCCCCCCAGGTGTCGCCCCTCTTCCCAATTATGTCCTGTGTATTTATATCTGTGTTCTCTGTTTGTTTGTTGCCAGTTCGTCTTGTTCGCTCAAGCTAACCAGCATTTCCCTGTCAGCTCCTATCGTTTCCCAGCCTCTCTTTCCTCGTCCTCCTGGTTTTTGATCTCTGTTTGTCCTGACCCTGTACCCGCCTGCCTGACCTCTCTGCCTGTCCCGGACCCTGAGTCCGCCTGCCGTCCTGTACCTTGGCCTTACCCTGGATCTTCGACCTATGCCTGCCTTGACCTGTCTTTGCCTGCCCTTGTTGCGACAATCAACATTGTTACCTCGACAGTCTGCGCCTGGGTCTTACCTTGATTCCTGATCATTTTAGAGGGTATTTATACAGACAATTGGTATAAAACCCGTATAAACTGTATTTATAATAATATGACAATATTTTAGGTTGACAATAATTCTATTACACAATTTCCGATATATCACACGCCTTACTTTTATTTTCCTGCATAATTAAAATCAGGATTATGCCTCTACTGCCAATCATTCCAATCAGACTGGTTTGGATATCTCCCTGACCAATATGGCTGCAATTTTCACTTCATTCTGGAACTTTGAGGGTTTATGACATAGCCCCTCTAGTAATTTAATAGGATCTCTATGTTTCACACACTACAGTAAATTAAAATTGAAAGGTATTGATGATATATGTTCACTAGAATAAAACCATGTTATCCCACATCGTCTATGCCTGCATCTCAGTTTCAAAGAGCAATACATTCTGATAGGAGTGTCACCAAGCTTGTTCAATGTAAGTAAGTATTTCTCTAGTCTAGACTTTACAGGAAGTTACATATTTCTCCACAGGAAGTGACATACTGCCCACAGGAAATTATATAATCCCCGTCCAGTGAGCTCCACCCACCTTGAGGTTATAGACCTTCTTCTCACAGATGGTGCACTGGTGGGGCAGGTGGGATGGCGTCACAGCATGGAAGTCATTCAGCTGGTGAGGTTGGAGTTGTACAGAACCACCTGTAGACAGGATCTCCTCTCCCCCCTGCAGGGGCTGCTTGTGGTATCCCACAAACCCCTTGGTGCCACCCATTCCTGCTCCGAACGAGGAAGTAACTCCCCCACCGCCAGAATTTAACTTGGGGTCAGAGGTTGGCTCCTCTGGATTGTACAGTTCCTCTCTGGAACGGAATGGCTGCCCAGTCCCCATCCATACTGTGGCAGTATTAGAAACCATGTCCAACCCTTTTCCCATGTGGCTCATGTGAGCTGGGCTTTTCCACTGCTGCTCATTAAAAGCGTTCTTGTTCTGATCATGTTGATTCCCAACACCGAACCCAGCCTGTTGTTGTTGACTCTGACCGTTTTGTCCATAGAAGTCAATCTGAAAGCCTTGGTTTGTACTCTTTGCCTGAGTCATGATCGGCACGTACTGTCCTTGTCCCTCTCCAGCTTCACTCAAAGCCACCGACGTCCCCCCTATGAAGCCATACTGGAGATGCCTATCCGTATCTGAAGGGTATGTTGAGCCAGCTTTCTTGCCGTAGTCTGATCCACCATGCTGGTTGGCCTGTTGCTGCTGCTGTTGGTTCCCAGAAACACCCCCACCTCCGTAATGGTTCAGCCTCACATTACCATGATTCTGGTTGAATCCAGCCCCTACCAAAGTCCCCAGGGCAGAGTTGGGGGGTGGCGGCGGTGGCGGCGGTGGCGGCGGTGGAGGCAGTTGGAAGGCTAGGGCACTGGAGTGGAAACCACCACCAACTGCTTGGGTATTATTGACCATGGCCGAGGCGCGGAGCTGGTTGAAGAAGGGCTGGGACATGGCCACATTGGCGAGGACCTGATTGAGGGAGAAGATAGATGAAAAAACATAAGTCTCGAAAACAGCAGAGAGTTATTTGAAAAGTGTGTGAAAATAAAAGTTTGCATTTCAGAATAAAATTCCCAGATATGTAAATACAAGAAAACCAACCAACCCTGTTACAGACTTGATTGAGGAAACTGTATGACACTGTAAGTATTTCAAAATAAAAGCTTACATTCCAAAGTACCCCAAAAAATACAGGCAAACCAATCAATTCTGTAACAGACCTGATTGAGGATGCTGGCTGCGTTTGCAGAGTTTGCATTGCCCCCCACAGCACTCTGGGCCAGTTTAAGGCGGTGGAAGGTGAGCTGGGCCTGGAGCTGGGCTAGCTGGATGCTGGCGGGTGTCAAGAGGAGCTGTGTGTTCTGGTGGGTCCCACCCCCACCACTCAGCTGGCCCGGGCCACCACCCACTGGCTGGGGCTTGTTATCATTGCCGTCGGACACGCTGGTGCTAAAAACAAACAGGGAAAAGATGGATGAGAAAATGTAAACAACCGTAGCTATAAAACACAGCTTTTAATCACAGGTTCGGGTCCCACTGATTAAAATGAATAAATAAATACATTATGTAGCCTTAACATTTAGCTTCTGTGGAGGAACTACAATTGGTATCAGGATCATAGACCATTGCATTATAGAGGAATCAGTAGCAGTAACAGCTTGTTTCGCACCAAGCATGGTTAAACGAGACAACAACGTTTTCCAACCAGCTGTAGACATGAACACTTATCCACATACCCACATACCCACATACCCACCACACAACCCCAGACCCTTCCCGGATGCAAACGCATTTGACTGGGCCCTGTCCTTTCGTGTTCTGATGAATGTGCTCACATGCTGGCTAAATTTAGTATCTTGCACTATCAATCAAATCATCTATAGAACCCCATGACTTGACACAGCCCAACCCGACCAACCATCACCCCCGATCCAACACTCTAGAACTAGAAGGCGAGAGACCAACTGGATGAGGGGTGGGCAAGGTCCCAAGAGAAAGTTGTTTTAGACATTGATGGACACGGCAGCCATGTTGTTTTCTCACATACATGAAGGTCTATAGCCCCGCATAAGGGACATTTTGTTTGTGAAACGTAACAACACAGCTTCTTCACAGGGTTAGTGTCTGCTGGGTTCCAATTCTGAAATATGGACAAGAGATTAATATAGATATTTAGATCGTTGTGGTTTTGTTCGGGACATGGAGAAGCAACTGAATCTTTGTGAGGATTAGCACCTCTTGGTTTGTGGTGCTACTGGCTTGTAGAGTGGTCATATGGTCTTACGAAGATGTACGTTTCCACATCATAAAGTCATCACGTCAGTGCTGTCGCTAAATTAGACATCAGGTATATTATAGACCACGGAGTTGATTTTGTTATTGAGATTTTACCATTTTAACAACCGATTTGAACGATCATATGCCATCATTATTTCATAGATTATTCAAATAATATCTTTCCATAGTATTAGGCTACTCTTTATTTTACAAAATAGTCTAACATCATACACAGTTATAGTGTACCTGCAACTTACATGTTTTAGAGACATCTTGATATTAGCATACCGTATTACACACTTCTGATAGTGACCTAATTCAAACTTGGGCAATTAACCGCTATGACTTAACGGTCACAAGATGACCTCATATTGACATCCTCATACAGTATTACTGTGTATATCATATCACTATGACTTTGGTCTTACGGTCACATGTTACTGTATAACATCATCATACTTTGTTTGCACCATGGCACCAGAGCTTTGTGTTAAATTACATACTAGCTTGTACTGAGGCTAAGACTTTAGGACCCCACAGCAGCTGCCCTTTTAATTGCCTGTCTGTCTTTCCATCCTGGCAACACCACCACACGCTAACTCTGTAGTTAGTAGTATACGTAGCCATCTTTAAAAGACCTGCTTTACGGCCTGCACGCTGTAAAACCACACAAACAACAACTGCCCCGGTTGCCCCTCGTCGTCCTTCTGTTAGCTGAGATTGAAGTGCCAGTAATGTCACAATGATACCCTCTGTCTCAGTCAGAACAGACCAGACTATAGGCCTAGCTGCCCAGATCAGATGAAGCTGTTTATGTCATGTCACCCAGTAAACGGATAAAGACTGTGATTGTCACAGTATAGGTGGATAAGCAGGGTGACTTGTGCTAGAGCATAGGACAATATGAGAGGTGATTTATAAATACAGGTTTATTAAGGAAGCAAAAAGATTGAATAATTTAAATACTTTGCAGCATATTGTTGTCTTTCCACAAGATGCTTTGAGCACCAATACCAATATGTACTTTATTTAAAAGCTATGTAAGTAAGTGTTGAACTAGATCTCTTGGACACTTGACAGGGCAGTCAGCCCCCTGTGCTGCATGTTGTACACACTCTTATCAGTACAAGTACGCTGATGGATCATATAAACACTGCCGCAGCCGATGACTCGCTGCTAAAAATACTAGTCTCTCATCTGTTCTGACACACAGCCCTTAATAGACAAATATGGCCTCGGCTCTTACTGAGGCAGCTGGCTCTGAGTAGAGCAGACCTGGGTCCAAATAGTATTTGGTTCATTCAAATACTTTAGCTGCTCTTGATTGAGCTGGCATAATGGGACCAGTGGAATAGTCCCAAAAGTTCAAACACTGCCCACCTGGCATTCAGGGCAAAGCTCAATCAAACGGCTAAAGTATTTTAAATACAGAAAGTACTATTTGAACCGAGGTGTGGCACGCTGAGTGCTGCTAGCCAGGCCACTTCAGACCTGTTCAGATCTTGTAATACGAAACAGATTTAGTAGTAGAGGTATAGATCCATGGATGAGTCTCAAATGGCACTTTATTTTCTATATACTACTACTTTTTACTATGGGCCCTCTTCAGGAGTAGTTTTCTACATTTATTTTATTTTATTTAACCTTTATTTAACTAGGCAAGTCAATTAAGAACATATTCTTATTTACAATGACGGCCTACACATAGGGAATAGGGTGCCATTTAAGACGTAACCTAGGTGTCAAGTCGTCCCGGACAGTAATTTATTAATTAAAATCAGGTGGTGGGATATTGGAGCGTGGTATGATAAGCCATCATTAGATGCCCCCTGAAGAATGTGTGTGTGTGTCTGCCTGTCATACAATCATTAATAAATTCAAACCAGGTGTTAGGGGTATTGGAGCGTGATCTGATAATAGATCATTAGCTGTGCTCTAAAGGATTGGAGGCCTTTACACCAATCAGAGATGGATACAGTGTATATTACACTGACTGATGACAATATGAATGTCACACTGTGAATTTCTCTGGAGCGATCCTCAGCTGAAGATGGCTACATATGGTAAGTTGCTCTTATACCTGTGTATTAACTAAAGCAACAACGTTGTATTAAATAGTACCTAAGTAATTGCATTATAATTGAGTTAAACATGTTTTTTTATTACAGAGGAATAAACTGTTGGTTTTAAAAAAAACGCTGAGTCCCCTGTTGTTTTGCTAATGACCTTGTAACTGACTAGGCTTGTCACGCTTGTCGTCGGTTAAAGAGGACCAAAACGCAGCAGGTATGTGAATGCTCATTTCGACGTTTTAATAAGTACCAAATGAACACCAAAATAACAAACAGGAATACGATCGACAAAAACAGTCTGGCAAAGCATAAGGCTAAACGCAGAACAATCTCCCACAAATACACAGACAAACACACCCAACTAATATAGGACTTCCAATCAAAGGCAACACCACACATCTGCCTTCAATTGGAAGTCCAACCCCAATTAACTCAACATAGAAACAGATAATCTAGACTAAACATAGAACTACATAAACAAGGAACAGTGCCCAAAAACCCCGGAATACATAAATCAAATACCCTTTAGAAAACACATCACCCCTAACCACATAAAACAAATACCCTCTGCCACGTCCTGACCAAACTACAATACCAATTAACCCTTTTACTGGCCAGGACGTGACAAGGCTATTAGGCCCAAATGCTTGTCTGAGGTCCTATTGTGTGTCTGCTGTCTGCTGGGAATCTCTTACCATGTCATAAATGCTGGACCCAGTCTCCTATACGCCAGAAAAAGACTCGCACACACAGGGTGACGTCATTGCTGCCTTAGCTTATGTCGCCACGGTTCAACAAGCTCAACCTTGAGTGTATAGCTGGAGGTGTTCGGTTTTAGAAACACAATAACGACGTAGGGAGTGAGCTATTATTTTCAACAGGTACATACCGGTATGTCTATTTGTACACCAACTAAAATAGAATTAGGATCTCTTAAATCACTATATCAGAGACAACATTGTGAATAAATATAATACAGAAATACATCACAAATACAACTTATTAATCATCCAAAATAATCTTAGCAATATCCAATCCTATATATATAATTCAACCCAATCAGACTAGTTTTAACTGTGGTATTTGTCATGTTCTCGTGTGAAACTATTTCATGCTCCTGTTTATAATGGTGTAACAATGTGGACGGGACGGTGTTGTGCTGTGGGTATGGCCACATGCTTCATCATTAATTAGTAGTAGTTATTATAAACAGGGAAGGGCGGAGAGCTCACTGGCCTTGTTATGCTGCATACAGGTGTTGGATCTTAATTTCACCAGTATTGTCAAAGCAAAATAATCCTGCAGCAAAAGAATTTGAACATTTAGTCCATAATGTTGCTTGATCGTTGGTTAGGCTATTAGCTGGCCAAAATTAGGCTACATGAAAACTGCAATACTGTTAGTGTAACCAACCATGTGTTAGTGCGGGTTTTCAGTGAATTCATGTCAGTCATGAAGCTCATCTGCATATCCTAAAGTGCATGAAAATTCTCATCAACAAAAGAGTGATCAAATTAATATCCTACATCTGTACGTATATGGTAATATGTGATAATATGTTAAATGTTGGAAATGTAATTCATATAAGCAGTCATTTAAAGAAACAGGATACTAATAATGTTAATGATGTCAAATTGACTTAAAGTGTATGCGTTCAAAAACAAAAATATAGTCACTATTTTGTTATTCATTTGAATTGGGTTGTTTCTCTCAACATGCTGAGTGAGACCATATTGCCGTCTAACTTTTACTAACAGAAAACAATTAAGCTAATAATAATTTATTAGCAAATTTTCCGTTTACAGTTTTATTCATAGAAAATGGGCAGTAATTGAAATAAATGAACGATAGACATATTTGTATTTGTGCTGCTACTAGGACACAAATATTATACATTTTATAAAGTTTATATAAAATTATATTTTTTTATTATGTATTTTATTTAAGTATATGTCCACATTACCTAAGTTATATGTATTTAACCTATACTTACTGTATACACTGTGTGTTTCAAAACATTAGGAACACCTGCTTTTTCCATGTTCCCTGTGGAACTCTTTTGGCACCTTGTAGAGTCCATGCCCGGACAAATTGAGGCTGTTCTGAGCGCAAAATGAATGAGGTGCAACTCAATATTAGGAAGGTGTTCTTAATGTTTTCTACACAGTGTATGTTATAAGTATAATTATAATAGTATATGTTTTGGGCAAAAGCATGCTAGGAGCAAGGGCATTCAAATTGGTTGATTATTATTGTTTCCCACACATTCTGTTGGGTTCTACTTAATTCAATAACTTACATTTACACAAGGAACAGTTTATGTATTATGAAACACTAATTACTTGTCCAAACAACACTTCAAGCAAATGTGTTACTAGCAAAATTGCATATTGTTGTGTAAAAGATACTGTACACAAAAATGTTACTCACAAATTCAAAAAATTCTTAATGAATCATTCTAAATGAACAAAAACAACCCAGCAAAAGCAAGTCCCTCTATCTCCGCTCCCGACTTTCCTTCTCTCTCTCCCTTGTTCCCTCTTTCCTCCCATGCAACACAAGACACTATTTGGAGCAGCTGGTTCCCTCTCCTCTGTGTGTATAACCAATTTGTCATGATCAGACTTCTCACCAACATTCAAACACACAGTCCCCCTCTCCTCTGCAGCCTGATAGATGACTGTACTAACCATTATCACCCGTTTCTGTTATGTGACTGTCTCAAAGCCCAATGAGTGTTGACTCCATAACAAATGAGGACAGAGTAGCTTAGCCGTGTAGCATGTCTCCATAATGGACTCTGTAACTTACACTACATACATATATGGTACATTGCTAGTAAATACAGTATATGTGTATGGCTATATGTATGGAGTGTGTGCATGTATGGCGCATTACACGGACATACTATATGTAGCCTGCATGTTGGGGATTGCATTTCTAGGAACATAGTATCGATATAGCACATACATATTTTAAATGAATAGAAACAGTATATATTAATTAGCTCAATATATTATTAACACTATATTTTAGTCTCACGCTGAAAGATTTGTCTGTAAGCCAAGTGTTCCTGCTGAAAATATTAACACGCACTTGAACTTGAATGAATATGTAAGAACTGAAATAGTAAATTGAACAGACTTAGGGAGAAGGAGATATGATATTAATTAATCGTGTGTCCAAACAAATAAAATAATTATCTTATATTAGTAGTGCAGTAAAAATGCCAGGGATAAAGCTTCATGTTGATTCATTGAATAATTTAAAAGGACACCAATTACATAATTTGATAAATAAATCTGAACTAAATCATTTGAACACATTATTTGTGGACAAAAGTAAAACTAGCAAAATAAAGTCAAAACCTATCTGAAACAAACTCAAAATCACTCCCACTTTCCAACAAATCCCCAAACCCCCAGTGTCTACCAGTGAATCATCAGACATAGTAAACCAAGTCCAATATTCGGATATAAGTCCATATGGTCTGGACATAAGCAGAGTTACTCAACCAGTCCCATTCTAGTAGAGATCCATAGTTCCTTCTACACAACACTTAGAACCTAGAACACTTCTGAAGACATCAAAGAGAACTCTTCATCATAAAGTTCTACACACCAAATAGGCCAAGTCCCGCTAGCTTTATGAGAGGAAATATACTACTTAACTGGACCCTAAGGTGCCGAGTGAGTGAAGCAATTTAGGGAGCACAGTTCAAAAGGGGAAAGTGTGTGGAACAAGATGGCCCATGCTTTCCCCAACCAAATCAAATGTATTTATAAAGCCCTTTTTACATCAGCAGTTGACCCAAAGTGCTTATACAGAAACCCATCCTAAAACCCCAAAGAGCAAGCAATGCAGACGTAGAAACACACAATGCAGACGTAGAAGCACAATGCAGACGTAGAAACACAATGCAGACGTAGAAACACAATGCAGATGTAGAAACACAATGCAGACGTAGAAACACAATGCAGACGTAGAAACACAATACAGACATAGAAACACAATGCAGATGTAGAAACACAATGCAGACATAGAAACACAATGCAGATGTAGAAGCACAATGCAGATGTAGAAACACAATGCAGACGTAGAAACACAATGCAGACATAGAAACACAATGCAGATGTAGAAGCACAATGCAGATGTAGAAACACAATGCAGACGTAGAACCACAATGCAGACGTAGAACCACAATGCAGACGTAGAAACACAATGCAGACGTAGAAGCACAATGCAGACGTAGAAACACAATGCAGATGTAGAAACACAATGCAGACGTAGAAACACAATGCAGACGTAGAACACACAATGCGGATGTAGAAACACAATGCAGATGTAGAACCACAATGCAGACGTAGAAACACACAATACAGATGTAGAAGCACAATGCAGATGTAGAACCACTGCCCAAACACAGCAAGCCTACAGAGAGATATCAATTCGATTTTTGGATTTGATGAATTAAGATCCCCATTAGCCGACGCCAATGGCTCTGTAGGTGGCCGCAGGCTACAACCCACCACTACACAACACAGAGAGCTATCAATCTGTACAACACAGCGAGCCCACAGAGAGCTATCAACCTGTACAATACAGCGAGCCTACAGAGAGCTATCAATCTGTACAACACAGCGAGCCTACAGAGAGCTATCAATCTGTACAACACAGCGAGCCCACAGAGAGCTATCAATCTGTACAACACAGCGAGCCTACAGAGAGCTATCAATCTGTACAACACAGCCTTGACCCTATACTCCTATACTCCTATACTCCTATACTCCTATACTCAACAGAGTCATCTCCAGTCTCAGAAACACTCCCGGAGGAACAGAAAAGTCACACCAACCTGGAGCAGCGGTTGCACTGTAGGAGTCCTGTCTATGTTACACCCCACTAGCAGCTACTGTAGTTACGTTATGACCTATGTCTAGTGGCTGAGGAGGCATGAGACTTGCTTACTGCCCGTCTCTCTACTAGCACTGTGACTAACTGTACACCAACTCCACCACCCCAACCCTTTCCTATGTAGTTAAAGTTAACTCCACCACCCCAACCCTTTCCTATGTAGTTAAAGTTAACTCCACCATCCCAACCCTTTCCTATGTAGTTAAAATTAACTCCACCACCCCAACCCTTTCCTATGTAGTTAACTTTAACTCCACCACTACACACTGCCCTGTGAGTCCCTGTACTGACGCTATAGTCTAACACACTGCCCTGTGAGTCCCTGTACTGACGCTATAGTCTAACACACTGCCCTGTGAGTCCCTGTACTGACGCTATAGTCTAACACACTGCCCTGTGAGTCCCTGTACTGACGCTATAGTCTAACACACTGCCCTGTGAGTCCCTGTACTGACGCTATAGTCTAACACACTGCCCTGTGAGTCCCTGTACTGACGCTATAGTCTAACACACTGCCCTGTGAGTCCCTGTACTGACGCTATAGTCTAACACACTGCCCTGTGAGTCCCTGTACTGACGCTATAGTCTAACACACTGCCCTGTGAGTCCCTGTACTGACGCTATAGTCTAACACACTGCCCTGTGAGTCCCTGTATGTGAGTGTCTCTTTTACTATAACTCCACCACAATACCACTACCAGTGCCATTCCATATGCGAGTGCCCCTGCCCCTATGTAAGTTCAATATTGTTAATGCTAAGTTTACCACTATACCACTACCCTCGGCCCTTCCCTGAGCTGGTCCCCCAGCCCACCTGGTTTATTATTTACCACCAGATGTATTGGGAGAGATGGGGGGCCATTTTGTGGCTCAACTCTACTAGGATTCCACTATGACAAAAAAATACAGTATTTAGAAAAGATGTATATTTTATAGGTTTAAAATAAACTATATTTAAATTACTTGGCTGTTGCAAGTTAATATAATGTTAACGATAAGACATCTAAATACATAAAACAAAAATGTCTTCTTCTAAATCATAACATAGATATTTTAGATATAAGATGGAATATCGGGTCAGTTAAAGATGGTATTTATAAAGGTGCAATACCTTTATAACGTATATGAAAACAATTATTAGTTGATATGTTCAACCCTGACCGTAACACAGCTTAAATAAAATGTTATCCACATCTATCCACCTTGGTAGGCACACACACACACACACACACACACACACACACACACAAAGACACACACACACACACACACACACACACACACACACACACACACAGAATTATATTAATATTTTACCATATGGTACATTTATAATAGGAAACATTAAGCAACATAACGTTTTCTTTGCACACATATTAAAAACAGCTGCAGGTATGCTGATAATTGAATAAATGTTCTTTCTATTCTTCTACCTATTATTGTTATTATTATTTTTACAAAGAACCCCTTTTCATTAAGATAATATTTCGAGCGGCTTTATGAATTATTAGGTGTTAAAACTGTATGTTTACTGACAATGTAGTAATGCTTTTTTAACAACTACATAGGCCTGCTTCATCTATCAGTTTGCACCCAAAAAAGAATGTTCACAACTTCGTATAGATTGTGTATTTTAATTTGACAACGAAGGAATATTATTGCATCTTCCAATGTGTTTTATGAATATATTTTTGTTTTATCAATTTTCCTAGGCTTATCAGAATTAGATAAAATGTCCACAAGCAAATTAATGAAAGTAAATTAATAGGCCTACATTAACTTTAATTAAGTTGTAAAGTTTCATAGCATGTTTGGATAATGTTTGATATTGTCGGTTGTGTAAAATGCATAGCCTATGCTATTATAACAAAGAAGACTCAACATAATTAATAAGAAGCCTACGACACAGACTTATAATACAACGTTAGCAAATGCGGACAATATAGGCTATTTTAATCAATTAACTTTTCTCCAACTTTTTCATCTATTTGAAGAAAAATGTACAATTTGTGTTGTGCCTTTTAGTCCCCAGATAACATCATTCTGCCTCATGTTTGTCAACACTGGAATTCTCAAAACTCAACATAAAGATCTTAATTAAATTCGATCGATATTTGAAACACTACCCACTTCGGACGACATTCCTAACTTGCCAGAAAATTGGTGAAGGCGACTAGGTCTAATATCCTGTTAATATATCCTTATTATGCATTAATAAAAATTATGATTGGGCCATACTTCGAATCAATAAACTGTAGGCCTACTTTATTAACATGCGGATAGTTCATTTGGTGACATCTCACCACTTTTGCGCATTGGTTTCCAGTTTCTCATAAAGACAAGCATTTTACCTAAACTCCCAGGCATCCTATTCCCTGTGAGGTGCCAATGCAACAGATTTACATCCCCTCCATCTGTTGCAGTTTAGCTCGGGGCGGTCCATCCGGTGGAGAGAGAGAACAAACTGCTTTTAGTGAGCCTATCTCCAACTTATTTTTAAAAGTCCGGAACAGGACATGACTGGGCCAAAATGTTAGGCCCTAAATACAGTGCACCGTGCAACACGGTTCTTTCCACCGAGTTTCTCTCAGGACAGCAGCCTACAAGGTGACGCCTGTGGCCTACAGGTAAACTCCCCACCTCGCTGACCGTAAATATCATTCAGGGAGCATCAATTTGATTGCGCAATATAAAACTTTTATATTGAGTTACCAAGAAATGTGCCTGCAGAGGACGAACGTTTGCCTAAAAAGTACAACATTAATATCACAATAATCATCATGAATATAAAAAAGTGACAAGCAAAATTGACAAGCAGAATTAATGCATATGACCTACAAACCTGTTCACTTTAAAATAAATGAAATTGACAGATTATCAATGAAGCCCCTTATTCAAAGCAACTCCACCATACCATCACCTCTATATGAATACAATCTTTAATTAACCTAGTCTAATTTAATCCCACTAGATGGCACTAAATGCTTTGCTCTGTGGCTCCAGGAGTCCCTGTGGAGATAGGATTTAACCATATGAGGGCACCATTCTCTTTCTGATGAATCTAAACCTGGGTTCTCCAAGCCTTTTCCCAGAGACTTACCCTCCTGCAGGTTTTCACTACAACCCCAGTTGTAACTAACCTAGTTCAGTTTATCAACCAGCTAATTATTAGAATCAGGTGTGCTATGTTAGGGTTGGATCGAAAACCTACAGGAGGGTAGCTCGCCAGGAGCAGGGTTGGAGTGAAAACCTACAGGAGGGTAGCTCTCCAGGAGCAGGGTTGGAGTGAAAACCTACAGGAGGGTAGATCTCCAGGAACAGGGTTGGAGTGGAAACCTACAGGAGGGTAGATCTCCAGGAACAGGGTTGGAGTGAAAACCTACAGGAGGGTAGCTCTCCAGGAGCAGGGTTGGAGTGAAAACCTACAGGAGGGTAGATCTCCAGGAACAGGGTTGGAGTGGAAACCTACAGGAGGGTAGATCTCCAGGAACAGGGTTGGAGTGAAAACCTACAGGAGGGTAGATCTCCAGGAACAGGGTTGGAGTGGAAACCTACAGGAGGGTAGATCTCCAGGAACAGGGTTGGAGTGGAAACCTACAGGAGGGTAGATCTCCAGGAACAGGGTTGGGGTGAAAACCTACAGGACGGTAGCTCTCCAGGAACAGGGTTGGAGATCTCTGATCTAAACTGTCATGTCTGTCTATCATGTCTCTGTCATTTATTTATTTATTTATCTTGCTCCTTTGCACCCCAGTATCTCTACTTGCACATTCACCTTCTGCACATCAATCACTCCAGTGTTTAATTGCTATATTGGAATTACTTCGACACCATGGCCTATTTATTGCCTTACCTCCCTTATCTTACCTCATTTGCACACACTGTATATAGACTTTTTCTACTGTATTATTGACTGTATGTTTGTTTATTCCATGTGTAACTCTGTGTTGTTGCATGTGTCGAACTGCTTTGCTTTATCTTGGCCAGGTCACAGTTGTAAATGAGAACTTGTTCTCAACTGGCCTACCTGGTTAAATAAAGGTGAAATAAATAAATAAAAACATGTCTGTCTATCATGTCTCTGTCATGTCTGTCCTCACAACTTCTAAGAGTTTGATTATTGATAGAAATGTGGTCCAATGTGGCTCAGTTGGTAACTTATGGTGCTTGCAACACAAGGGTCATGGGTTTGTTTCTGGCTGGGGCCACCCGTATGTAATGTATGCACGCATAACTTTAAGTTGCTTTGGATAGTTATTATATTATTCAAAACTGCAGCCATAAGTAGTATTAGAATGCAAGATAAAGCAGAGAGTACGTCATAAAATGGTCCCTTGTGGCTCAGTTGGTAGAGCATGGTGCTTGTGACGTCAGGGTTGTGGGTTTGATTCCCACAGGGGACCAGTATGAAAATGTATCCACTCACTACTGTAAGTCGCTCTGGATAAGAGTGTCTGCTAAATGACTAACATGTAAATAAAATCACTGGCCTGTTGATAGTTAATATAATAAAGAATAATGCATTTAGGATGATGACCATCTCTCTAACACAGGTGTATGCCGCTACGCTGTCTTTGTCTCACCCGAACACACACCAGTGGAGGCTGCTGAGGGGAGGACGGCTAATAATAATGTCTGTACCACGAGCCTGTCCTCCCTCAATTAAGGTGCCGACAACCTCCTGTGACGCACCCACCCAAACCCCCCAATCTCATGAAGAGACATGGATCAGGTTGTCAAGCTATCAACCCTAACCATGCCCCTTGACTTTTCCCAATACGGAACAACCAGTCAATCACATTCCCACAACCCTAATGAAAGTTTTCAACAGATCCATCACATACCGCTCGACTGCTTACTCATCACGAGGTTGTCAAGTTCACTGAGGTGAGGGAGGGTGAGTTATGGATGGATGGGTCAGCTAGATTACTCATCATGTGGTCTACATGTTTGTTAGGGTGAGGAGGGGTGAGGGTGAGGGTGGTTTGGGGTAAGGCCTGGGCTAGGGGTAAAGTATGTATGGACGAGTCCGGGGGGTCTGGGTCAGCTAGATTGAGCCTGACTTTGCAGCTCCAAGGGATCAAATACATGGTATATGGCACAGCTGAGGGAGCCTCTGATTTATTGCTGCCCAGGAACGGGTGAGGAATCCTGGCCACGGACACATGGGCAGGATCCTGAGGAGCCTGGAGGACTGGTGCTCCATGAGGCTGATGGGTGGTAGCTGTGGTAGTGTGTGTGTGTGTGTGTGTGGTGTGTGTGTGTGTGTGTGTGTGTGTGTGTGTGTGTGTGTGTGTGTGTGTGTGTGTGTGTGTGTGTGTGTGTGTGTGTGTGTGTGTGTGTGTGTGTGTGTGTGTGTGT
This sequence comes from Salmo salar, assembly GCF_965601325.2. Taxonomy (NCBI): domain Eukaryota; kingdom Metazoa; phylum Chordata; class Actinopteri; order Salmoniformes; family Salmonidae; genus Salmo; species Salmo salar. The sequence goes on along the minus strand of NC_138302.1, from coordinate 23,736,150 downwards.
GTGTGTGTGTGTGTGTGTGTGTGTGTGGTGTCTAAGTATAATGGCAGTGATTGGCACATTCCACCTGACCTTTTTAAAAGGTGGAAATGTATGTTGCAGGTTAAATGTGGGGTTTTTATTAAGTCAAATAAAAACATTTACTTTAGGGTAACACACACTAAAAGCATCACGTCCCCTCTGTCCTCTGCTGTCAAATAAATGTTGAGTCACATGGTAGCAAACACATACTCTCACAAATCCTCTCTCTCTCTCACACACACACACACACACACACACACACACACACACACACACACACACACACACACACACACACACACACACACACACACACACACACACACACACACACACACACACACACACACACACACACACACACACACACACACACACACTCACCATAGCTCTTATTTCAGCCACCAGCTATTAGGAAGGTGTAACATAGGATATCGGGGTCACAGAGAAACACGCAGGTCAAATGGAATCTTCTGGTCGAAGACAGCTGGACCATAACTGTGTTTCAGCACTAAGAGCATTCCTGCTAAAATGATCATACGTGTGTGTGTGTGTGTGTTCATTCCTGCTTTTCGGTGTGTGTGTGTGTGTGTGTGTGTGTGTGTGTGTGTGTGTGTGTGTGTGTGTGTGTGTGTGTGTGTGTGTGTGTGTGTGTGTGTGTGTGTGTGTGTGTGTGTGTGTGCCTTCCTGCTAAAACACACAGTGGAAATACCTAAATTAGTGTTTGACACTGATTACCAGTGGAAGTGAGGAATTGTTCCCTAGAGTACTATGGAAATACAGTGACACCTGTTGCAATAATTAAATAAAACATTTATTTAAACAGGAAGTTAAGGTTATAAACAATGGATTTACCTTAATCTATACCCATCATTGCCTTCATTATAACTATCAATCATTGTAACCATACAGTAGTAAGTAGCAAGCTCACTTTAACTGCAATTTAAGAGAAAAATAGTCTGAATTCAACCAGACAAAATATCAACCAAAACATATTTCAGAAAAACGACTAATTGATTGATTCTCAATGGACCAACACTTATACATGTACTGCATGAATATAACACATTCCTACGGCTAATGTTTTTCAGTAGCTAGATAATGTCTCTGAGTAGAGCGTTATTATTCAGCTGGTGTTTCTGAGCACGAAGCTAGCTCATAATACGGCTAATGTTTTTCAGTAGCTAGATAATGTCTCTGAGTAGAGCGTTATTATTCAGCTGGTGTTTCTGAGCACGAAGCTAGCTCATAATACAGCTAATGTTTTTCAGTAGCTAGGTAATGTCTCTGAGTAGAGCGTTATTATTCAGCTGGTGTTTCTGAGCACGAAGCTAGCTCATAATACAGCTAATGTTTTTCAGTAGCTAGGTAATGTCTCTGAGTAGAGTGTTATTATTCAGCTGGTGTTTCTGAGCGCGAAGCTAGCTCATAATACGGCTAACGTTTTTCAGTAGCTAGATAATGTCTCTGAGTAGAGCGTTATTATTCAGCTGGTGTTTCTGAGCACGAAGCTAGCTCATAATACAGCTAATGTTTTTGAAACTGTTCGTCAGTACTTGTCCACTGTATCGAATGCTCCTCTGCGGTTTGCATTGTGAGGTGTGCATAGAGCTCTGCGTGTGTGTGTCTAAGGTGGTTGGACCGTCTACAGATTGACACAGGAGGCCCCTAGGAACTGTAGATGAGATGGAGAATGTCTAAAACTAACTAACGGACATTACTTATAGTGGGTGGCCTTAGGGATCACTTCTAGGTCAATAGGTCAATTCTTCGCTCCACTATCAGGTCGACGACGCTACAACCCGCCCACCCTCCCCCCCGGGCCGCGGAAAGAAGGGCAGAAAGGGCAGGCGCAGGGAGGAAGTCCGAGGGCTCACCCCCGCTTTCGTCTCCCGGGTCCGCGCAGACAGTGAATTGTTTTTGCTATAATATAAAGGGATCATTGCTATAACAGCTGAGTCTGACAAGCAATTTTCCTGTTCTGTTGTAAAATATATTTATAGCTTTACTAGTGTCCCCTTGTGGAGAATCAATTTTCCATTTTCATTGGCTGAGCTGTTCCTGTGACAGATTAAAAAGCCATTTTTTTTCCCTGATGAAATTCCACAGTCAAAACAACAGTGAAAACCAATATTCCACTGACATTTTGGACAATTTGAAGGATGAAGTGCAGCTCCTTGCCACTCAGGAGTCTTCCCTCTCTGCAGACAGCAACACAGGAGCTTTTTTTGGAGTACAGGGTGACGCATTTGTATCTCCCCCTCTGTCTCTCTCTCTCCCCTCCCCATCCCTCTTTCTCCCTCTCTTTCCCTCGCTCTCCTTCTCCCTCTCCCTCCCTCGTCCCTCTATCCAAAGCAAGCGTAGCATTTAACCATCTGTCAGCGGCATCAGCCGGTGACTGCCAATCTCACCCTGTCACACCCTGGCAACGTGTGCCTCATCAGCCAATCGGAACACAGTTTGCCCTCCACCTGCTCACCCCCTCCCTCCCTCCCTCCCCCCAACCCTGACCCCTACCACCCCTGCTGTCCACACATGGAAAACTATGGCCACTCACAACAGGAGGTGCGAGGTAAGGCCTCTCCAGCCTCTCTCCCTGGTCTGCCTGCAAACATCTCTGCACTCTCATTGCTAAAGATGAGATGCCCTCCTTGAAAGCGATAGTGCCCTGGGCACAGATGAGTAGGATCCCTTTGCCATGGCAGTCCGTGTATATCAGTTCAGAGCAGAGGAAGAGAGAGAAATGAGAGAGGGAAGAAAAAGTAGACTATGGAGAGGATGAAGTAAAGAGAGAGAGGGAAAAGGCTTGCCTGTCTACCCAGACTTTTTGCTCCGGCCAACGCCACGCCCACTGATGCTAGTTTTTTCTCCGCAATGAGTCTGGATCTGAATACCTCCCAGACGATTTATAGAATGGAAATCCATTCTAGAACGTCTGATTGGTCCCAGAAACCAATGGGTTGGGCCAGAGCGGAGTCAGAACACACGTGGGTACAGAGGCGTTTGAAAATGTGTCATTGTCTTTGTTTTGTACAACACCCCTCATTTTGACGTCACCACAAATGACTTCAACGATGGCAGTCTCAGACTGAAGGAACATAGATCAGTGGAAGAATTCAGTTTGAGGCAAGGGAGAGACAGGGAAGAGAGTGGGGTAATGAGAGAGAGAGAGAGAGAGAGAGAGAGAGAGAGAGAGAGAGAGAGAGAGGGAGGAGAGAGAGAGAGAGAGAGAAAGAGAGAGAGAGAGGAAAGATGAGATAAGGGAGAGAGAAGAAGAAAAAATGTGAGTATTGAGAGAGTGAAGAAAAGAGAGAGGTAAAAGAGAGAGAGTGTAAGACAGGAAAGTAGCAAGAGTGGAGAAAAAAAGAGAGAGAGAGATAGTGGGATACAGAGAGAGAGAGAACATGAGGCATAGCCTAAACATCTCTAGATCTCTCACTCTACCCTGTGGGACTATTTTTTCACATCTCATTCGTATCCACCCTGACAGGGAGTGTTGAGCCTACTTGAGTTAAGTTACGTTGTAAGATAAGCGCTCTCCTTCCATCTCTGTCAGATGGATTAGACATGGCCGTTCTCCACAGGAGTGCAGTTCAATTCATGACTCATATTTCTAAGATGGATTTGACTCCAACTGTATTGGATTCCTTCTGCTGTGAGGTAGCCTGGTACCAGATTTCTTTGTGTTGTCTTGTCAACACACCATGACCACAGAAGTTGGAAAACCAGACAGACCAAACTACCCCTGCCTTGATGTAAGGTAAAAAAGTCTAGTCCATTTCAATTTCAATATAAGGGCTTTATTGGCATGGGAAACACATGTTTACATTTCCAAAACAAGTGAAGTAGATAATAAACAAAAGTGAAATTAACAATACAAATTGACAGTAAACATTACACTCACAAAAGTTCCAAAAGAATAAAGACATTTCAAATGTCATATTATGTGCAAATAGTTAAAGTACAAAAGGGATATTTACAATGGTGTTTGTTCTTCACTGGTTGACCCTTTTTTGTGGCAACAGGTCACAAATCCTGCTGCTGTGATGGCACACATTGGGTACGTTTTCGAATTCTTTGTGGGTCTGTGTAATCTGAGGGAAATATGTGTCTCTAAAATGGTCATACATTTGGCAGGAGGTTACAAAGTGCAGCTCAGTTTCCACCTCATTTTGTGTGCAGTATGTACATAGCCTGTCTTCTCTTGAGAGCCAGGTCTGTCTACGGCGGCCTTTCTCAATAGCAAGGCTATGCTCACTGAGTCTGTACATAGTCAAAGCTTTGGGTCAGTCACAGTGGTCTTCTCATGTACTCTCTCTCTCACCAGTAAGAGTGGATTGATGTGGTTGTCTAATGTGTGAAAGCCAAAGCTATTGAAATATTATGTTATAATTGTACATTTTTCACATACTGTAAGCCAGTACAGTACAGTACAAATACAGGGGTTTTGTACAGGGGATAGATTGATTAAGCTTTCTAGTTAAGACAGAGGAACAGATGGGATGAGAAAAACAGTTTAGGAAAAACCTTGCAAAACACACACACACACAGACACACACACACACACACACACACACACACACACACACACACACACACACACACACACACACACACACACACACACACACACACACACACACACACACACACGCAGATGTGATTTTGACAGCCAAGCCATGTGGTCCCATATGTCTCCTTCCCAGAAGCCATTGGGATCATTTTCAGACCACATAAATAGACAAATAGCCATTAGCACAAATAAACGTAAACAATAAGAAGAGCAAAGAGATCTCGCTAACAGCTGCCATGGAACTTCAACAGGAAAGAAAGCCAGCTCAGTGAAAGCCAGTGGACAGAACGCGTTGGATTTGCCCTGATATAATCACCATCTAGCGCTGGATATCAAGACCTGGGTTTAAATAGTATTTGCTTTCTTTCAAATAATTTAGCTGCTACTTCATTGAGCTTGCCTGGCACAATGGAACAAATTAAATAGTCCCAACAGTACAAACTCCCTCCCTCTCACACTCCAGGCAGTCTCAATTAAACGCTGAAAGTATTTAAAAGAAAATAAATACTATTTGAACCCAGTTGGATATCAAAGCCATGCAGGCCCAAAGGTAGTGTGATGATCCCTCATTCACTACACAGACCTTTGAGGAAATCAGAGCGCTTTGTGGATGAAGACATGCAAACTTGTCAAAGTCCAAAGAAAAATGGCAACCACGGCCAAGTCTCAGAGTAGTGCTGATCTATTATCAGTTCCCCCCTTGTCCATATAATCTTATTCATTGTGATCCAAAAGGCAAAACTGGATCCCAAATCAGAACGGGCCCAGTTATATTGACAGGAGGGCATGCTGCTGTCACTGTGGTAGCTGGTGCTTCGCCCTCTCTCTCTCTCTTTCTCTCTCTCTCTTTCTCTCTCTCTCTCTCCCCCCCTCCCTCCTACTCTCCTGTCACTGTGGTAGCTGGTGCTTCGCCCTCTCTCTCTCTTTCTCTCTCTCTCTTTCTCTCTCTTTCTCTATCCCCCCCTCCCTCCTACTCTCCTGTCACTGTGGTAGCTGGTGCTTCGCCCTCTCTCTCTCTCTTTCTCTCTCCCCCCTCCCTCCTACTCTCCTGTCACTGTGGTAGCTGGTGCTTCGCCCTCTCTCTCTCTTTCTCTCTCTCCCCCCTCCCTCCTACTCTCCTGTCACTGTGGTAGCTGGTGCTTCGCCCTCTCTCTCTCTCTCTCTTTCTCTATCCCCCCCTCCCTCCTACTCTCCTGTCACTGTGGTAGCTGGTGCTTCGCCCTCTCTCTCTCTCTCTCTTTCTCTCTCTCCCCCCTCCCTCCTACTCTCCTGTCACTGTGGTAGCTGGTGCTTCGCCCTCTCTCTCTCTCTTTCTCTATCCCCCCCTCCCTCCTACTCTCCTGTCACTGTGGTAGCTGGTGCTTCGCCCTCTCTCTCTCTCTTTCTCTCTCTCTCTTTCTCTCTCTCTCTATCCCCCCCTCCCTCCTACTCTCCTGTCACTGTGGTAGCTGGTGCTTCGCCCTCTCTCTCTCTCTTTCTCTATCCCCCCCCTCCCTCCTACTCTCCTGTCACTGTAGTAGCTGGTGCTTCGCCCTCTCTCTCTCTTTCTCTATCCCCCCCCTCCCTCCTACTCTCCTGTCACTGTGGTAGCTGGTGCTTCGCCCTCTCTCTCTCTCTTTCTCTCTCTCTCTCTATCCCCCCCTCCCTCCTACTCTCCTGTCACTGTGGTAGCTGGTGCTTCGCCCTCTCTCTCTCTTTCTCTCTCTCTCTCTATCCCCCCCTCCCTCCTACTCTCCTGTCACTGTGGTAGCTGGTGCTTCGCCCTCTCTCTCTCTTTCTCTCTCTTTCTCTATCCCCCCCTCCCTCCTACTCTCCTGTCACTGTGGTAGCTGGTGCTTCGCCCTCTCTCTCTCTTTCTCTCTCTTTCTCTATCCCCCCCTCCCTCCTACTCTCCTGTCACTGTGGTAGCTGGTGCTTCGCCCTCTCTCTCTCTCTTTCTCTCTCTCTCTTTCTCTCTCTCTCTCTCCCCCCCTCCCTCCTACTCTCCTGTCACTGTGGTAGCTGGTGCTTCGCCCTCTCTCTCTCTCTCTTTCTCTCTCCCCCCTCCCTCCTACTCTCCTGTCACTGTGGTAGCTAGTGCTATGCTTATTGATGGTGCTACCAGAATGGATCTTGGCTGCTGTTTTGAAGGGATGATGAGTGAGGAATTGTCACATTCCATGTAAGACAATATACTGTCAGAAATGATCAGATATATTTCACAGGTACATGATTGTCATGCCAGAGGGGGTCCTGTGTAAGATAATATACTGTCACTGACGTTTTTCACCAAAGTTTGCCCAGACGTTGTTATCGGAAAAGATTCCAAAGTTGCCAAGATATAATCAGAAATATTTCCCAGGTGTGTGCAGGCCAGGCCTACAGTCTATGTATGGCTTAAAGCCATAGGTGATGAGAGGGCAACAAGACAGGCCAAGAGTTTGATATCTATTTCAGCTCCCTTTCTGTGACCTACAGATCATCTCTGCAGGTATGCTGGTCTGGATAGTAAAGAATAAAGAACTAACCCACCTCGGATGTAGTTGAACATCTCAAACTGAAGCAACGTGGGTTTATTATCTTCAGTTAACAACCTGGAATGAGGGGCTGGCTAGCCTGGAAGCTGCAGGAGGGCCACCCCTCTCTATCTATCTATCTATCTATCTATCTATCTATCTATCTATCTATCTATCTATCTATCTATCTATCTATCTATCTATCTATCTATCTATCTATCTATCTATCTATCTATCTATCTATCTATCTATCTATCTATCTATCTATCTATCTATCTATCTATCTATCTATCTATCTATCTATCTATCTATCTATCTTCACCACGGAAAGTCTCTCTCTCTCTCTCTCTCCTCACATACACACACAATCAAACTTGTCAAGTTGGCATCTCTGTCTTGCAGAGCGAGAATACATTCACAACTAGGGTCCAATTACTTAATAGCAGCTATCATCGGGTCTCCATCAGCTACCTCCCCCAGTCCCTTCCCTGGACTCCTCTCCCTGTGGGCCCAGTGATTAGCTAAGAGTTAATAAGCAGGAGACTCTTTAGTTGGAGTCACGACCTTGTACTGACAGACCAACATTTTCCAGGCCCTCACTGTTGTCCGATATGGGTGTTTTGGGGTAGGCCATTAACATGCCTGATGTTAAATGAGTGCCGCCAACAATGCACTCTCTCTGTCACGCTCTGTCGCTCTGTCGTTCTGTCTCTATCTCTGTGTATATCTGTCGCTCTTTCTCCCTCTCTCTCACTCTCGCTCTCCCCCTCTCTCTCCATCCTCTCTCTCTCTCTCTCTGCCTCTCTATCTTTCTGTCTCTCCCTCTCGCCACGTCCGTCCCTGACACTCATCTGTCCATGTTAGCAGATAGCTGTAGAGGAAGGGGTGATAGCAGTGGTCTGGAATAGCATTCTGAGGTCCGGGGAATTTTTTCCAGAGCCAGGTGCCGTGATTAGAGCCAAGGGGAGGAGGACACTTCATAGAAGGATATCTCATTAAGCCCTTGCTTAAGGGACGCACGGTGGCACCACCGGTGACACAGCAGTTGGTCTAAGCCGAGAATGATTAATGACGTCATAACTGTATGTTCTGTAATGAAGGTAGCCTACATGTGATATCCTGAATACACTTCCCTCTGGGCACACACTGGTTGAATCAACGTTGTTTCCACGTCATTTCAATGAAATGATGTGGAACCAATGAGGAATAGACGTTGAATTGTTAGTTATGAAAGTTATGAAAGACTCGTCCATAGCACCCAATTCAGAGGAGGCATAGAACACTTGACAAACAACATAGAAAAGCATACAGTAGATAAAAGCCTCACTGTGACTGACCTTCGTACTTCAAACAGCCATTTAGAGGCGTTTCCATTTTCAAATCCTTCCATCCAAACTTTCCAAACTGGGTTACTTCAGAATACATTTAATAACCGACAACACAAAGCGACACATTTCATAACCCACATGGCTGACTCTGGCTTCAGTCAGTGTTGTTATGGTATGGTTTACATACTATAGGCCTGCTGCTTCAAACTAACACATTGCATCCCCCCTAGAAGTGGTGAACCAGTTATCAAAGTAGTACCAAAGTGTGTGTGTGTGTGTGTGTGTGTGTGTGTGTGTGTGTGTGTGTGTGTGTGTGTGTGTGTGTGTGTGTGTGCCTGCGTGCATGTGCGAGCGAGTGTGGTGTGTGTGCATGTGTGGTGTGTGTGTGTTATGCAAAGTGTAGGAGTATAGACGGTCAGTCAGTTATCATTGTAGTACCAAAGTGTGTGTGTGTGCGTGTGTGTGTGCGGTTTGTGTGTGTGTGTGCCTGCGTGAGTGTGCGAGCGCGTGTGGTGTGTGTGCATGTGTGTGCATGTGTGGTGTGTGTGTGTGTTTGTGTGCCTGCGTGCATGTGCGAGCGAGTGTGGTGTGTGTGCATGTGTGGGAGTATAGACGGTCAGTCAGTTATCATTGTAGTACCAAAGTGTGTGTGCGTGTGTGTGTGCGGTTTGTGTGTTTGTGTGCCTGCGTGCGTGTGCGAGCGAGTGTGGTGTGTGTGGGGTGTGTGCATATGTGTGTGTGTGTGTGTGTGTGTGGTGTGCGTGCGTGCGTGCGTGCGTGCGTGTTATTCAAGGTGTAGGAGTATAGACGGTCAGTCGTGACTCACTCAGACCCACCAACCAACCTGTCATATGAGTCACTATAGACTCAGGTCTCTAACACTGTTCCACACCAGCTATGTGCCCTTTCCAGACCCCCGCTTGCTATTTCAAACAGTACACATTAAATAAATACATGAAATAAAGACATTAATAAAGACATTAATGAAGCCACAAAAAAAATTGTTATTTGCACTTGACTTTGCACCTGCTGTGATCAAACTCTCGCCAACGGGAGGAAAAATCAGGAATAATCGTCGACGTCTGACTTAATTAATAGTTTCAAGGTAGTGTAGGCACATCCAGGGACTTGCAGAGGCTCAGTTATTAATAACCTCCCGTGAAGAGGAAGGAAGCAACATTTGATTAGAAATGCCTCCATGTCAGGGGAAATAATAATGTATGTAATTAACTGTATGAGCAATCATATTATATTTATCGTCTTCACGTGTTCCGGTCATGACTAATGATGATTCATGTGTTAAAAAGTTGTGGGATTTAAACACCCAAAGTCTAATGGAGTGGTGAATAGAACTAACCAGAGAGCTGGGCCAACTTTTAGAATGGATGCCATGTTAGCGCCTTTGAGCATTCAATTTATCCATTCATGATGAGAATTTGGACTCTTGTACATCGCATTGTTTAAAATTTAGAAAATTCAGTGGACTGCTATTGGTCAATATTGCCCATGCGGAGCTAACATGGCTGCCATGGAATGTAGTGTCATGTAAATCCACCATAATGCAGAAACCTCAATGTCTTAACTCTCTATATTCACTACATGACCAAAAGTATGTGGACACCTGCCTGTCAAACATCTCATTCCAAAATCATGGGCATTAATAAGGAGTTGGTCCCCCTTTGCTGCTGTAACAGCCTCCACTCTTCTGGGAAGACTTTCCACTAGATGTTGGAACATTACTGCGGGGACTTGCTCCCATTCAGCCACAAGAGCGTTAGTGAGTTTCGGCACTGATGTAGGGCGATTAGGCATGACTCGCATTCGACATTCCAATTCATCCCAAAGGTGATCGATGGGGTTGAGGTCAGGGCTCTGTGCAGACCAGTCAAGTTCTTCCACACCGATCTCGACAAACCATTTCAATATGGACCTCGCTTTGTGCACAGGGGCATTGTTATGCTGAAACAGGAAAGGGCCTTCTCTTCTCGGGGTGGCAGGTAGCCTAGTGGTTAGAGCGTTGGACTTGTAACCTAAAAATCTGTCGTTCTGCCCCTGAACAAGGCAGTTAACCCACTGTTCCTAGGCCGTCATTGAAAATAAGAATTTGTTCTTAACTGACTTGCCTAGTTAAATAAAGGTAAAATAAAAAATGTAACTGTTGCCACAACATTGGAAGCACAGGATCGTCTAGAATGTTATTGTATGTTGTAGCATTAAGATTTCCCTTCACTGGAACTAAGGGGCCTGAACCACAGCCCCAGACCATTATTCCTCCTCCACTATGCATTGGAGAAGGTAGTGTTCTCCTGGCATCCGCCAAACCCAGATTCATCTGTCAGACTCTGATGGTGAAGCGTGATTCATCACACCAGAGAATGCGTTTCCACAGATTCAAAGTCCAATGGCGGCGACCTTTACACCACTACAGCCGACGCTTGGCATTGCGCAGGGTGATCTTAGGCTTATGTGCGGCTGCTCGGCCATGGAAACTAATTTCCTGAAGCTCCCAATGAACAGTTATTGTGCTGACGTTGCTTCCAGAGGCAGTTTGGAACTCGGTAGTGAGTGTTGCAACCAAGGACAGACGACCAGCACTCGGCGGTCCCGTTCTGTGAGCTTGTGTGGCCTACTACTTCGCAGCTGAGCCGTTGTTGCTCCTAGACGTTTCCTATAACAGCACTTACAGTTGACCGTAGCAGCTCTAGCAGGATAGAAATTTGACAAAAGGACTTGTTGGAAAGGTGGTGGTGCCATGTTGAAAGTCACTGAGCTCTTCAGTAAGGCCATTCTAATGACAATGTTTGTCTATGGAGATTGTATGGCTGTTGTGCACAATGTTATACAACTGTCAGCAACGGGTGTGGCTAAAATAGCTGAATCCACTAATTTGTATATAGAGTGTATATGGCTCTGGGTCTAACGGTTGGTCACATCTGGACCCACCTAGATAGACTGAAGAATCACTAATGCAACTGTTCCACATTGAAATGACTTCAGTTTAAGGTTTCTGTGAAAACAAAATCCATGTGTGGGCCATTCATTCAATTGCTAATGTGGTGAGGAGCAGGTGAGGAGAGTTTGGCACGGCCCTCCAAGTCTCTGATTACATGGAAAGATAATACGGCTAGGGCCTGGCCGGTGCCGGTGACAGGCTGACCAGCCGGAGTCGGATTTCCGGAGCTGGGCCGGAGTCGATTTTCCTGACCCTCAGTATCCATTGGACAGCGTGAACGTTTCTGTTGCCACCCGGGCTTGTCCCATTTCCTTTCCATCCTTCATCCCAACTCCTTTGGGAGAAATCCCATGTTGGTTCCCATTTGTGTTGAACCAGGTGTCAAAAAGGGACTGAAGCCAGAGAGGGGGGAGACTGAGAGGACATGGGATGATGATTCTCTCTCTCTCTCTCTCTCTCTCTCAATTCAATTTCAATTCAATTTAATGAGCTTTATTAGCATGGGAAACATATGTTTACATTTCCAAAGCAAGTGAAATCGATAATAAACAAAAGTGAACTCTCTCTCACCCTCTCTCTCTCTCTCTCTCTCTCTCGATATACTGTAGCAGCTATATCTTTAGCAGCTAGTTTCTCCCATGTGATCCTAATTGTTCTAATTCTACTCCTGTGGTTTCCTCTGTGTGAGAATACAGACTACAGTATAACTGGTTCGCGTAGATCTCCATGCAAGGCCTCCTCTTCTCATGAACTCATCTAATGCTCCATGAATATGCTGTAACATTCACTTGGGAAACATATGTTTACATTGCCAAAGCAAGTGAAATGGATAAACAAAAGTGAAAGAAACAATAAAAAGTGAACAGTAAATTCTACCTTCACACAAGTTCCAAAAGGAATAGAGACATTTCAAATGTCATATTATGTCTATATAGTGTTGTAACGATGTGCAAATAGTTAAAGTAAAGAAGGGAAAATAAATAAACATAAATATGGGTTGTGTTTACAATGGTCTTTGTTCTTCACTGGTTTCCCTATTCTTGGACAACATTTCACAAATCTTGTTGCTGTGATTGCACACTGTGGTATTTGACCCAATAAAAATGGGAGTTTATTAAAATTGTATTTGTTTTCGAATTCTTTGTGGGTCTGTGTAATCTGAGGGAAATATGTGTCTCTAATATGGTTATACATTTGGCAGGAGGTTAGGAAGTGCAGCTCAGTTTCCACCTCATTTTGTGGGCAGTATGCTCTCTCTCTCTCTCTCTTTCTCTCACACACACACACTCACTCACTTATAACCCTAATGTTACCCCAATGTCATCTATAACCCTAATGTTACCTGTTACCATAATGTTACCTATAACCTTAATGTTACCATAATGTTACCTATAACCTTAATGTTACCATAATGTTACCTATAACCCTAACACGGAACTCAAACCGGCTGCGCGCGTGCGCCATCGTGCATACATTTATTTAGTCCCCCCCACACCAAATGCGATCACGAAACAGAGGTTAAAATATCAAAACAAACTCTGAACCAATTACATTCATTTGGGGACAGGTCGAAAAGCATTAAACATTTATGGCAATTTAGCTAGTTAGCTTGCACTTGCTAGCAAATTTGTCCTATTTAGCTAGCTTGCTGTTGCTAGCTAATTTATCCTAGGATATAAACATTGAGTTGTTATTTTGAAATGCATAAGGTCCTCTACTCCGACAATTAATCCACACATAAAACGGTCAACCGAATCATTTCTAGTCATCTCTCCTCCTTCCAGGCTTTTTCATCTTTGAACTTATATGGTGATTGGCATCTAAACTTTCATAGTTTTACTACGACGACCGGCAAACCAGTTGGTCTTTCAATCACCCACGTGGGTATAACCAATGAGGAGATGGCACGTGGGTACCTGCGTCTATAAACCAATGAGGAGATGGGAGAGGCAGGACTTCCAGCGCGATCTGCGTCAGAAATAGAACTGACTTCTATTTTAGCCCTTGGCAACGCAGACACTCGTTGACGCGCGCGAGCAGTGTGGGTGCAATAATTGAATAACATAGATTTCAAAATTTATTTTGCAACGCTTGCACACGCAACGCGAGCGGTGTAGTCAGGGTATAATGTTACCTATAACCCTAATGTTACCTATAACCCTAATGTTACCATAATGTTACCTATAACCCTAATGCTACCCTAATGTTACCTATAACTATATCGTATTCTCATCTTTTATTATTTCTTATTGTTGTTGCATTGTCGAGAAGGAACCTGCAAGTAAGCATTTCGTTGGACGATTTATATAAAGTCTATCCTGTACATACGACTAATACAACTTGAAACTTGAATCTTCAGGGTAGAAATGTAACGTTCATCCTCAGGGTAGAACTGTAACGTTCATCTTCAGGGTAGACCTGTAATGTTCATCTTCCGGATAGAACTGTAACGTTCATCTTCAGGGTAGACCTGTAATGTTCATCTTCCGGATAGAACTGTAATGTTCATCTTCCTGATAGAACTGTAACATTCATCTTCAGGATAGAACTGTAACGTTCATCTTCAGGGTAGAACTGAATCTTCAGGGTATAACTGTAACATTCATTATTACGGTAGAACTGTAACGTTCATCTTCAGGGTAGAACTGTAACATTCATCTTCAGGATAGAACAGTAACGTTCATCTTCAGGGTAGAACTGTAACGTTCATCTTCAAGTTAGAACTGTAATGTTCATCTTCAGGGTAGAACTGTAACATTCATGATTAGGGTAGAACTGTAACATTCATGATTAGGGTAGAACTGTAACGTTCATCTTCAGGGTAGAACTGTAACGTTAATCTTCAGGGTAGAACTGTAACTTGAATCTTCAGGGTAGAACTGAATCTTCAGTGTAGAAATGTAACTTGAATCTTCAGGGTAGAACTGTAACGTTCATCTTCAGGGTAGAACTGTAACGTTCATCTTCAGGATAGAACAGTAACGTTCATCATCAGGGTAGAACTGTAACGTTCATAATTAGGGTAGAACTGTAACGTTCATCATTAGGGTAGAACTGTAACGTTCATCTTCAGGGTAGAACTGTAACGTTAATCTTCAGGGTAGAACTGGAACTTGAATCTTCAGGGTAGAACTGAATCTTCAGTGTAGAACGGTAACGTTCATCTTCAGGGTAGCACTGTAACGTTCATCTTCAGGGTAGAACTGTAACGTTCATCTTCAGGGTAGAACTGTAACGTTCATCTTCAGGGTAGAACTGTAACTTGAATCTTCAGGGTAGAACTGAATCTTCAGGGTAGAACTGTAACGTTCATATTCAGGATAGAACAGTAACGTTCATCTTCAGGATAGAACTGTAATGTTCATTTTCAGGGTAGAACTGTAACGTTCATCTTCAGGGTAGAACTGTAACGTTCATCTTCAGCGTAGAACTGTAACGCTCATCTTCAGGGTAGAACTGTAAACCTTTCAGCACTTTGGGTTCTACACTTACATCTGAACTGTTGTTATAGCCGTTAACCTTGTAGTTTGACCATCACACGTTGCCCTGTTAGCTTCTGGTCATATACCAGTATTGTATCAGCCTTCTCTCTCTGCCTTCATCTTTCCTCCAAACATAACGTGGCATGTATTAATAGAGAAGAAAGTAATGTAATTGAACTGAAACATGATGAAATATGAACAAGATAATCAAAGGACAGGAAGGAAGTAAGGACTTTATTTCAACATGTCTGTCTGCTTTGTTGAGGTAGCCTAATCTGTCAAAATGACTATCTTAAGGGGTCAAAACTGCTTTTCGCCCCTTATAATTGCACAGGAAGGTACATTTAAGGGCTGGCGCATCTTACAGCTAGCATTTAATGAGTTGGGGCATTCCAGAACCTTCAGAGGAGGACGAAACCCCACCACATGTCAAAACACACAACACCATCACTGAAAAGCATCCTAGATCTTAACAACACTGCTTCATACAGTTATGAGGTTGCGTGACATCATATTTCAGTTTCCTTGTCATCATATTTATAGTTTAAACATTCAATAAAGCTATACCTGATCCACAGGACGTTTTATCTACTATATCAAGGCACGACGGTAGCTTATAGAAGCCATACTTGCGCACACACACACGCCCACACACACACACACACACGCACACGCACACGCACGCACACACGCGCACACACACGCACACATGCGCACACTCGCGCACAAGCGCACACACGCACTAACACTAATATCAAATAATGACAATAATGACATTACGTCCATCTAGAATCTCGAGACGTAAATCTAGAGACGTAAATCTAGAATCTAGAGACATACATCTAGAATCTAGAGACATACATCTAGAGTCTAGAGACGTAACTCTAGACATCTATTGACGTCAGGAATATGAGTCATGTTTCACTTGTCTGTAATTTGTCTGGTGGATTACTAATAATTAACCAGCTCATTAACACGCCATCTTTAGCCCCCCATCGAGTCTAAACATCCACGCACCCTCCTCAGTAATCTTCTACACGGCCAAGAAGTCTGAACCCAGTGTCGCTGCCAGAAGGGGTTGCTTTTGATAGCAGGACACCTTTGGAGAGGATGAGGGCACGACACCACGGCTCTGACCGTTATACAATTGAATCCTTAATTCTGTCATCTTCAAAACACTCACTCTTTTGTTACGTAATCTACTAACAGCACAACTTTGGAACACTAAAACACTGTAACGTTGACTCAAAAGTGATGTTATGTCTGCATTGTCAAGTGTGAGATATCCAGTTTCATCATCCTCCCCATTAGCTTCTCGAACGCGGCTGTTTTTGAAAATAGAATGTGGTATTAACTGGGGGTTAGCACTAGACAATAACACACAGTCATTAGAAGTAATAGCGTGTGCCAGATGAGCGCGGGGCCAGGCTATATTCTGCTCTGGGCTCTCACACTGGGACAAACACTACCCCCACCAATGGAAGCTCTCAGGGGGTAGGTCCATCTAAAGGAGGTAGCCTAAACACGGTAAGGACATCTAAGATGATGTAACTAAATTAGAATGGGCTGCTATTAATATTCGTATGTAGAGGGGGACTGCATTTACATAAACATGATATGATATTTTGCACATTATTTTGACCAGCTTCCTGAAGTCAGCTATGGCTGTTTGTTCCAGCTATAAACCTACATGTACTCTATACAGTCCAAACTGTTGCCACAAATGGGAATTTGACCCATTTGAGCAGAGCAATCAAATAAGTGTAGAAGAAAGAAGTCTGTAGGACTTTACAGTGTCTGCACCCCACATCCAGTCCTGCAGTTCACATTCGTCAATGAACAACTGGTTGAAGTATTAGCCTGCTAGCATTAGCCTGCTGCCATTGTGAAACGTGAGGGTTTATATTAGATTTCCTGTATTCTGTTCCAATGTAGATGAAAGCAGAGGGATGCCTTTGGGGTGAGCACAGGTGCTGCACACTCTACCAGTCCCTCAGCTGTTCACACACAAACAGACGCATGCGCATACACTCACACACAGACGTGCATGCATGCGCACACACACACACACAGCATGGCTCTGGACTTCATACAGGGTGGTTATCTTCTTTAAAACAGGCTATCCCGCTAGGCTAACCCCTGCTAGGCTAACCCCTGCTAGGCTAACCCCTGCTAGGCTAACCTCTGCTAGGAGGATCCCCACTGGGTAGACCTGGGCAGCAACATGCATACAGTACATTCTCTACATTAGAACACACAGGGGATGTCCTCAGCATTTCACACACGTGGTTGGGTGCAGACCTGGGTTCAAATACTATTTTGAAATCCTTTCAAATGTTTTGTCTGTGCTTGATTGATCTTGCCTGTTGCAATCAATAGAGTAGTCACAAAAGTGTTAACCCTGCCCATCTGGCACTCCCGGAAGTCTAATGTTTGTACCCAGGTCTGGTGGTTGGTACGTATTTGAGGGAGAGAAGGCAGCGAGAGAGACGGAGAGCGAAAGGGAGACGGAGAGAGAGAGAGACGGAGAGAGAGACGGAGAGAGAGAGATACAGAGAGAGAAAGACGGAGAGAGAGCAAGTCAATAGGGATTACTTCGTTGAAGCCCTGATCTCTTTGTCACTAATAATAACCAAGTGAATTTTGGTGACATGCTCGGTCGATAGAAACCCTTTCTTTTTTGATATGCCTACGCAAGCCTGACGACCTCTGATATAAACCATGGATTAATGGATTGTCCACACACACACACACACACACACACACACACACACACACACACACACACACACACACACACACACACACACACACACACACACACACACACACACACACACACACACACACACACACACACACACACACACAGACACACACACACACACACACACACACACACACCTGAGCTGGTCGTATTACTTTTTCAATCATCGTTTAGATGTCTAAGTTCATAAGGTTTATAAAGTACGACAAGTGTTGATGTTAAGGGAGGATGGAAAGATTTGAGGCTGAAACACACTCACTAACGTGTGTGACTGACACACACACACACACACAGGCGCACTTACCCACACAAAGTACTGCACGCACACACTAATACACAGTACTTGCTGCCTGCTCACACTCTCACACACACACACAAAGTACAGCATGCCCACACACACACGTGCGATCACACACTCGCTGACGCACACGTACACTCTGAATTGTAAACTCTTATATAAAGAGTCCACGTGTTTTCTGAAATGTTACCCATGGTACACTGCGTCTTTTTACAGTCAAATAAAGGCTATCTGATTTTCTATAAAGTTGACAGCCTGTCCCACATTCACCATGACCATTCCTAGTGTGATCTACATGAACAGCTCTTTTCATTTTAGAGACTGTTTAACACTGACTGGGACGTTTACATGTTGCCAGATTGGCCTTCTGAATTACAGTACAAGACAAAGACCTGCCAGTAAATGGGCCCATTATGGTGACATATGATCTAAAACCTTAAATGAGTACTTTAAAGGAGATATTTCCAGCTGCAAATAGCACTAAATGTCCACTATATATCTGTAGTAGTAAAGGAATAGAATTCCCAGAGAGGAGCCTTCCACAACAAAGGCTGAAAATGTGATGATCTGTGGAAATGAATATAGTATGTCTCTCTGATTCCCATCTCTGTGTGTGAAAAGCTCTTGGCTGTGTAAGAAACAACAAGCCAAGGGACAATCTTTCATTGAGCGCTTATCTAAAGTCGGCTAAACTCTCGCCTGTCAACCTTGACTTATCAAACAGACGTTTAAACCCCTTCAAAATCCTCTCGTTCTGAACAAAGTTCCAGATGCTTAGTACTGTTAAGTCGACACACTCCACACCTCTACTCTGATTTTGTTTTACCATGGGGTTATTATTCAGCCCTCCTGTTCCTAAGATGCTTTCGATAAAATGCTCTGGATTTCCTAGCCTGGTCGCAGATCATTTTGTGGTGTCTTGTCAACTCCTCTGATCATTGGCAACAGCACAGACAGTTTTGGGACCAGGCCGTAAGGAAAAAAACTCTTCCATATCCAACAAAAATCTCTCTTAATCTCTGATATCTATGGATGTAGGGGGCAGTTTGCTACAGCAGGGAAGCCTTTCTAAACCTCAAATACACTTCAGGTTTGCATTTACTGCTGTGCAGAAGAATTCTCAGCAACAGAAGGGTGATCGATCCTACATCTGTACCTTGCAGGGTAGCTCTGGTGTCATAGGGGTCATACACAGTATCTATAGGATAATATATTACCAATGGTGTAATTAAAGGTTATGTTTAATCTCTCTGGCTGCTTTAAGGCTCTTTCAATCGTATAGTACAGCTCAAAGGATTTTGATAGGGAAACTGAGCACATGTAAGAGAGATCCCTGCTAGATTGGGATCACCAGCCTTAATTCTTCTGAACACGGATATTTTGTTACTTTGCAATGTTTCTATGACATCACATACTTTGTACTTCCCCAATCAAATCATAAAGTTTCGTAAGTTAAGTTACAACGATTTATCTGATGTAACAAAGATTCCTGAGAAGTGTAGATTTTGTTTTACAGACGCACAGAGGGTTTCATTTGAACAAAAGAGAGAGGCTAACTTTGTTCTTCCACATGTATCAACTATCAACCAAAATATCTGAGTACTTTTCCAATATCAGTTTCTTATTTTTCGAAAGATAACTTTGTGAAAGAACACAGTAGATAGTCAGACAGGCATCAAAGACCTCAGAAACCTCAGCCTCGCAGCCCGGCACCTTCTACTAACTCCACTGGGTTACACTATGCAAACATTAGAAAGGTTGACCTGGGTAAGCCTACCTTTCCAAGATCAACATATTTTCGCTTGACATTACTTTTCTAAAACCTGTTGAAGCAACATCGATCTGTAAATATGACCATGTGGTATTCGAGTCAGGAGTTAGGAGCACTGACACAGCATGGGCAAAATGCTTCAGAAACCCCAACAACTGTCTAACACCTAACCTTCTAGCGTTCCAATATCTGTTTATTTCCCCTTGATAAAATGTTCCCAATGCCCGGTGCCCACAACACTGTTCAAACACAACCTGCTCTAAACACATCTTTGTGAAACCACATGGTAGTGAGTCAGGTCAAGAGCACTAACTGAAGCATCATGGTCAAGGAGCTCCATGCTACTTTCTTAGTGCCACGGACCTGTCAGCCATGTAACATAAAGATTAGCTCAGTTGCTGCCATGTGTCAACACAGCAATGAACACATGCTCAGGGTCCAGGGTTAGATGGGGGGGGGGGGGGGGTGGAGAGGTAGAAGGAGGAAGGTGAGGGAAGAGGAGGAGGAGGAGGAAGAGGGGGAGGTGTTGCTCCAAATACACAACTTCTGTAGCAAGGGAGGAATTAAATGATCCCTGTCCAGATCAGTTTGTGCTATCCTGCCAGCTGACCATAGGAATGGGCAAGACTGGACAAACTGATCTGGGACCATGATAGAATAAAATCACCTATCTACAAATAGGCCTTAGTCGGTGGTCTGTGTGTGTTGCAGCTGTGGCCTACTGTGGTTGGGCAGAGCAAATAAGATCTGTCCCCTGGCACCAAGGCAGTTAGCGTGTCATGCTAATGTTGCTAACGTCCTTCTAATGGTATTTTGTAAATCCATTTTATAAGAAGCAACAGTCACATGGAGTATTGTTTTTATATCGCTCTCCTTACTGCCATTCCCCGGCTTGACTCGGTAAACTGTTTACTTTCACAGAGGCACGAGGATTAGGACAAGCACCTGTCGTCCGGGTTTAGCCGGGGTAGGCCGTCATTGTAAATAAGAATTTGTTCTTAACTGACATGCCTAGTTAAATAAAGGTTATATAAATAAAAATAAACCTGCCTTTCCCTGAATAAAGAAATACAAAGTGGGGTAATGCTATTTCAACTTGATGTCCCCCTAAAGCAAACAGGGATTTCAAAGCAATCCCTCTACTGTTAGTCTACTATCCCAGAGCTGTTAATATAGCCACTAATCAATCATCTAGCCACTAATTAATGTCAAAGCTGACATTATTATTGCCTGGCAGGGGGGTACTATGCCTTGTCGGACCTGGGAAAACACATTAGAGAGCTTTGGTTAATGTCCCCCTATCTGTCTGGTCAGTGTGACAGAACTACTGACACCTTCTTTCTCATCAACTGCAGCACTTTACTTCACTTTATAGCACTTTACTGCAGCAATTAACATTTATGGTCCTTATGGTATTTCTGATTATTGTATTATTTTGTTCAAATACTTGTGTAGTAACAATATAATTACTATGGTAACAATGTTGTAATAACATGCTGTTGCTTTCTAATAGCATATTAATGTAGTTGAGCGCTTTTTGCAAAAGAACATGAATGTCATGCCTTCAACCATTTGTCTTTCTGAGATCTACAGCGGAATCCCTCTACACCATCATGGCATGGGACACATAGCAAAGCTTAGAGAACAAAATAACAAAAGCATTCAGAACATGTTCTCCATGTTCTCCATTATCCGTCATCAGCCGCACCCCAGTACCATATCCTGCA
The DNA here is from genome assembly GCF_965601325.2 of Salmo salar. Classification (NCBI taxonomy): domain Eukaryota; kingdom Metazoa; phylum Chordata; class Actinopteri; order Salmoniformes; family Salmonidae; genus Salmo; species Salmo salar. The sequence continues at coordinate 23,714,738 of NC_138302.1, read as the reverse complement.
TGCTACACTCTTAGAAAAAAAGGGTCCAAAAGGGTTCTTCGGCTGTCCCCATGAGAGAACCATTTTTAATTCCTGGTACAACCCTTTTAGGTTCCATGTAGAGCCCTCTGTGGAAAGCGTTCCACATGGAACACAAAAGTGTTCTACTTGGAACCGAAAACGGTTCTTAAAAATGTTAGGACAGTCGTAGAACCCTTTAAGGTTCTAGATAGCACCTTTACTTCTAAGAGTGCATTAACAGCACTATGAACCTTTAACAGAGATATACAAATGTTTACAGTCATTCTTTGGGGATAGCTATCCCCTCGCTAGGCTAAACCATAAGTCCTACTACAGTACGGACAGCTATCCCCTCGCTAGGCTAAACCATAAGTCCTACTACAGTACGGGCAGCTATCCCCTCGCTAGGCTAAACCATAAGTCCTACTACAGTACGGGCAGCTATCCCCTAGCTAGGCTAAACCATAAGTCCTACTACAGTACGGACAGCTATCCCCTCGCTAGGCTAAACCATAAGTCCTACTACAGTACGGACAGCTATCCCCTCGCTAGGCTAAACCATAAGTCCTACTACAGTACGGACAGCTATCCCCTCGCTAGGCTAAACCATTAGTCATACTACAGTATGGACAGCTATCCCCTAGCTAGACTAAACCATAAGTCCTACTACAGTACGGACAGCTATCCCCTAGCTAGTCTAAACCATAAGTCCTACTACAGTACGGACAGCTATCCCCTAGCTAGGCTAAACCATAAGTCATACTACAGTACGGGCAGCTATCCCCTAGCTAGGCTAAACCATTAGTCATACTACAGTACGGACAGCTATCCCCTAGCTAAGCTAAACCATAAGTCCTACTACAGTACGGACAGCTATCCCCTCGCTAGGCTAAACCATAAGTCCTACTACAGTACGGACAGCTATCCCCTCGCTAGGCTAAACCATTAGTCCTACTACAGTACGGACAGCTATCCCCTCGCTAGGCTAAACCATTAGTCCTACTACAGTACGGACAGCTATCCCCTAGCTAGGCTAAACCATAAGTCCTACTACAGTACGGACAGCTATCCACTCGCTAGGCTAAACCATTAGTCCTACTACAGTACGGATAGCTATCCCCTCGCTAGGCTAAACCATTAGTCCTACTACAGTACGGCCAGCTATCCCCTCGCTAGGCTAAATCATTAGTCATACTACAGTATGGCCATACTGTGTCTGCAATAGGAGTCTCACCACATCATTCAAGTGTGAAGCAACAACTACTACATCACAACAAGAGAAGAATAGCAAAACAACAACAACAACATCCATAACAACAACAACAACAACAACAGCTAGAGAAGAATAAGAATATTACAACATCCATAACAACAATAACAGCTAGAGAAGAATAGCAAAACAACAACAACATCCATAACAACAATAACAGCTAGAGAAGAATAGCAAAACAACAACATTCATCACAACAACAACAGCTAGAGAAGAATAGCAAAACAACAACAACATCCATAACAACAATAACAGCTAGAGAAGAATAGCAAAACAACAACAACATCCATAACAACAATAACAGCTAGAGAAGAATAGGAATATTACAACAACATCCATAACAACAACATGTTCTACAGCCTCAGAAGAACATTCACTGAGGAGGCAGGCCTTTTGTAGGGGCTGTAGGTGAGGGGGGGAGAAAGCAAGAGAGAGAGGGGGAAGTGAGAGCGAGAGAGAGAGAGGGTGGAAGTGAGAGCGAGAGAGAGAGAGAGAGAGAGGGTGGAAGTGAGAGCGAGAGAGAGAGAGAGAGGGTGGAAGTGAAAGTGAGAGAGAGAGGGTGGAAGTGAGAGCGAGAGAGAGAGAGAGAGAGAGAGGGTGGAAGTGAAAGCGAGAGAGAGAGGGTGGAAGTGAGAGCGAGAGAGATAGAGAGAACTAAATGGCAGAAGAAAAACAGCCCCGCGCTTCAGGCTGCGGATGAGTTGTGGGCCTAGAATGGTGTCTGGGGCGCTAATCAGTGCTGCCTAAGAAGATGGGTCAGAGGCAACTTCCCCTTCTCTGACAAACTGGTCAAGGTGATATAAAGCACACAGCTGGGGAAAGAGAGGGATGAGAGAGAGAGAGAAAGGGGAGAGAGAGAGAAAGGGGGGAGAGAGAGAAAGGGGAGAGAGAGAGAAAGGGGGAGAGAGAGAAAGGGAGGAGAGAGAGAGAAAGGGAGGAGAGAGAGAGAAAGGGGAGAGAGAGAGAAAGGGGGGAGAGAGAGAAAGGGGAGAGAGAGAGAAAGGGGGAGAGAGAGAAAGGGAGGAGAGAGAGAGAAAGGGAGGAGAGAGAGAGAAAGGGGAGAGAGAGAGAAAGGGGGGGAGAGAGAGAAAGGGGAGAGAGAGAGAAAGGGGGAGAGAGAGAGAAAGGGGGAGAGAGAGAGAAAGGGGGAGAGAGAGAGAAAGGGAGGAGAGAGAGAGAAAGGGGAGAGTGTGTAAGACAGAGAGGTATAGATATAAATGAAGCACTGTGTAAGGCGATACATACACTTCCCTATTGTACTATGTTATGGCTACTTGGGTGTAAAACCTTAACATATGGTTCCTGGTTCCTGATTCAGGAACAGTTAAGAGAGGAACTGCCTGGTATTCCCATAATATATAGAACACTTATCTCCCTCACTAGCTTTAAGCACCAGCTGTCAGAGCAGCTCACAGATCACTGCACCTGTACATAGCCCATCTGTAATTTAGCCTAAACAACTACCTCTTCCCCTACTGTATTTATTTATTTATTTTGCTCCTTTGCACCCCATTATTTCTATTTCTACTTTTCACTTTCTTCCACTACAAATCTACCATTCCAGTGTTTTACTTGCTATATTGTATTTACTTTGCCACCATGGCCTTTTTTGCCTTTACCTCCCTTATCTCACCTCATTTGCTCACTTTGTATATAGACTTATTTTTCTACTGTATTATTGACTGTATGTTTGTTTTACTCCATGTGTAACTCTGTGTTGTTGCATGTGTCGAACTGCTTTGCTTTATCTTGGCCAGGTCACAGTTATAAATGAGAACTTGTTCTCAACTTGCCTACCTGGTTAAATAAAGGTGAAATAAATAAATGTTAAAAAAACAACCAGCGGTAGTAGTAATGTATAGGACATAAACTACAGTACTGGGCTATGTTATGTTATGGCTACTTGTGTGAAGCGTTAACATATGTTAAGATGCTTCAGGAACTGGTATTCCCCTATGCTCTAAGATAGAAAACCTGTGTCCTGTAAAAGTAGAAGACAGGCATGACAGGTGCTCTAAAGCTGGACTGAGACTAGGTTACATCAAAACTTAACTGACTCAACAATGAGTAATGAGAGAGAGAGAGCACATAAGGGTTTACTGCTTAACTTTATACAAACAACTAGCGTATACTGATGTGTAAAAGTAATTCCATCAGTGTCTTTACCTAGACAAATTTCTCCAGAAAAATACATGAAATGAATGGAGTAATGTTTTTGACAAAGACCGCGACTGAAGACTTCTCCTTTTAACAAGACATTTGATCTATAATCCGAATAATCAGTTATCTCCACATCTGCCCACAGTTAAAGCAGATTCTCTACATGAAACAATGATTTATTTACAATTCACTGCTCGAGGTCATTTTCCATTGAATTAGCTGCTACTGTGGTTACTATGTAGTGGCATGTAACGACACACGTTTCAAGAAATGGTTGCAAGTTGACAGTTCAACCAAATTTCAAATGTACATATTTGTTTTCTTATCTTTAAAGCAGTTTATGGTCAAGGAGAGACTACAAATGTCTACATTTGTAATAGCCTGAACTTTCCCTGTGACCCAAAACGAATGTGTATTATTAGTCAGGACTGGTGAGTAGGCTATAAATCATGTGTAGAGAGGTTAATCATTCTATGTTCTTCTAATTGATGGACGGCTATAAACCATGTTGTGTGTCAGGTGAGGGGTCTGCGTATATAGAAATTGTTGCTGTTTTAAAATAGAATGAGTGGGCAGGCAAGCCATATATGGACTGCTCTAACATTTCACTTTCTAGCTCAGCAACACACAAACATGGCCGCTTGATCCTACGCCTCTCTGCACACGCACGCGTGCATACACGTGCGCAAATACACCACACACACACACACACACACACACACACACACACACACACACACACACACACACACACACACACACACACACACACACACACACACACACACACACACACACACACACACACAATTAACTATTTTCCGTTCCATCCCCAGTCAAATCCTTACTCTTGTCCTTATCGTTAATCAGAGGGCGTGTAAAACATCGGTGTGAATTACACATATTTACTCTACTATTTACTGTCTCAAACTCAAACACATAAGGCCTACTTCATAGACTCATATTATGTTCTGTGACGACGATCAAAAATCGAAACGTCAAGAAAAATTGCCTACCTGTGCCATTTCACTGGGCTATAATTCTAAAAAAATATATATAGATTTTGGTTGCAGTAACAGAAATAAATGTACATTTGTTGGTAAAATGACATTTAAAAAGTGATTTAGAAACAGACATCAAGAACCTGTGCTGTGCTGCATTCGCTTGTTTTGATCGAGCAGATCGCTTCTCTCACGACTTTTATACTGAATTACGTCTTATATATTTTAAGCCGCGAGACATGTAATCTGACATATTACTTATGATCTCTCCCCTTTTTTAGTTACTCCATCATGATAAGTCCCCATAAACTCCCTTCACAAATAAGGTACACCTTTAAACTGTGCAATATTCCTCCCTCAAACAGCCTACTTTACCACGGCTCACTGGTTCACATGGTAAAATGTGGGGTTTTCTATGATCAAATCGTACATATTAGTGCACTAAAATACTGCTTGTACCCTTTTGCATGTACACTAGGTGTACAAAGACATGGACAGTACAGTAGGTGTACACTAGGTGTACAAAGACATGGACAGTACCGCGGCTTCATGCCAGTAAACAGTTGGTCCAACTTTATTATTACAAGTAGTAGCAAAAACAAAGGCTTACTTTGTTATTGTAAAAGTTAACACTGATAATCAATGTTATATAAGAGTCAACATTGATAATCTATTATAAACCAGACTAAATCCAGTACAAACTACCCTTGCATATGTATTCACACCTATGTTGAATTAAATGTTAATACAGTCAATAATTCCAGCTTACCTAATATACATTCAAAAATGATATTTAATCAGTGGAAAATATATCAATGATTAGCAAATAAGATAATACCATTTTTTTTCAAGATGTAAGTCAAGGTCAAGGTTGCATAATACAAGATTGATAATCAGTTATATTACACTGACGCTGGTAAACTTTACACACCTGAAAATAATCATGGTTGGGAAATTCCGTGTGTGTCGTTACCGTAGATACTGTAGCACCAAAGGCTATTACATTGCACACGTACGATTATTTATTACATATTATTTTTTACATAAGATTACAAAGTTAAATGTTGAATCTGATATCAAATAGCGATTTATTGTTGCTATGACATTTGTTCCACTGACAATGTAAGCATAAGATGGGACATTATAATAAAATGAAGGGATGTCTAACTACACTGTAGGGGGATTAGAGGAAACTGTCCGTTTTCTTTTCATAGAATGAGATAGTCTTCAATAAACTCAATTCATCTCTTCATTATCGATAATACATATTGTTGTATTTTAAACTAGTGAAGTAAATAAAATATGTATTTACTACAACTTGTGTAATGTGTTTGAATGCCAAGTTAAAGCTAAAGGCTATGACAAAAGTGGTAAACATTGTATTTGTGATTTCTCTTAAAAACAAATATACTGATTTATTCTACACTATATTGAGAATGGTATATTCCATATCGTTATAGTTATATAAATAACAATAAAGTTGTGATCACAAGGTCTCAATATAAGTTGTTAATAAAAGGTCTCGTATTTAGCTCACGTTCATTTAGAAAGTCAGGGTTTTTACTGGCATCTGTAGAATCTCTTGGGCTGTTTATTTCTTATTTATTTAACAAAAACAATGATGTATTCATTATTTAAGAGGGAGATCTAATACTTTCATTTACTTCTAATGTTCCTCAACTCCTATAAGCCCGGATTTCAGTCTAACCCAAAGGATTTTTGTGCTAATATTCTCTAAAGAAGAAATACTAAAAAAACGAACAAATAAAAGTATAATAACATCAAAACAAAGGGAATGTTTTAGGAAACACAAATATAAGGAGAAACGACTAATACATTCTTCAACACACTAAAGTTCTATGTAATTATGACTAGCAAATGTATTTTAATTTCAACAAAATTAAAACTTCAATGTAATATTTTCTGTTTTGCCTTTAGGTCGTCCTGCCTACTTTACTTAGAGCATAGTACTGCTTGTGTTTCAATATGAGACCTTACTGTCTGTTATAAACATACACAGTATGTGTGTGTTTGAGACTGAGTGAGACAGCTCTTCTATAAAAGATCTTTGTTCTAATATTCTCTGTTTTCTCTTTTTCTCTCTTCCTGACTGTTTCCATGGTAGGACTGTGTGTAAAACTCTGTTTGAGACCGTGCTACTCCGCTCCATGGGAGAATGAACACTGAAACACTGTAGGCCATTGAGCCCACCCCTTCCACCTCATCCATCTTGCTCACAGGGATGACACTGAGGAGTTTTGGGAAGTGTTTTTTTCCTCTTTCCACAGCTTTTCCGAAGCGTATAGACACTACAACTCATCTGCCACCATCGGACTACAGTATTCCTTGGAACTATTTTTCAGAAGTTTGAATTCCATCATCCATAACTAGTTAGAGAAAGATATATTCATGAATACCAGCCTGCCAAATCTCCCTTCAGCAAATGTATTTTCCATCCCTATTCCACGGAAGTTGGAATTCCCTCAATGCCGCTAAGGAGACATTTATTAATTTATATGTTCCTCCTAAATCCCCCTTGGAACTAATTCATTTTCATACATGCCTTTGGGATAACAGTCATGGCATGTATATATATATATATATGTCTTCCCATAGCCTGTCTATGGCACATAGCATACCGGTATATGTGCATATATTTGCAGCAATATTTCCCTTACCTCTGGAAGTGTTCGTTGGACGTCTTGGCTCCCATATATCCTCCTTGGCTTTTCCCCGTCATTTCACCAGTTTGGCCGTTCTTGACACCTTCGATGTGAGCTTCAAAGAGAGCCTTATCCCAGGCCTGTTGCATGGCCAAACAAAATCACTAACTAGTCCTTTATCTTCACTAACCAACCACACACACCCCTCAGAAAAGTTGTTACTGACTGTCACCGTTGGAGGGGCTATAAATAAAAAATCCTTTGGTGTAACTCTCTCTCTCCCTTGCGATTGCTGACCGTTAGCCTAGGGAGGCTGTTGAATACTGTACGCGCGGTCCCACTCAGCAGGAACTTTTCCTCTCTCTTCCCTCTCTCTCTCTTTCTCCCCGGTGCTTCTCCTGACAGACAGCGACAATGGCAGCCAGCAAAGCCCCTGGCCTTAGCTCTCTCTCTCCCTCTCTCCCTCTCTCCCTCTCTCCCTCTCTCACTCTCTCACTCTCTCTCTCTCTCTCTCTCTCTCTGCTTTCTCTCTTCCTCCTCTTCTCCCCAGTGACAGAAAGTAAAACCCCAGGGGAGGAGGGTGATCAAAGGAAAACGACCACAGTTGAATGAAGAGTTTGAGGAAACGACAGAGGTGGGGAGAGTTGGAGGGATAGAGTGGGATAGGGAGGGAGGGAGGGTGTGGTAAATTAAAAGACTCTTGACCAAATTGGGAGTCCCTGCCTGCTGGCCCAGTGGTGGTAGTGTGTGCATCATATTCAGACGGTGTGTGTAATAACAGGGGAAGAGTCCTCCTTACGCCATGCTGTTGATTATCACCTCATGCTCACAAACACACACACACACCGACAAACACACGCATGCAAGCAGGCACGCACATGTGTGTGTATGTGTGAGTGTGTGTGAGCGTGCGTGCGTGTGCATGCGTGTGTGTAGGGGCTGCTCCCAGTCCCTAATTCCCTAGGACACAGTGTCAGATTATTCACATTTTCTGGTGGCCTGTCCGTCTGGGGTTACACCTCTCTGCCTGAGCCAAAAGTCCTGGGACCCCTTTCAATCATAAATCACTACTGGGGAAGAAAAGTACTGAGTGGAAGACTTAGCAACTACCCTCTCTATCGGTTCACTTTACCCTTAAAGAGTCAGCTACTACCCTCTCTATCGGTTCACTTTACCCTTAAAGAGTCAGCTACTACCCTCTCTACCGGTTCACTTTACCCTTAAAGAGTCAGCTACTACCCTCTCTATCGGTTCACTTTACCCTTAAAGAGTCAGCTACTACCCTCTCTACTGGTTCACTTTACCCTTAAAGAGTCAGCTACTACCCTCTCTATCGGTTCACTTTACCCTTAAAGAGTCAGCTACTACCCTCTCTATCGGTTCACTTTACCCTTAAAGAGTCAGCTACTACCCTCTCTACTGGTTCACTTTACCCTTAAAGAGTCAGCTACTACCCTCTCTACCGGTTCACTTTACCCTTAAAGAGTCAGCTACTACCCTCTCTACCGGTTCACTTTACCCTTAAAGAGTCAGCTACTACCCTCTCTACCGGTTCACTTTACCCTTAAAGAGTCAGCTACTACCCTCTCTATCGGTTCACTTTACCCTTAAAGAGTCAGCTACTACCCTCTCTATCGGTTCACTTTACCCTTAAAGAGTCAGCTACTACCCTCTCTACTGGTTCACTTTACCCTTAAAGAGTCAGCTACTACCCTCTCTACCGGTTCACTTTACCCTTAAAGAGTCAGCTACTACCCTCTCTATCGGTTCACTTTACCCTTAAAGAGTCAGCTACTACCCTCTCTACAGGTTTCCTAAGGATGAATAGTGCTGGCTGACTGAGGAGTGAGAGTGTCAGCAGTCAGTGAACAACCTTCCCCTTGCTTACTTTACACAAAAGACAGTCCTTCAATTGTACTGGCACATCTCATAGAATATTGGATCTAAAATATGAACACCTGTACTGTAAATTATTAACACGTTTTCTGTCAATTGTAAATAAGTATGGGTATCACTGCCTGAAGGGACAGGGTGGTGGTGGGATCAGACTGTGGTATCACTGCTTGAAGGGACAGGGTGGTGGTGGGATCAGACTGTGGTATCACTGCCTGAAGGGACAGGGTGGTGGTGAGATCAGACTGTGGTATCACTGCTTGAAGGGACAGGGTGGTGGTGGGATCAGACTGTGGTATCACTGCTTGAAGGGACAGGGTGGTGGTGGGATCAGACTGTGGTATCACTGCTTGAAGGGACAGGGTGGTGGTGGGATCAGACTGTGGTATCACTGCTTGAAGGGACAGGGTGGTGGTGGGATCAGACTGTGGTATCACTGCCTGAAGGGACAGGGTGGTGGTGGGATCAGACTGTGGTATCACTGCTTGAAGGGACAGGGTGGTGGTGGGATCAGACTGTGGTATCACTGCCTGAAGGGACAGGGTGGTGGTGGGATCAGACTGTGGTATCACTGCTTGAAGGGACAGGGTGGTGGTGGGATCAGACTGTGGTATCACTGCTTGAAGGGACAGGGTGGTGGTGGGATCAGACTGTGGTATCACTGCTTGAAGGGACAGGGTGGTGGTGGGATCAGACTGTGGTATCACTGCTTGAAGGGACAGGGTGGTGGTGGGATCAGACTGTGGTATCACTGCTTGAAGGGACAGGGTGGTGGTGGGATCAGACTGTGGTATCACTGCTTGAAGGGACAGGGTGGTGGTGGGATCAGACTGTGGTATCACTGCTTGAAGGGACAGGGTGGTGGTGAGATCAGACTGTGGTATCACTGCTTGAAGGGACAGGGTGGTGGTGGGATCAGACTGTGGTATCACTGCCTGAAGGGACAGGGTGGTGGTGAGATCAGACTGTGGTATCACTGCTTGAAGGGACAGGGTGGTGGTGGGATCAGACTGTGGTATCACTGCTTGAAGGGACAGGGTGGTGGTGGGATCAGACTGTGGTATCACTGCTTGAAGGGACAGGGTGGTGGTGGGATCAGACTGTGGTATCACTGCTTGAAGGGACAGGGTGGTGGTGGGATCAGACTGTGGTATCACTGCTTGAAGGGACAGGGTGGTGGTGGGATCAGACTGTGGTATCACTGCCTGAAGGGACAGGGTGGTGGTGGGATCAGACTGTGGTATCACTGCTTGAAGGGACAGGGTGGTGGTGAGATCAGACTGTGGTATCACTGCCTGAAGGGACAGGGTGGTGGTGGGATCAGACTGTGGTATCACTGCTTGAAGGGACAGGGTGGTGGTGGGATCAGACTGTGGTATCACTGCCTGAAGGGACAGGGTGGTGGTGGGATCAGACTGTGGTATCACTGCTTGAAGGGACAGGGTGGTGGTGGGATCAGACTGTGGTATCACTGCTTGAAGGGACAGGGTGGTGGTGGGATCAGACTGTGGTATCACTGCTTGAAGGGACAGGGTGAGGGTGAGTGCAGACTGTGGAATATTGCACGTTAAACAGAGGAGTTGATTCAAGAAACGGTTATTCGGGGGGATAATATTATGTCTGGCAACCAACCCTAGGCCTGTTTCCACAGGACAAGAGTAGAGGATTGTCTAAACTGGGATTTCCTCTCTCTTCTCGTTGCCAGATATAGTATTAAAGCACAACAGTTTTCTTTGATAGTCCTGAATGGCTGGCTTGATGATATAACCACATCATTCAGACAGAATAAAAACACACCTTATGTAATAGTGGCCTACCAATGGAACAAAACGGACAATTTCACATGTATGACTCCGCATTACCCGTCTAATGTATCACCTGTCTCAAACTAGTAGCGACTATTTTTTTCTCCCTGAAAAGCTTGTTTCTATTATTCAGTTGTAACCTAACCCTACTGATGGAACATAATGGACTTCACAATTTCACATGTATAACACTCCGTTAAATGTGCCATCTCCCACTGGGCACAGACGTCGATTGAACGTCTATTCAACCAGTGTGTACTCAGCGGCGTCATGTTCATAACAACATCTGTATCCCTGAAAACATGTACGTCTCTTAATCAAACCATAACGCTTCTGACTGGGTGATGACAGATCAGCCTCCCCAATGTGCTTGAACCACAGACAGGGAGATAAATGTCTTCTAACTAGATAGACAAATAAATCATGATAATGCCGAGAGTACAGGCCGCTCAGGGCCCAGTGTCCTGGACAGGAGACATCAACTCTACATCTACACATCCTCTGTTTGGATGAGTGATGGCAAAGCTGATAGATTTCTTGTTGACAACCCCCGGTAACTCTGGGGGAGCATGCAGCCCAGTCAAAACTGTTCGCTGCTCTGGCACCCCAATGGTGGAACAAGCTCCCTCACGACGCCAGGACAGCGGAGTCAATCACCACCTTCCGGAGACACCTGAAACCCCACCTCTTTAAGGAATACCTAGGATAGGATAAAGTAATCCTTCTAACCCCCCCCCCCACCACCCTTAAAAGATTTAGATGCACTATTGTAAAGTGGTTGTTCCACTGGATATCATAAGGTGAATGCACCAATTTGTAAGTCGCTCTGGATAAGAGCGTCTGCTAAATGACTTAAATGTAAATGTAGCTCAACCGTGTGAGCACACACACCTGTGTATTTTTGGCCCGGGAGAGAGATACTACCACTGTATTGAGCCTGTGACAGAAGGAAGAAAGGTGCTTTTTGTCCCCTGCGATGAAATCGGGGAGGGGACTGTGGATCTGTCTCTGTACGTTCGTACGTCCCACACGGTACCTCAGACACCATTGGTCCAATTTTTATGAAACTTGGGTGAATGGTGCATCTTGCCATAGAAATCTGACATTTACAACATGACACTGAATGCCCGGTTGGGGGCGCTATAACAAGAGATTGAAAATGCAAACTTTAAAAAGTCATGGCCCTCACCCCGTTCAACCGAGAGTCGTGAAATTCGTTACATAGGTCCCTCTCATCATTCGTGGGGGACGACATGTTTATGTTGATTTTTTCCTTGATGAATAGAGTCATGAAACATTCAAAAAGAATATTCAGTGTTTGAGAATTCTATTTTAGGATGTTCAGTGTTTGAAAGTTTAATTTAGGAATGTTCAGTGGTTGAGAGTTCAATTCCAGGTGAAGCTGGTTGAGAGAATGCCAAGAGTGTGCAAAGCTGTCATCAAGGCAAAGAGTGGCTACTTTGAAGAATCTAAATATATGTTGATTTGTTTAACACTTTTTTACTACAGTATTCTATGTGTGTTATTTCATAGTTTTGATGTCTTCACTATTATTCTACAATGAAGAAGATATTAAAAATAAAGAAAAACTCTTGAATGATAAGGTTTGTCCTAACTTTTGACTGGTACTGTATGTCTGGAGTGAAATCATTGCATGCTTCATCCATGGCCTGAAGAAGGGTTGTACGCTCTTGGGGATGGCAAACATACATCTTCTACCTATATTGTAATCGTGTATTGTATTTTACAGTATTGTACTGTACTTATGTTTTGTAGTGGTACTGTACGTGGCTCAGTTCATGGCACTAGAGTTGTGGGTTCGATTCCCACTGGGGTCACATACCAAAATGTGTGGACTGTTGTCACTTTTTATCAAAGTGTCTGCTACGTAAATGGCATATATTACAGTATTACAGTACTGTATTGGCCAATGCAATTTTAGTAAAGCAGTGTGACCCCACCCCCACCAATCAAAAAGACCCCAGAAACTTCCTTTTGGATACATGTTTACTGTATAAGGGATGCATTTCTTTCTTGTTTTGGACTTCCTGGATTATTTCCGTATTGAATTGATATTGTATTACTGCACCGTAGGAGCTAGAAAACACAATTATTTTGCTGCACCTGCTGTAACATGTTAATGCGCGACCAATAAAGTTTTATTTCATTTGTTACATAAAGTACATCTCTGATCTTGTCGATATCAGATTTGTAAAAAATGTACTGTAAAGTAAAATCATAATAGTTATCATCGTAGTAGTACGTTTGAGTTACAATTGCCTTCAGAATGTATTCAGACCCCTTGACTTTTTCGACATTTTGTTACGTTGCAACCTTATTCTAAAATGTATTAAATCGTTTTTTCCCCTCATAAATCCCCACAATGACAAAGCAAAAAAAGATTTTTTAGACATTTTTGCTAATTTATAAAAAATAAAACACTGAAATATCACGCTTACATAAGTATTCAGACCCTTTACTATGTACTTTGTTGAAGCACCTTTGGCAGCAATTACAGCATCAAGTCTTCTTGGGTATGACGCTACAAGCTTGACACACCTGTATTTCTCCCATTCTTCTCTGCAGATCCTCTCAAGCTCTGTCAGGTTGGATGGGGAGCGTTGCTGCACAGCTATTTTCAGGTCTGTCCAGAGATGTTCGATCGGGTTCAAGTCCGGGCTTTGGCTGGGCCACTCAAGGACATTCAGAGACTTGTCCCGAATCCTTCAGTCTGGCCACTCTACCATAAAGGCCTGATTGGTGGAGTGATTCAGAGATGGTTGTCCTTCTGGAAGGTTCTCCCATCTCCACAGAGGAACTCTAGAGCTCTGTCAGAGTGACCATCAGGTTCTTGGTCACCTCCCTGACCAAGGCTCTTCTCCCCCGATGGATCAGTTTGGCCGGTTGGCCAGCTCTAGGAAGAGTCTTGGTGGTTCCAAACGTCTTCCATTTAAGAATGATGGAGGCCACCGTGTTCTTGGGGACCTGCAGTTCTCAGAATCTGTAGTAGACAAACCAATTGACATGTAAAATGTACAGGTTCACCAAACATTTAAGTGATCATCTTTTAAGAGCAGTTGGATTAAGTAATAGTAAAATGTCTTCCAACAAAAGAGAAGAGAATCATATTAAAAGTAACGTGGGCGTTGCGAAAGGCAATTACTTTATATGAACATATATTGCAATGTGAAACATGTAATTTAGATGAAACACTGATTAAGTTTGGTGAAAAAGTGACTGTATGATTTTGTGTATTGTACTTAGTCGATTGAAAATGTGCTTAGAGTTATTAAACAACTGCCTTTTTGATTGTTTTGAGTTTTGTACTAAGAGTTGTGAAAATGTACCACATACTTGTGAAAATTGCACCAAAGCGATAAAAAATTGGCATGAAATATGCCGTAGCACTGACAGATGCCAATCATTTTTAATAAACTGAGAGTTGCCCATCTTTTTTAAATAAACACATTTTCCAGTCTTTTTTTCAATACATGTGTGTTTTTGGTTTTAACAGTAGATTTGAGGGAGAGGTGGGAGGAACCTGTGGATTAGAACACGTTTTGACAAACAATAAATGAAAGTGAAACAAAAGCTCTGTGTGTCCCTGTCAGACTATGGTTTAGTCTCATCACTTCGTCACAATAATTCACCAAAACACAGACAACCATAACAATCCACCCGGCCCTGCTTGGTTAAGAGCAGCTCCCTTCCCTCTCCATACGATCACTTTTCCTGAACAGAAACGTTCACGGAGGGTACAGCTGAGAATTCCATTCCCCAGAACACGGCCGCAGGGCATTCCCAGGAAGGGGTTGGGTGTGTTTATTTTGCGGGGGATTAAACCAGATGTGTGAAGTCATTATCTAGGCTTAGCTTTATAATGAAAACCATTTGAATATGCTACCTTTATGCCTCATTACCAAATCAAATCAAATGTTATTTGTCACATGCGCCGAATACAACAGGTGTAGGTAGTGAAATGCTTACTTACAAGCCCTTAACCAACAACGCTTTAAGAAGTAAAAAAAAGTGTTAAGTAAAAAATAGATAAGTAGAAAATAAAAGTAACATGTAATTAAACAGCAGCAGTAAAATAACTAGCAATGCTGTATACAGGAGGTACCGGTACAGAGTCAATGTGCCGGGGCACCGGTTAGTCGAGGATTATGCTAAACCCTCTGTGTTTGGACTCGACGGCGGGTATTTGACGTATGCATACACACACACACTCACACACACACACACACACACGGTCAGCTGTGGCTAAAGCCATGGCATGAGAAGAAGGTATCTATTTCGCCTTGTCTGTTCTCTCATTATCTTGCTCTTTCATTCTCTCTCCCTCTCATGCTCACTCTAACCCTACTGGGGCCTGGGGCTCTAAGTCGCTTATGCCTGGAGCCGGCCCCCCAATCCACAGAGGACGTTGGTCGTTGGTCCCTGTTGCTACCTCCATATCTATGCGGAGAACGCCTGACCTCATAAAATAGGCTTAAAAAAGGAATGAAGGCACCGGCCGTCGCCGATGACAACAGCTCGTAAATTCCGTTGTTCACATGGGTATGACAGATGCATTTTTTCTATGGAGAACTAAAAGTACATAGTGACAGAGCATGGCGCTGAACATGGCACTGGGTTCAGATATGCCGTCTCCTGTGTTATATTAGTGGGGTTTTAGGTTTGAGGAAGAGGTACAAAGACGACTGTTTTAAATGGTAGTGAAAAAAAGACTTTGTAAACACTTCAAAACGTTTTATGGAATTGAACAGCCCTCACACACCAACACTTAGTTA
The DNA here is from genome assembly GCF_965601325.2 of Salmo salar. Taxonomy (NCBI): domain Eukaryota; kingdom Metazoa; phylum Chordata; class Actinopteri; order Salmoniformes; family Salmonidae; genus Salmo; species Salmo salar. Next base: position 23,699,153 of record NC_138302.1, on the reverse strand, counting down.
ACACTAGGTGTTAGGATTGTAAAAGCACAGGATGAAACAAGCCTAGTGTTGTTAACCAAAAGATTGAAGTAGCAAAACAAATGTTATGGACATTGTAATGACGTTTGATGCTGAGTAAAGAGTTAAGGTTGAGGCTAGGGTTAGGGTGGAACCGGATGTGGACATGAAGCTAGGGTTAGGTTGTGGTTGAGGGTTTGGGTTACGGCTAGGGTAACAGCTGTAAACAACTACTGACTATAAATGTTGTGTATTGCCATAGACATACTGTAGGTCATTGGCTATGAATTAAAATTATATTACCACATTTTCAAACTATTTCCAACTACAGCAAAAATGAATCGAACAACATTCACTCAACACATGTATTAAAGAAGAATTATTCAACTGTAGTTTAATCCAACAACTCACTCAACACATTTATTAAAGAATCATTACTAAACTGTAGTTTGATTTATTGTAACTTTATTTTATCTCTCACTCTCTAAGGGCTACATTGAAACCAACACCATTTAGTTCTGGGTAGTTAGTTACCAAACAAACACTAGTTTAATACCAGTCCCATCAAATAAAGTGCAACTGATATAATATTACAGTAATTGAATTAGAGGGTAAATCCATCTCATCTCCATTGGGGCCCCGGCGCCATGGTGTCTGAACCGCTAAACTGGCCTCCTGCGAGGGCAACAGGGGGAGGGAGGGCAGCCCCAACCCCAGTCCTCCAGCCCCAACCCCAGTCCTCCGGCCCAACCCCAGTCCTCCAGCCCCAACCCCAGTCCTCCAGCCCCAGCTCCACACAGACAACCATAGCCCTGGGTTCATTAGGCACCAAACGGAACTAAACTGACTTAACAGGGAGGGATCACTATCTGCTCATTTTCATTTTCTGTTGCAATTACAAAACGTAAAAAGCATTTTCTGTTGCCTGCCCTAATGAACATGACCCTGGAGTTGCACATGAGGTGCCCTTGTGAACATGACTCTCATCTAGTAGCTTGCCTAACAACTGTTCTCTCCTCATCTCCCTGACGTCCTCTCCCCATGACATGTTTATTGGATGTGTGACACTGCACAGATCCTGTCAGACCAGACCACCGCAGTGCAAGGACAGGGCATCCAGTGTTAATAACGGGTCCCTTACCATCACCACAGAGTCAGACCTGGGTTCAACAGTATTAGGAACATTTCAAATCCTTTTTGCGATTGCTTTAACCTGCCTGGAGTGCCAGATGGGTGGGATTTGCTATTTTGTATCTATTCTATTGGTTCAATTGCGCCTGACGGGCATTTGATCGGGCATTTGAAATATTCCAAATAGTATTTGAACCCAGGTCTGATTCGTACAGTACCAGCAGCATAACGGCACCTGTCCGACAACAAATTAACTTGTTGGTGTGAATGGCTGTACATCCCGGACAGATTTATGTTGTGGTTTATTGAAGTTAGTCTCTCGCTTTATGTCTCTGGCCTGATTATGGGCTTGGGATCATCTGTTGATTACTGTGGCTGCATCCCAAATGACACTTTATAGTGCACTACTTTAGACCCGAGCCCTATGGACCCTGGTCAAAAGTAGTGCACGATAAAGGGAATAGGGGGCAGAACATGTAGCTCTGATTCCACAGGATATGAGGGGTAGATGAGTGGGAGGGGAGGAGCAGGTTGACATTTATTGTCATGAGTCTTCCCCTTAGATAGGTCAGCTGCAAAGTCAAAATTGGCTTTATTGTAAAAAAAAACATTTAACTCTTAATTTAAGGTTAGGTTTAGGCATTAGGGTTAGCAATGTGGTTAAGGTTAGGTTTAGGCATTAGGGTTAGCAATGTGGTTAAGGTTGGTTTAAAATCCGATGTTATGACTTTGTGGCTGTGCCAGCTAGTGACCACCGTGCAGAGCTGCCTCCAGAACAAGATTCATGACAAAAAACACTAACATGCAGGGGAGGCACTAGCAGTTCTGGGGACGACGACCACCTAACTGACCAGCAGTTCTGGGGGGGGGGGGGGGTGACAACAATTTTGGACCCCCTTGTGGCCCCCCTAAATGTGGAGTATGAAATAATTTTTACATACATTATTTTTGCTATCGTTCTTTTTTTACATCCGTTATTAGACAGTGGCAACGCGGAACACTAATTTAACCCACACATTTTCTAGAGGGACGGCTTTAGGCGTAACACAACAGTATCGTACCACATGCAAAACGATATGACAACAATAACGTCTAATGTAACTGGCCCCTCTAACAGTACAACTGGCCCCAGCTTGGCCCCCCCCAGTTGAAATGGTCTAGAACCGCCACTGAGGGGAGGAAGAGAGGAAGTGGGGGGAGGTTGGAAACTTGATTTTGTATGTTCTGTAGAGGTGAGAGGTGGAGGGCAGGAAAAGAGTCCTGTATTTTAATATGATAGATATATTGTTTAGTCGAAAGGGAGGAGGCAGAGAGAATGGATGGTAGGAAGAGGATGTGATCTGAGTTCATTTCAGCTGACGAGAGAGAGGGGCAACATTGCCTGGGTAGTCTTGGATAGATGTCATATCATCTGACAGCAATTACTTGACACTTGGATGAAATACCGAGTTCAGATCAGCTGACTAGGGACAGTGAGAGAGTGTGGAGTATTGCCTGTTCCCTGGCTAATGGCTTGGGCCTGGCAGGGCACAGGGGTATGAGGTGTTCTGTTGGCAGGGTGTGAGACTAGTCTGGTGGTCAGTTAGGTCAGTAATCAGTGTACTGTAGTCACGGTCAGTAGGGTCATTAAGCAGATGACTATCTATCCCAGATGTCTGGCTGACTGTGGGCACACGGTCTGGGGGGGGGGGGGGGGGGTCACACCCTTTCACATTCACTAACAGGGCACTGGGTTACCCTGGTCCCAGAGAGACCGTAACTGGCAAGACAGCCCAAACAGACGTTGGGCCAGGCTAGGTCACGGGGATTTCATCAGACAGAAAATAAAAAGTGTGAGGAGACGAGAGGATCACAATTAACTTCTGGGTGTCCCACTTGGCAGATTGAAATCCATTCAATGGTTCAATTAGGGCCATTGATCAGATGTTAATCTGGGTTTCATTACCTTCCTGACTAGTCACACCACTATACTGTTTCAGATTGACATTTTATCAACCAACTTCAGAAATACTGTCAGACTCATTGGTAGAAATCTATTTTCTTTCTCATATTTAGGAGCCCTGCATGGCAGATTGAAATTGATTCAATGGTGGCCATTGAATGTTCAACTGGGTTTCTGGTAGCTAGCCTCTTCACTGATATGATCCCCATGTCTAATATTACATCTTCCAGTATGAAACACCAGTAGGCTCAAGTGTCATGATCTCTAATCAATCTCTGTGCCACTCTAGACATTCACTATGTATATTATAGGTCCCTCGTTACACCTCGTGGTGTAACTTCATCTTATTCGTGGTCCATGTAGTTACCAGACAGATGTATGGTTCAGGTGAAGAGTTTGTGACCTAGCGCCACCCAGTGGTATAATGCTACACAGATCACATGTCACACTACAACTTACTTCACTACAAATGCACACAACTTCTCTTCAGGAAATGTCCCTTTTCTAGTTGACTTTAAGGCCACACAAAATAAAAGATCTATACAATTTAAACATAAGATTTATACGATTTTTATTGTTTTCTAATAGAGTAACAGGGAGAGAACAACTAGTTAAAATGCTGCAGTCAGTGTAGAACTAACTAATGACCTACAGCAGGGAATGCCAAGACACCGTTAACAAAAAGAAAGAATTAAAAAAAAATCTGAACGTTTCAAACCATTTTTCTGGTAACGACGTTACAACAAGTTAATAATATGTCATATCTTAAACATGGAAGATTATTCTGACAAACTGGTTATTATTTCTGTCTTTCACTATACCTCACAGTTTGAGATTCAAAGTGACCAACCAATTTATGATGAAAAATCATCAGCACAACATCAGCACAGACAAACAGTTTCAAATAAAAAAAGAACATGCATTTAAATCTGACATACAATGAGGTCAAAGGCTGCGCCAGCACTGAAATTCAACCCTCATCTCAAACATCAACACGACCACCTGAAAACACTGTTAAAAAATAACAAAACAGTCCAGAAAAAAACGAAATTAACTTTTATTTTCCCTCCTCGGCCGCTAAGACGATGGATGTCGTCATAACGATGGCATAGAGGAGGGAACAGTGGTGCAGCTACTAAGCGCTAGATGATGGACTTGGGAGTTCTGACGGTAGAATGAGAATAGATTCCAATAACGGCTGACCATAGAGTTCAGGTTGAGTTCTGTCAGAGTGGAGAGGACTGAAGGCTCAGAGTTAGGCAGTGCACTACGGAGGTGGATGAGGAAGAGGAGGATGATGATGAAGAGTTGATTATTCTTAACCATGGGTAGTGTCGTCCTCCACAAAGTCTTTCGCCTGCTCTGCCGAGATCACGTCAATGTGACTCACCTGGAAACACACACAGTGAGTGACCAATGCCTGTGTCTGAGTTCCACTGAGACAACCATCTTATGAAACATACTTTTCACGTCTCTGAATGCCAGAGGTTATTAAACTAGTCTAAAACTAGCCAGTGAGTGAGTAACCAGTACCCACGCATTCATACCGATGTGGACCAACGTGTAAACTTTTACGGAACTTCACCTTGTTTCTGAACTTGACTCCGTAGAACTTGTCGGCTGACTCCAGAAGCTCAGGTCTGAACGTAGTGGTGATAAACTGGGCATGGCCCGCCAGCTCTACAATCATATCTGGAACACACATTACACACGGGTAAGGATAAGAGATTTATAGATGTTATAATGCTTACATTTCTTCATGCTTGTTGAAGGATTGTGGTTGCCTGACGACTCACACTGAATTCTTCCACTGCTCTACATACTTCAGTCTGAGACTGCCATCATTGAAGCTGTTTGTGGTGACGTCAAAATGATGGGTGTTGTACATCAGCGATTGGATCATTTCTAACCAATCAAGAGTATCAAAGCCAATGAGACATTTTCAAATTGCTGCTGTGCCCAAGTGTGTTCTGGCTCTGGCCCAACCCATCCGTTTCTGGGACCAATCAGAACATGTTTGCGTTCTAGAAATCGTCGGGGAGGTACTCAGATCTAGACTCATTGTGAAGAAGAAACTAACGTCCATGGGCGTATCGTTTGGCCGGAGCAAGGAGTTCGGGGAGCCAGGCAAGGGTTGTGGATGGCCGAACATTGAAAATCAAGACAGAAAGGATAGCTGTAAATTCAACAGACTTATTTAAGTCAGAAAATCTATTTTACAGATACATTTGTCATTCAGCAGACACTCCAGAGCGACTTACAGGAGCAATTAGGGTTAAGTGCCTTGCTCAAGGGAACATTGACCGATTTGGCTCAGGGATTGAAACCAGCGACCTTTCAGTTACTGGCCCAACGCTCTTAACTGCTAAGCTACCTGCCACCCATTGAAAATCAAGAGAGAAAGGCTAGCTGTAAATTCAACACACTTATTCCATCTCTTCTTATCCGAGGGAGGCAGTCTGTGAGTGGTTGTGTTGTATAAAATATGCTATTAAAATATAATCTATTTATTTGATACGAGTGGTGTTATTACCCGAGACAGCCTTCCTGTGCTGTGCGTCCAGGGCCTGGTCAATCTCATCAAACAGGTAGAAAGGAGCGGGGTCACACTTCTGGATGGCGAAGATGAGGGCCAGGGCCACCAGGGACTTCTGACCTCCAGAGAGCTGCTGCATCTCCCTCATCTCCCCCTGCTTCCCCGTGAACGACACCTGGAGGGGGCAAGATGAGAGAAACAAATGTGGAATATTATTGAAAAGGAGATACACATACAGTGCCTTCGGAAAGTATTCACACCCCTTGACTTCTTCCACATTTTGTTGTGTTACTGCCTGAATTTAAAATGGAATCAATTGAGATGTTGTATCACTGGCCTGCACACAATACACCATAAAGTCAAAGTGGAATTGTGTTTTTAAAAATGTATAAAAAATGAAAAGCTGAAATGTCTTGAGTCAGTTAAGTATTCAACCCCTTTGCTATGGCAAGCCTAAACATGTTAAGGAGTAAACATTTGCTTAACAAGTAAGTTGCACAGACTATGTGTGCAATATTAGTGTATAACATGATTTGTAAATGACTACCTCATCTCTGTACCCCACACAATTATGTGCAAGGTCCCTCAGTCGCACAGTGAATTTCAAACACAGATTCAACCACAAATACCAGGGGAGGTTTTCAATACCTCGCAAATGGCACCCATTGGTAGATGGGTAAAAATGTATCCCTTTGAGCTTGGTTAAGTTATTAATTACACTTTGGATGGTGTATCAATACACCCAGTCACTACAAAGATACAGGCATCCTCCCTAACTCAGTTGTCAGAGAAGAAAGAAACCATGAGGCCAATGGTGACTTTAAAACAGTTACAGAGTTTAATGGCTGTGATAGAAAACTGAGGATGGATCAACAACATTGTAGTTACTCCATAATACTAATCTAAATGACAGAGTGAAAAGAAGCATGTACAGAATAAATGTTAAAAAAACATGCATCCTGTTTGCAATAAGGCACTAAAGTAAAACTGAAAAAATGTGGCAAAGAAATGAACTTTGTCCTGAATACAAAGCTTTATGTTTGGGGCAAATCCAACAACACAACACTGAGTACAACTCTTCATATTTTCAAGCATGGTGGTGGCTGCATCATGTTATGGGTATGCTTGTCGTCGGCAAGGACTAGGGAGTTTAGGATAAAAATAAACGGAATGGAGCTGAGCACAGGCAACATCCTAGAGGAAAACCTGGTTCAGTCTGCTTTCCAAAAGACAGAGACAAATTAACCTTTCAGCAGGACAATAATCTAAAAACACAAGGCCAAATATACACTGGAGTTGCTTACCAAGACTGTTACAGTTTTTACTTAAATTGGCTTGAAAATCTATGGCAAAACTTGAAAATGGCTGTCTAGCAGTGATCAACAACCAACTTGACAGAGCTTGAAGAATTTTAAAAAGAATAATGTGCAAATACTGTACAATCCAGGTGTGCAAAGCTCTTAGAGACTTACCCAGAAAGACTCACAGCTGTAATCGCTGCCAAAGATGATTGTAACATGTATTGACTCAGGGGTGTGAATGCTTATGTAAATTAAATATTTATGTATAAAATGTTCTATAAATTAGTAAAACAATCTGAAAACATGTTTCACTGTCATGATGGGGCATTGTGTGTAGATGGGTGATATGCATTTACATTTTTACCTATTTTGAATTCAGGATGTAACAACAAAATGTGGATATGAATACTTTGTACATACACATTGACATATCGAATTTCATGACTTTTAACCAAATTTCCATGACCAACAATTGGTGTCGTCTCTGTACGTATAAAAAATAAGCGTAATGTGGAATCGACACTGGGAGACTGCTCTCTGAACCCATATAACATCGCCTGTCGTGGTGCAAGGCACTTAGGCAACTGTATAAAACACATGTGGTCAACCCTCAGTCTGGAGAACCTATGGATGTGCAGCCCTGCTCAAACACATCAGAGCCAGTTTATCAAGGTCTGGTTGAGCAGCTCATTTCTAAAATGTGGTTTGTTAGAGGGGGACTGGAATAAAAGCCTGCACACTCATTAGCTCTCCTGGAGGATGGTTGACCACCCATTAGCTCTCCTGGAGGATGGTTGACCACCCATTAGCTCTCCTGGAGGATAGTTGACCACCCATTAGCTCTCCTGGAGGATGGTTGACCACCCATTAGCTCTCCTGGAGGATGGTTGACCACCCATTATCTCTCCTGGAGGATAGTTGACCACCCATTAGCTCTCCTGGAGGATAGTTGAACACCCATTAGCTCTCCTGGAGGATAGTTGAACACCCATTAGCTCTCCTGGAGGATAGTTGACCACCCATTAGCTCTCCTGGAGGATAGTTGACCACCCATTAGCTCTCCTGGAGGATGGTTGACCACCCATTAGCTCTCCTTGAGGATGGTTGACCACCCATTAGCTCTCCTTGAGGATGGTTGACCACCCATTAGCTCTCCTGGAGGATAGTTGACCACCCATTAGCTCTCCTGGAGGATAGTTGACCACCCATTAGCTCTCCTGGAGGATAGTTGACCACCCATTAGCTCTCCTGGAGGATGGTTGACCACCCATTAGCTCTCCTGGAGGATAGTTGACCACCCATTAGCTCTCCTTGAGGATGGTTGACCACCCATTAGCTCTCCTGGAGGATAGTTGACCACCCATTAGCTCTCCTGGAGGATGGTTGACCACCCATTAGCTCTCCTGGAGGATAGTTGACCACCCATTAGCTCTCCTGGAGGATGGTTGACCACCCATTAGCTCTCCTGGAGGATGGTTGACCACCCATTAGCTCTCCTGGAGGATGGTTGACCACCCATTAGCTCTCCTGGAGGATAGTTGACCACCCATTAGCTCTCCTGGAGGATGGTTGACCACCCATTAGCTCTCCTGGAGGATAGTTGACCACCCATTAGCTCTCCTGGAGGATAGTTGACCACCCATTAGCTCTCCTGGAGGATAGTTGACCACCCATTAGCTCTCCTGGAGGATAGTTGACCACCCATTAGCTCTCCTGGAGGATAGTTGACCACCCATTAGCTCTCCTGGAGGATGGTTGACCACCCATTAGCTCTCCTTGAGGATGGTTGACCACCCATTAGCTCTCCTTGAGGATGGTTGACCACCCATTAGCTCTCCTGGAGGATAGTTGACCACCCATTAGCTCTCCTGGAGGATAGTTGACCACCCATTAGCTCTCCTGGAGGATAGTTGACCACCCATTAGCTCTCCTGGAGGATAGTTGACCACCCATTAGCTCTCCTGGAGGATGGTTGACCACCCATTAGCTCTCCTTGAGGATGGTTGACCACCCATTAGCTCTCCTGGAGGATAGTTGACCACCCATTAGCTCTCCTGGAGGATGGTTGACCACCCATTAGCTCTCCTTGAGGATGGTTGACCACCCTTGATGTATAACATTGCGACATTACAACCAAATACGTTTTTTATGCCTTAAAATAATTTGCTCATTCAATATATCAAAAGATCAAATGGCTATGGTAGGCTACAAATCCTTTTATTCGGCTGAAGCAAGCCCACAAATCTTTTTCAGGAAATGTACCTTTTCGAGTTTAGTCATTTTATCTTATAAGTGGTTATTTGCAGGCAGACTAGCATCTATTGAGTTGCAATGTCCCAAACATTGAATGTTCAAATCAACTGAAAGTATCTACAAAACAAGTTGAAGGCACATATAATCCAAAAGAAACGCCAAATTAAATATTTTTCCTAATATAACTGTTCACGATTCACAAATTATTATTTTGATTCACTGCGATTGAACAGAATCCCAACTAATACAAAGGCAAAGTGAATCGTAAGTGTTGTCAAAATCTTTTAAATGAATCGCTCAAAAAAGTCAATAAACTTTATATGGCCTTATTCGCGTGTGTCGGTGGTTTTTTTGAGTCATGCCGAAAACATTAACACATGCTAATAACAGCTAAACAGTTAACTAGAGGGTACAAGATGTGTTTTGAATAGGCTATCTAGTTATTAGTCCGTTCTCTATCATATTTTATAGGCTAGGCCTACCTGGTGCCGCAATGTCCGACTGTCTCTCTCCTTGAGCAACGGCCCACTCGACTAGTCTCGCACACATAAAGGTGATGCCACCGAGGTATATGGTGATGCGCGCAAACACAGACGATGCTCAACTACACTTCAACTTGTGTATTCTACCTTCCAACATTAGGTTAAGACCCCAACTGAGTTCTTTAAAAGAAATGGTAAAGGGTTGCCCATCCCTGTTCTACATGAACCTGGAAATACGACAGAACCTTACCTTTTTTCAATATTAGGAAGAAAAGGTGACATGAGCAACAGCAAACTAGGATAATGTGATACAGTCAATAATGAAACTAATCATGTCTTGCCCACGCTGGGGTTTTGATTACTTTGTGTAAAATAGGGAGAAAGAAATATCTTAAAAAAGCTATTCAGAGTGCATATGACATTTTCACTATTTATCACAAATCTCTCTCGTGGTTCTTGGGTTCACTCTCAAACAAACAAACAAACAAACACACACACACACACACACACACACACACACACACACACACACACACACACACACACACACACACACACACACACACACACACACACACACACACACACACACACACACACACACACACACACACACACACACACACTTACCCTGATGCCGACTCCGGTGAACTGGTCTACAGAGGGCACACTGCTCTGAGAGCCTGAGCCCTTCTCGCTGTCGGTGCCCCCCTCCCCCTCGTCCTGGGACTGACCCCCCTCCGTGTCACCCTTTTTCATCACCAGGGTGGCCTTGCCCCCTGGAACCAGCTTCTGGAACACCTCACTGAAGTTCTTAGACACCTGAGGAGAGGAAAAATGGAATGGTTAGTCACTTTGAAACAGAAATTCTTACTGTAAAATGAAAAGAGCTTGTAAGTAAAAACTACTATTATCCATCCAGCAATGTGATTGATTGAACTCATGATGACAGAACTCAACAACAACCATGTCCTTCATTTGGGCTCTTGAGTTTCATATGGTTAAATCATGAACATTTCTCCTGTTGAAGGATAATGACTTATTCAGGGGGTTGAAGTCTCTGATTGAGACCTTGCTCAGATGGTACAGGTGTATGTGCAGAAGGCGTCACAGTCTATCTGTTAAAGACCTAAATCAGGTTGAAAGCGTACCAATATGAGAGTCGATTGAGGCTTTGATTCAAGGGTTGAAGCGTACCCGTCACCTAATGGAGGGGTTGGGTACTTGCCCAGTGAGGACAACATACCTGTTTGAATGTGAGCTGGATGGCCTCGTACTTCCTGAGCTCCAGCACGTTCATGAGCTCCATGATGGACTTGTGTCCTCGCTCCAGCTCGTCCTGGCGCTTGATCAGCTTCTCCTTCTGCTCAGAGAAGTTGACAAACTGGTCCAGGGCCTTCTTGTTCACGTGGCTGTACTTCTTCAGCTCTGTGTTGCACTGCTCTAGCTTACGGAACAGCTACAGAGGGAGGGAGGGAAAGAGAGGGAGTTAGGGTAACATTAAAAATGTCTTGTTCACGTGGCTGTACTTCTTCAGCTCTGTGTTGCACTGCTCTAGCTTACGGAACAGCTACAGAGGGAGGGAGGGAAAGAGAGGGAGTTAGGGTAACATTAAAAATGTCTTGTTCACGTGGCCATACTTCTTCAGCTTACAGAACAACTTGTGGGGAGGAACTTTTGGATGAAGAGGCAAGGTAACGCGTTACTACGCATGCTGTATTGTAGACATACACGTTTCAAGTGAAAAGCTCGATGGCAAAGTGCCAAAGATGATATTTCTAATCATCATCTCTTGAGTATGAAGAGGAGTTGAAATAACCATAATCCCAACTCTGACATGTATTCCTTCAAAACACTCAAAACTATTAATAATCTTCAGTTTCTATGTCAAGTCAAGAGACCTATCAAAGAGAGAGGCTGTATAAGAGGTAGACTATCATCCTTAGGCTTCATCCACTTCTAGAATCCACTATCTGACCTGGCCCGGCTAATCAAGACTCAATGTCTTGGGGAGAAGGATTAAGGAAGCTAACCTTCATCCTCACGAAGTATGGGATATTTCTAGTCTTGTCAAGGAGACACACACTTATGAGAGATGAGCCAGCAGCCCACTCAACACACACGGAGGTGCCCAGGGACGCCGGGAGCCGGCTAACTAGGTGTCTGAGTCACAGTGAGATGGCTGCTGCTGCTTTCATAAGTGTGAGAGTGGGTGGGCGGTGTCACAGCCGTGTGTATGTGACCAGGCCCTGGCCCCTCGGTCGAGGCTTGAGGAGGCTCTCTGAGATTATTGTCGTCGTGACTGTTTGGCTTTGGCTGCTAATCAAAGTCCTGAAAGTTAAAAACAGGACAGGGAGCCCAGAGAGAGAGAAAGTGTGTTTACCTATAGAGTGTGTGTTCATTAAGCATTTGTTCAGAGTATGTGTGCAGGTTTATCCCTAGGGAGTGTCTGTGTGTTTATCCCGAGAGAGAGAGAGAGAATTCACCTGTTTGAGTGTGAGGGTCTGGTACTTCTCAAAGGCCTCCTGTGGTAAGGACCCCAGCTCCCTGATCTTCTTCATGCATTCCTCTTTCTTCTTCAGCAGCATGCCCTGTAGTAGGAGTAGTAACAGTAGCATTATGGTTTTAGTTGTAGTATCAGTACTTTATTACCACACAGCATCAGCAATGATCAGAGACACAAGGAGTAATAACAGGTGTTACCTGTCAGGTATTTTAAACGATTCTAATATCTGCTTATCAAATGTTTGTAATGTCTACTACTGTCGTCTTTCAACATAAATTGTCAAGTCTTATGTCTAATGTATTTTTAGTAATGTGTATGGACCGCAGGAAGATTAGCGGTTGTCATGGCGTCAGTCAATGGGCATCCTAATAAGGTACAGTAAGTAGCCTTGGTTTGTGCGAGCCACAATGGCTCATAGGAGCAGGAGCCCATCTCCTGTTCCTGTACACCCACTGGGCAGGATGCTAGTCTATCGCAGGGCCTTACCCCCAATCTATCCAAAATAATGGAAACACTGAACTCTAATATAGCTGGAGATTTAAAAGGCGGACCTGTCGGTTGGTCATCTTCTCCAACTCCTTGGTGTCATGGTTGATGGCGTCGTTCTGTTCCTTCTCTACGTTCTTCCAGCGGTCCATGCTCTTGGCGTGGTCCTTGACCTCAATCTCCGCCTTGTCGATCAACACGTCCAGGTCTGGGGGATGAACAGGGACAGATACCATTTTTTCTTTTTTAAACGTTGGCACTTTGAAGATGTAACAATTGTACTTGAGTTGTACCTCTATTGATATTGAGGATTGTGTGTAGGTTTTCATCAATTCAGGTCAAATAACATACTAATGTTCAAGAGAGACCAACACAATACTTCCTGTGAGCTCCATTCTTTCTATTGCTAATGCCTTTGTGTGTGTGTGTGTGTGTGTGTGTGTGTGTGTGTGTGTGTGTGTGTGTGTGTGTGTGTGTGTGTGTGTGTGTGTGTGTGTGAGACCTACCCTCTGAGCGTGCCAGTGTATCTTTGATGCGTTTGTTGATTCCCTCCAGCTCTGAGGAGGTGGCTGTGAGCATGGTGCCTCCCTCAGTCTCTCTCAGCTCATTCAGCTCCTACAGGATCACATGGAGAAAGACGTTAATAAGGAGAAATAAACACGTTTACATGCGCTTCCCTGTCTCTCTCAGCTCATACATCTCCTACAGCAGTGGTATTCAAAGTCGGGAACAAAAAATAAAGAGTAGAGATTATTGTATGGGACAATATACAAACGTTTTTGAGAAAGATATTTAGAAAAATTACATTTTATTCAGTATTTATTTAATGGTTCTTTTTCATTTTGATAAGAGATTAAAATGTAATGAATTGAAGGTTATTTGAAGATGTAAAAATGTTAATGTAGCAATTTTAAGGTTGTGTCAATATTTGGGTTGGGGTCATGAGACATTGTGAAATAAATTCGGACAGATTTTTTTTTTTTTAAGTTAAATAAAAAATAAATAAAAAAAGTCGCTATTGTGATATTCTGGAATTCTACCAGTTCTAGGTTCCCATCTAGACATTCAGGAATGGGACCTGTTCTAGTTTCTGTTTGGAAGATTCTGGAACCGGACCTGTTCTAGGTTTAGTTTTGCACATTGTGTAACACCATACCTGTTCTACTTGGTCGAGGCGTTTCCGTAGGTTCTCGTTGAGGTACGTCTCCACCCTGGTCATGATCCCCTCCAGCTTGATCCTCTCATTCAGCAGCTGCCTGTTGTCCTACACACAAAGATAACCTGATGAATTACTCCTTTCATACAACAATACATCACACACAAACACAACAATCATGTTTGTTGTTCTACATTCATATCCTCATCATTCATAACAAAATACAGAACACATTTCAGAGAGAGACTCCCTCTGTTCGTAATAGAATAGATGAGAGAAAAACAGCGTACTCCCCCTCACACACCAAACAAATGAGCCTTCATAAGAAAGAAAGAAAGAAAGATGAATTTAGAGAAAAAAATGAAAAGAACTGCAGGCGGGGAGAGAAAGAGAGAGCGAGGGAGAGGAGACTGAGGGTCACAGCCCGTCTACCTACTCTTGTACAGAACACGAGTCTATTTCTATATCGGGGACGATTGCATAACGTTAGCAGATAGAACGGCTGAGGTGGCTACTGAGGTGGTCATTGTGAGCAGCTGGCAGTGTGTCTGTGTGGTTGGCTGTGAATGCAGTGCCCACACCACAGCAGCTAGCTAGCGCTCAAACTCTTCGAGGCCACTTAAAACAGGACAGTGAGTCTTAGGGTGTTTTTGTATCAAAAAGGCAAAGACAAAGCTGTTAACAATCCATGTATGATGTAACAACGGAAGGAACACGACAGTGAAATGATCATAAGCCATAATCTTCTTCTTTCATCAGGGACAGGGTGATAAATTAGAATCAACTGAACTTCCGGTATTCATTCACTCACTATCTGTATTCTTGACAATATCCACAAACTTTCTCAACCAGGTATTACATCATTCAGGGCAAAAGATACATACCCCGTACAGGCCTAATTGCAAGAAGATACATGTGCTAAATGACTTTCTATATTCTGAAATGGCATGTAGAGCTCTGGTGGAAATCATCAAAGATGCCAAGAAACAACATTTGATTTAGATGTGTGGTATGAAACATATTGTGATATTATATATTCTGAAATAGGAACAAAATTATGTGATTAAAGAATACACCCAAGCCCAGGAAGGTTTACAAGCCAAACAAGTCTTATTGGAATGATAAGCTAAAGGATCTATAGTCACTAATGCGCAAGGCTGAGTACTTATTTTTACAGTGTAAAGATAGGAATACAAGAGAACATTTTAGGAAGGAATTTAAGAAAAATCAGCATGTGTTTGATAAAAGACTGCACCTATTTAAACAGAGATATAAGAGAGGGCAGTTATTACACCTTGAGGGGATACAGACAATACATCCTCAACAGTTTGAGCCAAATAAACAAGTTGTTACCAAAACGACATAAGAACATTCCAATGGAAGTCAGGGAAGAGCGGGGGGGGGGCTGAACTCTGATATTACACAGGCTCTTAAGGAGTGGGAGAAGGGGTTTGCTAGCTTGTTCTCAGGTATCGAAAATGTTGTATATTTTGAGGAATAATTTTATAAAGACATATGTTCCCTGAGAACTAAAACGGAAAATACAATGTCAGAACCCTCATATATATATATGAGTTATATATATAACCCGTACTTAAATGAGGAGCTGTCTGCAAAAGTTAAGTGATTGACACTGCAAAAAATGAGAAAGTGTTTAGCACTGATGAACTGCCTAATGAAGTTTTAAAATCCCCTAAATTGACGGTAGGCCGTCATTGTAAATAGGAATTTGTTCTTAACTGACTTGCCTAGTTAAATAAAAGGTGTATATATATATATATATATATATATATATATATATATATATATATATAAAAAATTGAAGTCCTATATGATTTGCTCCAAATTTGTTTTTGTGTACAGTATACTGCCATACAAGTCTATAGTGAATCCCATTCCCAAATCTTCAAAAAAAATGACCCTAGAGTGCCACTGAACTAGAGGCATAAGTTTATTAAGTACGGTTTATAAATTATTTTCATCTATCCTCAACAATAGGCTATTGACCTTTTTGGAGGACAAAAAACATTCTGGTGGAAGAACAAAATGGTTTTCGTAAGTCCACAGCCTGTATAGATCACATCTTCTCGGTCTGTACAATAATCAGAAATAGATTACACAAAGAGAAGCCTACTTTTGCATGTTTCATTGATTTCATTTTAGTCATTTAGCAGACGTTCTTATCCAGAAAGCCTTTGATTTTGTATTGCCTAGTTAAATAAAAGGTTAAATGAAATAAAATTCAAAAATTGATTTTGTAAATAGGGATCTTTTAGCCTATAGTTTGTTAAAGACAGGGGTTGGTGGGAAATTTTATCACGCAATCCAGTCTCTTTACAAAGTACCAATTGCTTGTGAGTGTGTGTTAATGAATATGGTACAGATTGGTTTCCCACAACCTCGGGTGTAAAACAAGGAGACGCCTTATCACCGACTTTGTTTGCCATGTTTATAAATTATTTGGCAAAAGAAGTTAAATATTAGAGTAAGATATGATGAAATGCTAAGTTACCTTTTATATGCTGATGATATTACTTTGATGGGAGAAACCGACCAATCCTGCAGAACATGTTATTATGTGCAGTCAACTGGAGTAAAAGATGGAGACTCATGATCAACCAGACAAAAACACAAATAATACCTGGTTTTCTAAAGTGCATTAAGAGAAGCATTTTTCAGTTTTGGTGAAGACATTCTTGAGTTCACTAGCAATTATAAATATTTGGGTATTTTTATTGATGAACATATTACCGTCCTATACGGAACATCTGCCCTGGCCGACTCAGCAAGTAGAGCTCTTGGGGGAGTTGTAGGAAAAACAAAAACACTCAGATACTGGTTACGCTACGTATTCCAAACTGTGTTAGACAGTGTCCTGTTCTGGACAATTCAGCAGGAGTGTGGGTTGCTAAGAGGCATTTTAAAAACGAACATGTCCATAACAGAGCAGCTACTTATTAGGTGTCCAAAAGTTTGCACCTATACTTGCAATAACTGGGGACATGTGCTGGGAACCCTGTGAGGTGAGATGGAAGGCGTGTATGGTGAGACTTTGGAATAGACTGTTGGATATGCCAACTGCCAGAAAAGCTAGTCAAGTTTTTCAATGGGATCTACCCATAGGGGGAGCCTGGGCAACTGAAATGTTTAACCTTTTTCAACAGTCTGACTGTGAACATCTGAACGAAAACCAAATTAAGGCAGACATAGATATGATTAAAAAACAACTGTTGATGCAATTTGAAAAAGAAAAAAAAATGGGTGGAGGAGATTAATCATAAACCCAAATTGACAACCTTTTGTTTGATTAAGGGTGAATTCGTGTGTGAGAGATATATTATGTATAACCTATCCAAAAGCAAGAGATCGCTATGTGCACAGGTAAGATCAGCGATATTGCCTCTGCGTATTGAAACAGGTCGGTATTGTGGTGAAATGAAAGAGGAAAGACCATGTAACTATTATGACCTTGAAGAAATGGAGAATTAAACTAATTTTATCCTCTATTGCCCTTTCTACCACGATATACGCTTGCTCTTATTCCAGAAAGCACACCAGATATACCCCGGCATTATGTGGCTGAGCGATGAGGAGAAACACATTTTTTTTTTGTCCATTGTGTATTTACATTTGCGGAATATTTAGATAAAGACTGGAGTAAAAGAAAAGGGCTACCTATAATTAAATTGTAAAAATATTTACCTTCTATGTGGTAAATTGTACGTGTGTATATAGATTGTGTATAGGCTTGTCTCCCATATGAATCTTCTCTTTGTGCCAGACTGGGTTTAAATGCCTTCTGTTTAATTTTTCTGTATTTATTTATCTGTATATGTATGCATGCATGAATGATTTTACTGCTCTAGGAATATAATTATTGTTTGGATAACCTTATTTACTATTACGTATTGATTGACCTTTTTTCACTCTTTATGCGATGCGCAAAACACCAGAAGAAGAATGATCATTGAAATACCACAGTGAATTATTGTAATGTTTGTTTGTGTCAATTAATCCATAAGGAATGGGTTGCCAATTGGCGATTTGACACAAAAATAAAAATGTAATTCATTCATTCTAGATATAACCTGCGCCCCATTTAAAGGTGTTCCCTGTCTCTAGCTGTAATGTTTACATGCTGGAGCGGTCTGATTTCAACGTCAAGGTCTTAACAGTAGGTAAAACCATCCATCTATTCAAACACCACATACAACCATACATCCACACACAGTGCTCCGTTTAAACTTGTTCCCCCTGTAGTCTTTCATTAGCTGTCTCCTTACCTGCTGCAGCTGTCTGATCTCGTCGTTGAGGTCATCCACACGTCTCTGGTCCTCCAGACTGAGCTGAGAGAGCAGGTCTGTCCCCAGCTCAGCCTTCAGAGACTCCCTGGTGGACTCCATGGCATGGAGACTGGCCTCTAGAGACTGCAGTGAACGTTGCTGTGAGGAGAGAACAGAGGAGAGATTGTTAAGAGAGGAAGAGTTACAGGGTAGACTCCATGGAATGAAGACTGGCCTCTTGAGACTGGAGAGAGCGTTGCTGTGAGGAGAGAGATTGAATGGGTTGAAATTACTTTAATCAATGCCCAAAAGATGACATTTGGTTTGCAAGCAGCAGGCACAGTTTATGCTAGTACAGTGCAGCAATGTGTTCATGTGTTCAACATGTTCAAGATAATTCAAGAAGTCTAGACGGAAGACAGCAACAATCATAAAGTTAGCTATATAACTGTAGGCTACCTTAGGCATGAATGTCTTCTCAGACTTTTACATTTGAGAAAATGCAGCAAGGCAGGGCGCTTGCCATGGTAGCATGATACTGACGTTTGTAGGGTATTAATTAAATACACCTTTCTTATCATCCTCCTGGATGTTATGGTACTTTTCTGAATCTAAAAACAATCTGACATTTTTTGGATCAAGGTCTGATTCAGTCAACTATGGCTACATTTTATTCATGATTCCCTTGAATTGGGCCCAATAGAAACCAAGAGACACATTGAAGTCCAAATCAACCTCACCTTCGGCATGAACGTCTTCTCGGACTGCTGCCTCTTCTCCTTGAGCATCTTCATCTCAGACAGGATGGAGTCTCTGGAGGCCTTGAACTTCCTCTGCTGGGTCTCAATCTGCTGCATCTGGTTCATCAGCTGGTCGATCTCATTGTTGATACGTGATGCAGGGTTAAGGAACATACTTTATAAACAAATAGAACCTATATATCATTGTTGATACATACAGGGGAGGGTTAAGGAGCATACTTCATAAACAAATAGAACCTATATATCATTGTTGATACATACAGGGGAGGGTTAAGGAGCATACTTCATAAACAAATATAACCTATATATCATTGTTGATACATACAGGGGAGGGTTAAGGAGCATACTTCATAAACAAATAGAACCTATATATCATTGTTGATACATACAGGGGAGGGTTAAGGAGCATACTTCATACATTGTTCAATTGATTGATTGGTTGGTTTTTGGGATTTATAACACACTTTTGGAGAGGCTCAAAGCATGTAACATTGTATTGGTTAAACTCAAATCATCTAAAACTAGAGCTTTCGTTTTCCATACAATTGAAGTGGCCATCAGCAATTTAAACAATAAAAAATATGACTCCCTGCCCGTTTGGGTTAAAAGCTGAGGGACAGGGCTGGAGAAATGTAACCGCTCTCAAACTGACCGTCCATGATATCAAAATTATAGTTTTAAGCATGTTTTGAGTCTATATAGTGTTTGTTTACATTTACTTTGTTTACAAACATTGGCGTAAAACAAGCTTATATATTTTGGGGTATGATGGGGTATGACAGCTGAACTAAGCTCATCAGGCATTTCTAAATTTTATTCAAGAATCAATGGGTCCATATCATAATTAATAAGTCAAAAAATGATGTAGCAACTACAGATTGCCCATTTAAAGACTTATTAAAAATAAAACAGACAGGCAATCTAATGGCAATCTTACCTAAGGGCCAGAGGTGGTGTAGATAAAAAATAAATATATAAAAAAAACATGCTTTTAAAATCATTGATTGAACCTCTGACTCATCGCTGGGGGCTTACAGGAGTGATGCCATGTCAACAATCAACTCAAGCACGCACACGCACAAACGCCGTGGTGCTGCCTGCTACCAGTGACTCACCGAGAAAGAGGTCTGAGGGCAATGCTCTCACACTCTAGCTAATCCTCTTTGGCTCTCCATCACACACATTCATATTATACATGTAATCCTCCAACATCCACCTACACACACCTCCTCCCTCCTGCTGGGTTCAAGACATAACCTGGCTGCATGAAATCCCCTCCAACCAGCCAATCACACACAACCTCCTGAGAACCAGGGAGAGCAAAACATGACACTCCATTACCTGCTTAATCCCCATGTTTTACAACTAAATGAAACACCACACACACTATCCCATCCGTTTCAATACGAAACCTGTTCATCTCTTACACATTAAATCTCCTCCAACTGAGCGCAAGAGCGACGACAACACACCATCACCTACTGAGCACCTGTATTTAGGACTAAAATGGCATATTAGTATCTCTGGTGTCTGACTCACTTCAGGTCCACTGTAGGGTAGGGAGTTGAGTTAGTGTACGACAAGCTAGACTGAGACAGGACCATGGTAAATGGGTCAAATCACAAATCAATACATGCCTATATTCCTGACTAATCAGAAACAAAAACAGTGCCTATAAAATCCACGATGCGGAAAACGCGGACAGAATCATGGAATCCAGATATTAAAACGGAATTCAACAATATTCAAAAAAACGCATTGAACTTAGTATGGAATCAACTAAATGTATTGAAGATTAATTTGCCCAAGTATATCATAGTAAATTAACAGAATGCATCAGTTATTCGTATTTCCTGCAACTACCTACCACCTTGTGTAGCCGTTAGCGATGATGCTAATGAAAAGTCTTGTTAGATGGAAAGGCTTTTCCGAAAACCTTTTCAATTAAACGTTAACTACAAAGTAGCCTCCGCTTACCTGGCAGAATGCTATGGTTATTTGCATCAGTATTTGTTTTGCAATCTCTACCATCACATGCGCTACAAAAACACAAATTAACTCTACCTACATGTACATACTACCTCAACTAACCGGTGCCCCCGCACATTGACTCTGTACCGGAACCCCCCTGTATATATTGTTATTTTTTACTGCTGCTCTTTAATTACTTGTTACTTTTATCCGTATTTTTTGAAACTGCACTGTCGGTTAGGGGCTCGTAAGTAAGCATTTCACTGTAAGGTCCTGTTGTTGTATTCAGCGCATGTTATTAATACAATTTGATTTAAACAACAGCCAAGTGCTTGGTGTGCACTAGAATGAAAAGGGTAACGACACCCAAAAATACACATTTCCAATTAAGTTGCTTTTCCTTTCTTTTGTGTGTGTGTGATTTTCAGAACGAAAACCTGAAGAAACAGGGGAAAACAGAAACCTCGAAAAACAAAATGGAGAAAACAGAATTTTTGGGGAAAAAACCCAGAAATCAGACAAAAACAATCAAATTTTATTGGGCCCTACAAAAAAAACTGTTTGGGTCTTTAATTTAGAGGACTAGGGGAGGATCTGTGTGATTGAATGAACCAACAAACTAACAATGGAGTTAAAAGATATGTTCGATGTTCCTGCGGAGGTTCTCGTTGAGTTTGGCCTCCAGCTCTCCCAGCTCCTCCTCAGCCTTCCTCATGTCCTTCTGCAGCTCCAGACGTGACTTCCTGGTGTCATAGTAACCCCCTGTCAGCGCCCCGCGGTGGGAAACCTGGTCACCTGAGAGACACAGTAACAAAACAAAAAAATTTACAAAAAATATATATAAATAACAAAATCACACACCAGAAAAATAACAAATTCAATTACAATTAAAATAACTAAACTGTCCCACACCACACTAACTGGTATGGTACTGTGCTGGTCACCTCTGCAGCAGAAAAACACCCGTGATCTCAACTCACAAACACAACAACAACAAAAAGCGAAACACTTCAAAATCTACACCAAGAAACCTCTAGTTACTTGAACATAGACTGTAAAAGGCAGACAAGAATTGGTGTCATTTACATTAAAGTGTCATCTTGATCACGTAAGTTGTCACCTACCCTCCAGAGTTATACAGTCCATGGTGAATGCCCGGGCCAGCTGGGTGGACACCTCCATGCTACGACAGATCAGGGTCTTTCCAAACACGTGCTTGAAGGCCTTGTCAAACTGCTGGCTGTAGCGCAGCTTGCTGATCATGGGGATGGCATCCTAAAGGAGAGAGGAAATATAGGTCAGTTTACATTTACGTCATTTAGCAGACGCTCTTATCCAGAGCGACTTAACACTCTTTGACGACCCTAAGTCATAGCAGGCCTGGGTCAAATACATAGTACAGTATTTGAGGTATGTTTGATTTTTTTGCTTGGTTACACTTTTAGGACAATTCCATTCAAGAATATTCCCTTACGTTGGTCTCAGGGTAAGCGGTGTCCCTGACGTCCAGCTTGCTGAGGGGTAGGAAGGTGACCTCTCCAGGCAGGTTCATCTTGTTGAACTCCGTCAGGATCTTGGTGCTCACCTCATCTGTCTCCACTATGTGGTAGAACAACCTAGTCGGGAGGGGGACATGAAGGAGTATGAGCTGACAAATTTGAGTAAGAGTTACTTTTACATTGAGGAAACAAGCTTCTCTCTGGCTTTCTCAATGGTCTTTCCACAATTCACTGTGTCCTCTCTCCCAGTCTCCTTCTCAAAACACACTGGAGGTCAGAGAGGAAGAAACTCGGATCTTCTCCTCCAATGTGTCCTCCAATCCAGGAGAAAAGAAATGACATAAGGAATACAAAAAAATACTATTGAAAAAGAGCCCGTCACTCACCTGGTTCCCGCGGTGACCTCCACACAGGTGTAGAAGGCGGGCTCACACTCAAAGTTGTTCATGACGATGCCATGGTAACCGTTGATGACGTGCTGGTTGATCCCCTTTCTGCGGAAATGCTCCAGCACCTTGTTGATGCTGTCAATACCATTCAGAATGGCCTAGTGGGGACAAAAACAGCAAGATTTACCTTAACATTTCAACACTTTTTAAATGCATATTTATCTGTGGCGTCACACAAATGTCTTCATTAGGGATGGGCATTTGAAAAGATTTCGAATAATATCCAGAATTTTTTTCTGATATTCAGACAGTCGAAATAGATGCGTTTTAAAGAAAGCACTTGTTTTGATCCCCACGTCCTTGTCTACAATTCAATTCATATTAAAACAGCCCACCTGTTGGTTGCTCATTGTAGCCTAATCCTCATCATCTAGCCAATTTAATTCCGTAATTCTAAGTCCATTTAGCATCGATTAGAAATCTCCCACTTCACTTGCTACACATGGAGCCTTTGATGGTAGTGAAGCTTTGATTGACCCACAATAAGCCACATGCATGAAAAGTGTGTAGGCTACCGGCACCTCTTTTTCTATTTGTTATGGGGCCCAGTCATAAAAATGACCAAACTGTTGTTTTATTAAAAAGTTATGGTCTGTCTTTGTATGTACTCTCGGAAGTCATTGAAAACTAACGTCCGTTTGGATATTTATAATAATAGTGCCCATCCCTAGTCTACGTAGGTGAAAATAGTGATTTTCCACATTCTGTAGTCCAAAAGATAAGTACTCTCTGTGACGTCCCGGGCATTATTTATTTATTTATTTCACCTTTATTTAACCAGGTAGGCAAGTTGAGAACATGTTCTCATTTACAATTGCGACCTGGCCAAGATAAAGCAAAGCAGTTCGACACATACAACAACACAGAGTTACACGTGGAGTAAAACAAATATACAGTCAATAATATAGTAGAAAAATAAGTCTATATACAAAGTGAGCAAATGAGGTGAGATAAGGGAGGTAAAGGCAAAAAAAGGCCATGGTGGCAAAGTAAATACAATATAGCAAGTAAAACACTGGAATGGTAGATTTGTAGTGGAAGAAAGTGCAAAGTAGAAATAGAAATAATGGGGTGCAAAGGAACAAAATAAATAAATACAGTAGGGGAAGAGGTCGTTGTTTGGGCTAAATTATAGATGGGCTATGTACAGGTGCAGTAATCTGTGAGCTGCTCTGACAGCTGGTGCTTAAAGCTAGTGAGGGAGATAAGCGTTTCGAGTTTTAGAGATTTTTGTAGTTCGTTCCAGTCATTGGCAGCAGAGAACTGGAAGGAAAGACGACCAAAGGAGGAATTAGCTTTGGGGATGATTAGTGAGATATACCTGCTGGAGCGCGTGCTCCAGGTGGGTGCTGCTATGGTGACCAGCGAGCTGAGATAAGGGGGAACTTTACCTAGCAGGGTCTTGTAGATGACCTATAAGTCAGCAACGACCGGACCACTCAAGCTAAGTAAAGACGGCAATCACCAAGGTAACCATCTGGAATTTTGACAGAACTTCATTTTGAGGAGATTTTGATTGAAGAAAGGACTGATTAGAGTGTGACTGAAAAAGTAATAATCAGCTGAGTCATAGACACACACTGGAGATTTGTAGGAGAGTGGGGAGAAAGGGGTGGGCTGATTCTTTGTTAGACTGTCTTTACCTCTAGGCAATTTCTTTCCCTAATAATTGGTTGAGTCACAAAATCACTACCACTCTCTCTTTCCCTAATAATGGAGTCACAAAGTGAGTCTTCGGTGTTCAGGTGGGATTGCTTTCATCAGTGTTTGACTCATCGTTGCGAAAGCCGAGCCCTCGACGTCGGTTGAGTAGGTAGTGCGACGGCGTGTGTGTGTGTGTAGCCTTTATTTCATGGTGTGGACTTAGTAATTCATCTGTAACACCAGGCCCATGACATGACATAGTAAACAGTAAATGTGTGGAAACGAGTGTCCGTGTGAAGGTGTGTGTATTCTTTCTCCTTGGCCGTGGGGCAGGGAGTATATAAATGGATGGGTGTGTAAAGGTGTGACCTTTGTAATCTATGATTGCCTCAGAAGATTTACCACATGGCTAGTATGATCATGTCTAAAGGGGAAGGTGTGTGTCCTTTCTAATCTGGCATTGATTCATAGATGAATGGAACTACCACACATGGTTAAGCATAAGGCTAGTAAGATGATATGGATTACATAGACATTCATGTAGAGGTGAAGTTGGGTCTTGTATAATTAATATGACTCATAGGTCAATCTAACGCCATAGGGGGAGGAGGTTATTTTGACCTTGCCGGTGGCAGTATGATGATATGCATGATATGACGATGCATGCTAAGGTGCGAGTGTGTGTGTGTGTGTGTTTCGTTGGGTAGGAGGTCACACTGACCTTGCCGGTGGCTGCTCTAAGGAGCTGTTGTTTCTTCTCCAGCTCCTCTCGTTTGGCTGCCAGGGCCTGCTGCTCAGCGTTCTCCTCCCGCCACAGATAGCTGTTGGAGGCGCACAGACAAACACACTGCTGGTTTAATGCATTAACTTGTCATTCAGTCCAAAAGACATTGTGCCAAATTATGCAGCCAGGGCAAATATTGTAGATGTTAATTTTGTTGAATCATTTCCAGGAAAATGCCTTAATTTTGAGAGCAGCTCTATTGTAAACTTTAATGACCCATATGTCATATTCTATTCATCATCTCTGGTCTTCTCCCTCCTTACACAACTCAGTATCTCAAGGCCCTTCTCTACAGCACACAGTGCAAAGCTCCAGGCAGCATCCAACATCCATCTCACAGTGTTATAAATACCTCTCCATTGTTAAGGAGAGGAGAGGGGAAAGGCATGCCGACATTCACAGCAGAGCAGACCACAGTCTGGTAAGGAAATAAAGGTTACCAGGCGGAAGATGAATGTAAGTCTTAAGGGGGAACAACCATCCGACCTTTAACACGGTGGAGGTCGAGTCATGGCTAATAGGCCTTCGTCTTGTATTCCAGACAAAGTAAATACATATTTTCTAAGTAAATAAATATTTAAAGTGCAAACCATGACTCAATGAGGAAAGAGTACAAAAAACAACAAAAGGAAAAGAGCAAAGAAAGTTACGATTTACAAGTTAGAATCAATATATAAAAGCGCAAATGATGACTCAACGAACATTGACCAAAAAGCAGCAAAGAAGAAAGAAAAGCGAGAAGACGAAGTGAAGATTTACAGGTTCAAATCAATATCTTTGCCTAACACTGCAATGACTCAACCCAAGAAACAAGATGGAGCAAAACAAATGATTAAGATATGGATCATGATCTTACTTTCTCTCGCTCTGCAGCTCGTCCTTCTTATTCTTGACTTCGTAGTATTTCTTGTCCAGCTCTTCCACCCTGGTCTTCACCTCATTCAGGTCCTGGTCCAGTTTCTACAGGGGAAAACAGACCAGTCAGATAGAAACTTGATCCCAAGAATTATAGAACACAGTGAAATCTAGAACAGAATCGAACATTCTATTTAAACTAAATCATTCTTATAAGACATTATAATCAACCATAATAGTAACAATTGAACTACAGCATAATGAGTCATGAGTTAGGTTCCATACACTATACTGTTCCAGGTTCTTCTCCTTGTTGGTCTCAGTGTCCTCCAGGTCTTTATGGATGGCAGCAATCTGCCTCTTCTTGTCATTGATGGCCTGGTCTAGGGACTTGAGTTCCTTCTTGATCCACTTGTCCCTCTCCTCTTTAGAAGTAAACTGGCTGCCACGGCCCTGCTTGGCGTACAGGTCTGTTCTCTCCTGGGTGGCCTGGGCCAGTCTGGGTGGAGCGAGGGATGACAGGAGGTGTTAAAAGGTACATAGGGAAGTTCAGAAAAAAAATCTGAAGGGGGTCTTATTCCTTATTTAGTGGCCTACCAATAAGGTGCCATGTTGGACACACTCCAGTCTTTCACCAATGAGGATTACAAGAGAACCAACTTCATTCACTTTCTAGTGGCTCAACATCAGGTGTAACTAACATTACATGGGGGGAAAATGAGTTAATATCCTTTTACTAATACATTAAAAAGTTGTTGCCTATTAAATGATTAATTCATTGTTGAGCCTTGAGCAGTGTAGGGTTTTCCTACAGACCTGGCGATGCCCCTCTCCTCCCTCTCCTTCACAGTGTTGAACTTGGGCTCAGTCTCCTGCAGCTCCTTCTGCTTCTCCTCTATCTTCTCTAGCAGCTTCTGCCGCTCCTTCAGCAGACGTTTCTGGAGGAGGAATTCATTATTATTAAATAGAAACAAATGGTGACAACGGGTTACACTCAGAGGCATTTGAGGATACTCATACGTGTGTGGGGTCATCAGTGAAATAAGTTCAAACGCCAGCAGATAAAACATTATCTACACACGTGATTACTCTAGATATGTAAACCATAAGGGAAAGGGGATACCTAGTCAGTTGCACAACAATGCATTCAACTGAAATGTGTCTTCTTCATTTAACCCAACCCCTCTGAAGAAGAGAGGTGCCGGGAGCAGCTTTCATTGATGTGGTCGCTGCCCGGGGAGCTTCCTAAAGTCTGCTTTGATCCATATCACTCAGATAGGATCATGTGACTCACAGCAGTCAGAAAGGCAGATGACGCAGGTACACCCACCCGCTTTCTCCCTACTTCCCTCTTCCTGCCCCCCTCCAACCATCCCAACAAAACAAAGCTAACAAGAAAGCTGTTGCAACATTGTCCCGGCCAGGTGGGCCTAATCCAACCTCGCTGAGATGCTGCTGTCTAATCTGTAACACACACAGGGATTGGGGCCAGATCTCTTCCCTTGGGCCACTGCCCAGAATGAAGGGATGCAGGGAGAGAGAAAGAGAGGTTAAGACTAGCAGTAGGGGGAGAGGGATGGAGGTGTGTGGTGAATCAGTGACGCAGATGGAGAGGCTTCTGTCCTTACCCTCTGAGAAAAAGAAGGGGGGAGGGAGGGATGGATGGAGAAAAGAAGAGCTAGGGGGTGTTGGAGGTGTGGGGGGGGATTATCACTGACGCAGATGGAGAGGCTCCTGTTCGAGGATGGAGAGGTAGGTACGTAGTAGGTAAGGATGGCGAATCTCACACACACATCTAAACCCACACACAGTGACGCAGATGAGGAGGTTTCTGACCGCCCCGTTTCTTCGGTTCACTGTTGCCATCTACACACACACACACACACACCACTCTCTATCTCAGACACGCACACTCTCACCCTCCCCACCGCGCTCCCCTACCTTCTGTTCGCTGTTGCCGGCCAGCTCCTCCTGCAGGTCTTTGGATTTGAGCTCCAGCTTGGTCCTCTGTTTAATCTGCTCCTGTCTCTCTGAGCTCAGCTGCTCCTTCTCCTCCTTCATGGCACTGATCTTAGACTTCTTCTCACGCACCACACGCTCCGTCTCCTACAATGGGAGGATGAGGAGAGGCCATGAGAGAAATAACACGTAGACAAGATGGACACTGACTGTAGAGGAAATAGAAAAGAAGCTGGTCAGGTTTACATTCACAAAGAGAGAAACCCCTAAGATAGAAACCTTTTTTTGTTTTACCCCCTTTTTCTCTTACATTTTGTGATATCCAATTACAATCTTGTCTCGTCGCTGCAACTCCCCAACGGGCTCGGGAGAGACGAAGGTCGACTCATGCGTCCCCTTGAAACATGACCCGCCAAACCGCGCTTCTTAACACCAGCCCGCTTAACCCGGAAGCCAGTTGCACCAATGTGTCGGAGGAAACACCTTTCAACTGATGACCACGATCAGCCTGCAGGCGCCCGGCCCGCCACAAGGAGTTGCTAGAGCACGATGAGCCCCCCCCCCTTCCTTTTCAGCACGGTTACAGGAACTGTGGTGGATGGATGCGTAACCAGGCCAGCTCAGTACAGCTTGGCTCAGTAGTGTGAAAAGCTGATCAGATCCATTTACACTCCAAGCCAATCTGTGCAAATACTGTATGCAGAATCACTTACCTCTACTTTGTCTCTGGCATCCTGCTGGGCATCTCTCAGATGTCTGGACTTGTCTCCACAGGTCTCTCTCTTAGAGGACAACTGAAAGAGGAAACAGAATTTAAAGAACAGTTAACTATGCAATCAAAAATATCAAATGCCATTTAAAGAAGGAAGAATTTGAAAGGCCAGACCAGCCAGACCACAAAAGCAAACCACTACCAACTGAAAGTTACTTTTTGTTAGACATCCTGTGCCCATGATGAATACAATTTGACAGATATTTATTTCTTGACCCAAACTCCATAAACACATTTTGTTGATTTTTTTAATTCTTATTACCTCGTCCAGCTTGGCGCGTGTCTCGTTGAGCTCCTGGTTATAGATAGTGTACTCCAGAGCCCTCCTCATCTTGTCCCACTTCTGGTACTGAGCCAGCTCCTCCTTCTCATCCTCCAGGGTCTGGAGACGCTCCTCAATGTACTTCAGCAGCTCATTGATCTTCTCTCTCTTACCCTCTGGGGGAAACACAAAACAGTGCACCAGTATGTTATTTAGGTCTACAGTTATACGTACAGCTGTGGTGGCCCAACCAAGGGCCATTTGTAATAGGAAAGGGAGATGCTTATCCTGGGAACTAAATTATATAGCTTTTCCTTGGAAAATAATTTGGAAATTGAAAGAGCAACATTTATTTTGAAAGTTTGTGCGATAGGTCTGAAAGTCAACAGTTTTTTTCTGTAGATAACTGCACGCTTTGAATGTCTAAATCGAAGCTCATCTTAGGTAGTGAGTCAGAATACCACTGCTTAGATCTGGTGACTGAATGCATGTGAACAGAGTCTTAGATGGTGTCATTGTAGACATATAGAGAGACTTTGGTTCTTCTACTGTACCGGTTTCCTTCATGAGGGAGATTGACTCCTCCTTGCGCTCGTCGTACACCCTGGTTCCTGCCACCTCACGCAGCAGCTTCAGACGCTGGGAATCAGGGGCTGTAGCCATCTGGTTAATCTGGATACATGATAAAGAGAAGAAACACACATGAACGATACCCATGTATAACTTACGTATAAAGTGATCTGGATACAGGATAAAGAGAGGAAACATATGAAAGGTATCCTATGTATAAAGTTATATGGTTGATCTGGATACATGATGAATCTAATTTTATTTGTCACATGCGCCGAATACAACAGGTGTAGACCTTACAGTGAAATGCTTACTTACAAGGCCTTAACCAACAATGCAGTTAAGAAAAATACCTACAAAAAAAAGAAATAAAAGTAACAAATAATTAAAGAGCAGCAGTAAAATAACAATTGCAAGGCTATACAGGGGGTGCCGGTACAGGAGTCAATGTGCGGGGGCACCGGTTAGTCGAGGTAATAAGTACATGTAGGTAGAGTTAATAATAGAGTAGCAGCAACATAAAGATGGGGGGGGGCGCAAATAGTCTGGGTAGCCATTTGGGAGACGAAACATATTAAAGGTATTCTTTGTATAATTTATGTAGAAAGTTATATGGTTGTTCTGGACACAGATTACGGACAAGGGAAAACATGTTATCTAAGATATCATTGTATGAGACGTTGGGTTGTATGAACAGATATTTAGTCAGCACAGTGGTGCAAAGAAACATGTTTGCAGCAAATAACCAATGAATGTTGCACAACGGAGCCTGTTTAGAGCATATGTTCATAGTGCCGTCTTACCTTGCCCTGCTTGACGATGTAGTAGGGGTTACTACGGGAGAAACCAGCACTCTCCAAGAGGTTCATGACGTCATTTTTACTGGAACAAAATCAACATACATGATTACTGATTAGATGATGATTACATATTCAAACAGAGAGGCAATTTTCGATCTTTGCTCAGTCACAACAAACGTGTAGTCAACAGACACTTACGTCACCATCTTCTTGTCTAAGAAGTACTGGTCCTTCTTGGCGCCGATGACACGGCGGAGGGACACCTCCTCTTTGTCGATCTGGAGGGAGAGTGAATTTATTGACCAACGAACGGAGAGATATCAAACTAAACATGACTGACTAAATAGTCAAAGGTGACAATCATGTTTGGTGAGAATCTTACCGGCAACCTGTTGTCAGAATTGTCAAATATAATCTCCACAAAAGCTGAGATGACACGAGGACCAGTTCCCTCCTGCAGTGACAGGGAATAACATTGTTATAACAGTGTTATGGGTTTAACAACAGACTGAGGATTATATAATATCCATGAATGTTAGTATAACTTCCACTACTTACATGGAGCAAGGCCAGGCGCTGTTCGGGGCGAAGATGGCTGAACTCATCGCTGAGCACAAACTGAATGGCTGAAAGAAAAAAAAAAAATGTGTTTTTGTTATATACAGCAAATAAATGCATCACCATTTTTTATATTCTTCTAATTTCATATGGTAGAAAACATCAGAAGAGGACAGGGGAGAGCACGCACGTACCGTAGAAAAAGTTACTTTTTCCAGATCCATTTCTTCCCACTGTGAGAAAACAACATACAGGGAGGGAAATGTCAGTCAATCAATGGATGGAAAGGCAGCAGCCCATTGTTTCCTCTACCTACATCGTGATGTGTTGTTGATGATTAAAGATAGCTAGAGGTTTTGGGAGAGAGTAAACTTTGCAGAATCTCACCGATGACATTGGACTTTGGACTGAAAGGATCCACCACAGTCTGGTCCCTGTAACTTCGGAACCCCTGGATGATGACCTGAGAGCATAAGAAGGGAAGTGCAACTGCTATCACAAATCTGAAATGATCCAAGCTTGCTAGTTACAGCACCATTGCATTGAATTAACGATTCAGACATCCACCAATAGTTTATTTTCACAGGATGTTGAAATTAGCTGCCAGCAATTGCTAGCCAGCTAGCTTGTTAGCTATGTCAATAGTCAAACTAATGTTATGCAAGCTGGATGGGGCAGTATCTTCCGAGCTAGCTTAGCTAATAACAAACAACGTTATCTTAATAGCTAGCTAATGTGACTACTTTATGAACAGCTTGTCTTGATAGCTAACTGGCAAGATAATTAGCTTCCCTAACTAGTTACGTTAGCTGGATTGAAGAAAGTTACCACATATTGCTAGCTACTATAACGTTAGCTAGCGACTAGCATCACCACTACTAGTATCTGAGCTAACTAGCCTACTGACAGACATGGTCCAGAATTGTTTGCAATCCGGCACATGAAAATTGTTGTAGATTACTTTTCTAAGTGCAGTATTGTAGACTATATCCAGCTAGCTAGCTACATGTACATTTTAATTTATTTACAGTACTTCTTAGCTAAAGCTAGCTATCTGGCTAGGCCGCAAGCATCATTTTCATAGATCGGGTCGTATGGAGCTCACGCCGCTAGTTTACCTGTTTGATGTACATGGTCGCCTAATCAGGAACTTTCCTCAGAAAGCAAAACAAACAACTTCAATAAATACCCCTTCTCCTTCAATAAAGGGAAGGTGGGCCTTTAAAGTGATTATTGTGAATATTTGTTCAAAATGCATGTATCCAAGTTTGTTGAAATATCCTGCCGAAAGAGAAACAACAAGGAAAATGGCGTCACGAGCGGGATGAAATGGAACAGTCAATAATGAGAAAAGAGGGGGAGCGTAGATATTTAGATTAATTAATATTAGATACGATCGAAATATAAAATGTTACTCGTTTACCCGTTGAAATATCAATATACAAAGGATATTTATAAATGTGAACTTGATTCATACAAGTACATACAACATATTTATTATTAGTATTCTGTTTTATCACATACCCATTATTTGTACTTGGTATGGTCCTCATGCGTGAGATTGTTGGACGTCAAAGAGCTGACAGAGAAAGTATATTTTGGTACAGTATTTAAAACTGAAATACTGTATTTTGAAAAACTGTATTTTCTTCGCCAAACGAAGGACTGAGGGAGGGATATTTAAACACGAGAGAGAAGAAACAGGCCACCCATTCTTATAATCGTTTCCTAAATGTGACACTGAATGAAAATGTTTTTTTTTTTAATATATATATATATATATTTTTTTTTACCTTATTTTAACTAGGCAAGTCTAAGCATGCCTGGTCAACAATGCTTCTGTATCATTAATTAACTAAAAATTGCTAAAATGTAGTCATCATAGACTACATTTGTGGGCGTGTCCATGCATGCATTTCAAAGTCAGTGGCCAGTGGAGTGTTCTAGTTTGGATCTCTATCTTGTTAGGTCGCTGCAGGTGTCACTGTTGCCTAATGCTAATCTCTTGGCCTAGCCTACTGCTGTATGGTTATGTATCCATTGTCCTAATTATGCATATGTGTCAGAAGAGGCTGGTGGGAGGAGGTATAGGAGGATGGGCTCATTTTAATGGCTGGAATGGAATCAAAGGAATGGTATCAAACATGTTTGATTCCATTTATTCCATTCTAGTCTTTAAAATGAGCCTGTCCTCCTATAACTCCTCCCACCAACTTCCACTGATTACTTTGTTACTGCATTTGAAATACGGTTCAAATAATGATTGTGATCGATCAATCAATCAAATTAATTTATAAAGCCCTTCTTACATCAACTGATGTCACAAAGTGCTGTACAGAAACCCTGCCTAAAACCCAAAACAGCAAGCAATGCAGGCACGGTGGCTAGAAAAAACTCCCTAGAAAGGCCAGAATCTAGGAAGAAACCTAGAGAGGAACCAGGCTATGAGGGGTGGCCAGTGCTCTTCTGGCTGTGCTGGGTGGAGATTATAACAGAACATGGCCAAGATGTTCAAATGTTCATAGATGACCAGCAGGGTCAAATAATAATAATCACAGTGGTTGTCGAGGGTGCAACAGGTCAGCACCTCAGGAGTAAATGTCAGTTGGCTTTTCATAGCCAATCATTGAGAGTATTTCTACCGCTCCTGCTGTCTCTAGAGAGTTGAAAACAGCATGTCTGGGACAGGTAGCACGTCCGGTGAACAGGTCAGGGTTCCATAGCTGCAGGCAGAACAGTTGAAACTGGAGCAGCAGCAGGGCCAGGTGGACTGGGACAGCAAGGAGAAAGAAAGAAAGAAAGAAAGAAGAGAAAGAAAGAAAGAAAGAAGAGAAAGAAAGAAAGAAAGAAAGAAAGAAAGAAAGAAAGAGAGAATTAGAGAGAGCATACTTAAATTCACACAGGACACTGGATAAGACAGGAGAAATACTCCAGATATAACAGACTGACCCTAGCCCCCCGACACAAACAACTGCAGCATAAATACTGGGGGCTGAGACAGGAGGGGTCGGGAGACACTGTGGCCCTGTCCGACGATACCCCCGAACATGTCCAAACAGGCAGGATATAACCCCACCCACTTTGCCAAAGCACAGTCCCCACACCACTAGAGGGATATCTTCAACCACCAACTTACCATCCTGAGACAAGGACGAGTATAGCCCACAAAGATCTCCGCCACGGCACAACCCAAGGAGGGGCGCCAACCCAGACAGGAAGATCACGTCAGTGACTCAACCCACTCAAGTGACGCACCCCTCTTAGGGACGGTTTATTGATTGGCAATATTTGATGTTGTATGTTGTGTTGTGCATGTTGCTGTGGCCAAAGACAGATTCCGGTGGCAGAAGATTGTTGTGGCCTATATGTCCCACCCGGGACTAAGAAAGGCTTAATAGTTGTAAGTAGTAGCACATGTTGCCCTGTGGAGGCTTGTGGGAGGTGCTATAGGAGGACTAAACACCTCCCTCTGCAACTGGATCCTGGACTTCCTGACGGGCCGCCCCCAGGGGGTAAGGGTAGGTAACAACACATCTGCCACGCTGATCCTCAACATTGGAGCCCCTCAGGGGTGCGTGCTCAGTCCCCTCCTGTACTCCCTGTTCACCCACGACTGCATGGCCAGGCACGACTCCAACACCATCATTAAGTTTGCAGACGACACAACAGTGGTAGGCCTGATCACTGACAATGACGAGACAGCCTATAGGGAGGAGGTCAGAGACCTGGCCGGGTGGTGCCAGAATAACAACCTATCCCTCAACGTAATCAAGACAAAGGAGATGATTGTGGGCTACAGGAAAAGGAGGACCGAGCATGCCCCCATTCTCATCGACGAGGCTGTTGTGGAGCAGGTTGAGAGCTTCAAATTCCTTGGTGTCCACATCACCAACAAACTAGAATGGTCCAAACACACCAAGACAGTTGTGAAGAGGGCACGACAAAGCCTATTCCCCCTCAGAAAACGACAAAGATTTGGCATGGGTCCTCAGTTCCTCAAAAGGTTCTACAGCTGCAACATCGAGAGCATCCTGACTGGTTGCATCACTGCCTGGTACGGCAACTGCTCAGCCCCTGACTGCAAGGCACTACAGAGGGTAGTGCATATGGCCCAGTACATCACTGGGGCTAAATTGCCTGCCATCCAGGACCTCTATACCAGGCGGTGTCAGAGGAAGGCCCTAAAAATTGTCAAAGACTCCAGCCACCCCAGTCATAGACTGTTCTCTCTGCTACCGCATGGCAACCGGTATCCGAGCACCAAGTCTAGGACCAAAAGGCTTCTCAACAGCTTTTACCCCCAAGCCATAAGACTCCTGAACAGCTAATCAAACAGCTACCCGGACTATGCATTGTGTCCCACCTGTTGTATTCGGCGTACATGACAAATAAACTTTGATTTGATTTGACAGGCTCATTGTAATGGCTGGAATGGAATTAATGGAACAGAGTCAAACCTAGTTTCCATATCCTTTACAATGAGCCTGTCGTTCTATAACTCCTCTCACCAGCCTCCATATATATATATATATATAAATAAAACATGGCTTTATAGGGCCTCATATATATATATATATATATATATATATATATATATATATATATATATATATATATATATATATATATATATATATATATATATATATATATATCACAATTGTATTCTTATAAGGTTCATATTTGAGAAAAAGAGAACATGAACACAAAGGTACTTTTTGGTGGAAACATTTATTGGCATCCACATTTGTATTTAGAAAAAACACAGACAATCAGACGGACAAGATGTAACAAATAAATTAGGTTAAAATGCCTTGATGCGGCATGTGAATAGGCAAAACATCACATTATCAACCTAAGGCATGTATTGCAGTAGTCTTTGTGGTTTCACGCTGCAGTTCAAAGTTCAAACAAAGACTGTAGTCTGAATTTCAGGGACTTTTCCCAACTTGAATGAAAAATCCCATATAGACGATCAACGCAATATCTTCTCTCAGTCTTTGTTTCTGTCAGCCGTTCCACTTCGTTACTGGCTTGTGCCAGCACCAGACAAATAGAGCATTTTATTTGTATTTTGTTATTGTTATTTTTCAAGTATTCTGAGACCTACTAACAGTCACATCTTAAGGCAGTGCAGTTATGGGGCTCAATTTAAAATGGCGGAGTGGAGGAGTCTGAAGAGGCATGGGGGTGAGGAAGGAGGTAGGGAGGGGGGCGAAAACTGTGGAAGGTTCAAAGTCAAAGTTATTTTTGTTGAATGTGAACTCTTTCGAACTCCCAAAGAAGGAGACCGTCTCTTTACCGATGCAACAGGGCGTGGCGGGTTCGATGGCGGTTTCGGGGGTCGTTGCCGCGGTAATAGGTGTCGAAGACAGGATCTCAGACTCGAACTGCAGCAGCTGGCCCATGAAGCTGAAGTTGGGCGAGATGAGGGAGCGGCGCTGTTTGATGATGTCAAAGGCCTCTTCGAGCTGTAGCCGCTTGGTACTCATGATATAGGCCAGACAGATGGTCGGGGAGCGGGAGATGCCCGCCTCACAGTGCACCAGGACTCTGCCCCCTGTCTGCTTCACACCATCTGGAGAGGAGACAAAATGGTAACATTTACGTTAATGACATGATAAACATGAGCTATATTACATTGTTACATTTGGTCAGAAATGGAGTATGGCCACGTAGCCACTTACACTGTGTAACTCAAATATAGAAGAATTGAATAGGATAACTGCATCCTAGAATAGAACCACTCTGGCTAAATTCTCACAGGAAACAAGTGCTGTCAGAGCTATTTTAGTTTGTGAACGCAGAGATTGAATCCTGTTCTTCAGTGTCTAATCATCACCTGCCTCCCCACCCCTTCGCTCTTCCTCTCTTCTCGCCCACACAGAACCTATAAGAGCCCTGCTGCCACTCAGTCACCACTCTCCCATTAGAAACACACACTGTGGCAGGGCTGACTGACTCACCCTGCACAGCTGCACACGAGACCATGTCTCTCTCTCTCCTACGTGCCTGTGGGGGAGCTGAGCAGTACTATACTAAGTTCACCACGGCTGGGAGAGGAGGGAACTTATTCTCCTTCAGTATTACATGCACTTCCTCCACACTCTATCTGACACACACACACACACAAACCTAGATTCTCTCTATCTGTGTCACACACACACACACACATGTATGAGCCACCGGGGGGGAACAGCCAGCGATGGTTTCTGACAGCTCCGATCCTGTGAAAACTGAATGAATGAATCATTAAGCTGCTCCCATCTGGAGTGCTGGGAGGCTTTCTGAGAGGCAGCTAGAGAGCCTGGGGGTGTTTTAATGACCCATCCTCTGGCTAATGGCACCCTATTCCCTACATATTGCACTACTTTTGACTGGGACTCATATGGCTCTGGTTACATGTAGTGCACTATATAGGGAATAGGGTGCCTAAAGATGTTCTTGACTGCTGTTTTTATCCTCTGTTTCCAGCTAAATGGTTGACAGTAGAATATTCTACCTCCACCACATTGAATTCATCCAGAGATTCGGGGAATTGGGATGTGTCTTCTTCATAAAGAGAAACAAGCCTATTGTTCTAGATTTGGATGCAATGAGTGAATATTTGAACACTCCCTGTATATAGCTCCACATTGATCTGGTACTGGTACTCCCTGTATATAGCTCCACATTGATCTGGTACTGGTACTCCCTGTATATAGCTCCACATTGATCTGGTACTGGTACTCCCTGTAAATAGCTCCACATTGATCTGGTACTGGTACTCCCTGTATATAGCTCCACATTGATCTGGTACTGGTACTCCCTGTATATAGCTCCACATTGATCTGGTACTGGTACTCCCTGTATATAGCTCCACATTGATCTGGTACTGGTACTCCCTGTATATAGCTCCACATTGATCTGGTACTGGTACTCCCTGTATATAGCTCCACATTGATCTGGTACTGGTACTCCCTGTATATAGCTCCACATTGATCTGGTACTGGTACTCCCTGTATATAGCTCCACATTGATCTGGTACTGGTACTCCCTGTATATAGCCCCACATTGACCTGGTACAGGTACTCCCTGTATATAGCTCCACATTGATCTGGTACTGGTACTCCCTGTATATAGCTCCACATTGATCTGGTACTGGTACTCCCTGTATATAGCTCCACATTGATCTGGTACTGGTACTCCCTGTATATAGCTCCACATTGATCTGGTACTGGTACTCCCTGTATATAGCTCCACATTGACCTGGTACAGGTACTCCCTGTATATAGCTCCACATTGATCTGGTACTGGTACTCCCTGTATATAGCTCCACATTGATCTGGTACTGGTACTCCCTGTATATAGCTCCACATTGATCTGGTACTGGTACTCCCTGTATATAGCTCCACATTGATCTGGTACTGGTACTCCCTGTATATAGCTCCACATTGATCTGGTACTGGTACTCCCTGTATATAGCTCCACATTGATCTGGTACTGGTACTCCCTGTATATAGCTCCACATTGATCTGGTACTGGTACTCCCTGTATATAGCTCCACATTGATCTGGTACTGGTACTCCCTGTATATAGCTCCACATTGATCTGGTACTGGTACTCCCTGTATATAGCTCCACATTGATCTGGTACTGGTACTCCCTGTATATAGCTCCACATTGATCTGGTACTGGTACTCCCTGTATATAGCCCCACATTGACCTGGTACAGGTACTCCCTGTATATAGCTCCATTCTTGTGTATTTTATTGTATTCCTCTTGTGTTAGTTACTATTTCATTTTGTATAATTATTTTTAAACTCTGCGTCGTTGGGAAAGGTTCGTATGCAAGCATTTCACTGTACAGTATACACCAATTGTATTTGGCGCATGTGATAAATCCAGTTTGATTTTATTTAATTGAAGATTGTTTTTTTCAAGGAGACATCCTCTGTTAAGATTCAGCCATGGGCTGAGAAGGACACCTCTTTGTCTTACGAAATGCTTACGGGCTTAGGCAAAGACGCTTAAATGTGGGGGCTTAAAACAAAGAAGAACAACAGCAACACCTCCACCATTGATACAGGTCAGGTGAGGCCTCCATGGTGGGTGAGAATGAGATTCAAGCTTGTCCTCGGCTGTGCCTGGATATTATATTTATAAATAGAAGTGCAGGCTGCTCAACATCTTTGTGAGCGCTATTATCCAACACTTCAAGCCTCTTTCTATCACACATTCACTCTCTGTTCCCTCAAGGCTCTGTCTCTGAACACATGCATCATGGTTGAGTTCCTTTGGTACCAAACAGAAGAAAAATGACTGAAACACTACCTGAAGTTGACCAATAAATGCTTGTTTTCATTTTCTGTTGCGAAACATTTCGCTACGGTTTGCCCTAATGAATATGACCCAGATAAACAATAACTAAACAACCTTTGTGTACCTTTGTGTCTGTGAACACAGCCTCCCTCCTTCAAAAACCCTCCACCCACCATTAGTGAGTAAGGCTAGCTAACAACATTTGTCACACAGACAAACTGACTGAGTGAACTGACCACACCCGATAATAACCCGCAATAAAGCCACTAGCCGAGATTAACTGTGAGCCGGGAGGCAATGACGGCATTGCAGAGAATCTCTTTTTAAACTTAAAATGGGGGAGGATGAGAGAGAGGTGGAGGGAGGGGTAGGAGAGGGAGGAGGATGAGAGAGAGGTGGAGGGAGGGGTAGGGGAGGGAGGAGGATGAGAGAGAGGTGGAGGGAGGGGTAGGGGAGGGAGGAGGATGAGAGAGAGGTGGAGGGAGGGGTAGGGGAGGGAGGAAGGGAGTGAGGAGAGGGGGAGGGAGCACACAGAAGCTGTTCTCTGAATGAAGCCAATCTGGGGATTTGTGAAAGGAGAGAGAGAGAGAGAGAGAGAGAGAGAGAGAGAAAGAGAGAGAGAGAGAGAGAGAAATGGAAGGAAGGCAGATGAGGCTAACAGATTAGTGAGAGGTTGTTGCATGTCCTCCTTTTAGACTGGCGGGGGGGGGGGGGGGGGGGGGGGGGGAGTGAAGCCATGAACTATTCTAATTGAGTTGCCCCATCCCCTCTGTTAATGGACTTGGAATCCTATCTTTTCCATGAGAGAAGAAGAAAAAAGAAAAGAGCAGAGAAGAAATCTGAAAAAAAGGAGAAGAGAGCAGGGAAAAAAAGAGAACAAAATGTCCAGACCACGACACTCACCAATGAACTGGAAGGCCTCTTGGAAATGTGAGCTGATATCTGCTGTGACGTTGTCCTCCACCGGGATCCACTTGTAGTCGTAGTGGCCCTTGGAAGGCCTGGTGTCCCTCCTGGAGACATTCAGCAGGGCTGTGACTCCAAGGTCACTCAGATAGTCCTGCCTGGAGGCATGGTAGGCACTGCCCAGGTACAGGAAAGGAAGGATCTCCACAGGCTTGCCCTGAAGAGAGAGGGTAGATAATAAAGGGGGGGAGATATTAGACATAAGAACTGCAGAGTGTGTGAGCCAAGATAGAGGGGAGACACAACAAAGTGATATTAAATCTGTGAGCGGTAGAGACAGAGTGTGGCAGAGATACAGCACATGACACACAGGGTTTCCTAAAGACACAACAATGGGCGGGTAGAGTTCAAATACAGATGTAGGATCTTAATTTGAGCCAGTTTTCTACAGCAGGAAAATAATCCTGCAGCAACAGGAAATATTAATTATTATGTGGATTATTATAAATGGATATTTTTGTAGGGGTTGATACATTTTTCACAAGGGAAAATCAAGTTTGAAATTTCAAAGTGGAAATTACAAACTTCAGAAACCTTTTTTAAAACCTCAAATACACTACAAAGTTATTCTGCAACAGAGTGATCAAATTAAGATCCTACACCTTTAGTACATACATCAATAGAGATACTGAGAGGTATGTACGGTGCAAGACGCAATAGTACATTTTCTGTACTGTAAACAGATTG
This sequence comes from Salmo salar, assembly GCF_965601325.2. Classification (NCBI taxonomy): domain Eukaryota; kingdom Metazoa; phylum Chordata; class Actinopteri; order Salmoniformes; family Salmonidae; genus Salmo; species Salmo salar. Next base: position 23,658,242 of record NC_138302.1, on the reverse strand, counting down.
TGTTAGCCTATCATGATGGTGTAAGAGGTAGGGATAAGGTCAGGGATGAAAAGGTTATAAAAGGACTTTTGATGTCAGCTGGGGGTCTCTGACTAGTGGCCATCTTCTCTTGATGACTGGGATGCAGTGAAGGTCAAAGCTAATACCAAGCGTGTGTCGGAGAGAATGTTGAATGGTGGAGGCCACTGTTTTGAGAATGGTCAGTAACATATCTGACTCCATAGACAAAATATTATCCTTATGAATGTACAGCTGTACATTTAAGATCAGCTAGACAATATGTGCCTTTTATAATCCTATGAGTAGGCGTTTTGTTTTTGATGTCTTTCCTTGAATGAAACTAAATGTGCTCTATAAAGTCCACAAATATCTCTGAACATACAGTACATTCGGCTATATGAATCTATTTTGAATTGCCAAGAAGACAGTATGACTAAACCCAGTACAGAACAGTCATTCTTATCTAACAGGGATATTCCACTCAGTCAAAAACCCTGCAGCCTGAACCCTAAACCCCAGCCCAACCTAGGGGAAGTGGCTAGCCACCTAACCATGAAAGAATAGGCAGCAGGCTAAAAAAGGAAGTTGTTTTCGTTTCCATACCTGATCGTAATCTGGTTTGAGGTTGGAGCTCAGTTTCTCACAGAATAGGGTGTTACTCGGCCCGCATTTCCCGGTTTCGGTTCCGTTGTTCTGGTCGACCCCGACGGGATTCACGACCTCAGTGCAAAGTTCAGGGTACTGGCCATGGAAGTTTTCAAACCCCCCTGGTAAATACACAGAACAATACAAAATACATTTAATACTTTAATGAAATTCAATAGCCTACAATTGAATGTATTCCATCAGGGGAAATGTTAAAATAAATTATACACCAAAGACAGCTTTGTCTGACTTGCCTAGTTAAATAAAGGTTAAATAAAACATTGAAAAATGATTAAATGTTTATTTGTGCGTCATGAATGTCAGCATTTGCCAACTAGATTTAGGCCTCATACTAGGCCGTGAAAACGATGTGCTTATAATGGATTATAACGTCATATAACCTTATTCTAACGTCGTAATTCATCTGCGTTTCAATTAAAATAATCAATTTAGGTCTATGAGTACAAGGTGACAATCTGACAGACTTTAAATGAAAGGTTCTGACACATAGTCGAAAGGAAGAGGTATACATGTTCGAAACGAATGATAGAAAATGTATGCTTTCCTTGTGAACATTCACACATAGAACATTCTCAGAACAACCAGTCATGAAGTTCTCGAGTTCTCTTTCGAGCCTTTCGCGCACTGACTCATCTGGACTACTTTGACGCTCACATTACATTTATCTCTTCGAGAGCTCGACCGGAGAAGTGTATTGCTCAAATGACAAGGTTGCTACAACACGGTCAAATAAAACAATGACTTTGCGTCATAGGTCAGTCCATGGAAAACAATACCAAGGCCTTTTAAATTTGTTTGTTGATTTGAAGATATGGGGATATGGGTCAGTTTTCTAAACAAAAAGGGAGGATGTTTTATAAGGCATATTGAATGTCAACCATTTCATGTTATTATCTTCAAAATATAGTTTTCATAATAGCATAATTTATTAGCGTAGCCAATCGGTTATAATAAACATTGTGTTCAAGTGGCTTCAGACAGTGAATTAGCCCTGGACACTTAGTGAAAAAGTTACCCAGACAAACTTATAATGGATTTCGAGTTTTATAGTCCAATGATTTCAGAATTTTGTAACAATTCTCACCTTTTAGGAAACAGATGTTTGTCCCACTCGCCAGATTATTGAGCGTGTTAATCACTATCTGTGCGATACTGTCCTTTTTCAGTTTCTGCCAGTGAGGAGCTCGGTCATCAAGAACTACCACTGCCGATATGCTCCCCTCTCGCAGCCGTAACAGGGCTTTCTCATCCGGGATGACAAACTGAAGAGGTACCGGCCCTCCTCTGGATCTCCGGACAACAACCGAGTTCAGGTTGGCATTGACAGAGCCTTTGATATTAGAGTTCGAGAACGAAAAATAAGGTCGACAATCCACAATGAGAGAAGTTCCACATTCCTTCCTGATAATCTTCTTGAGGCGACGGCAATCTATGCTTGAGACTTTCATGTTTGCCTCTAAAAGTGTGTATTATTTTATAAGCAATTACTGTATACGGGCCGTCAGAGACGAGTACACTGAACGCGCCCTAGTGAACCTGGTAGTTGCTTAGATTTCCTCCAAGGGGGATACCGTCGGATCGGTTTTATATCGACGGAACCTCCGGCCCGTGACATCACGAACCATATATGGACACCGACAAGTATGATCAAAAGAGAGCCTGCCCACACCGCAGAATTGACTACGTCCTAACCGTTCTACCCCGCTCTGTCGGGGGTGAAGTGAATTTATGCTCTCAGTTTGACTTAACTATTACTCATGGCTATCCAAACGTTTCGTTCTCATGTTTATACTGCCCATCCAAGGAACCATAACAACAGCATTCTTCAAGGAAATACTATGAATGCCTCTCATATTTCAGTAGACATTAGAATATTATCCGTGTTATCATGAACTAACAATATATGAAATGCCCCCTGCCCCAATAGAGACTAAAGGTAGACTATTGACTCTATACAATAGAAATACAATTTAGATTACATTTCTATAATTTCTATACTCTATACACCTGACCTCACCACCACCAGCCCACTGATAGCCTATAGGCCTATGAATCAGGAAACTAAATCAATGATTGACAGAATAGTCAGAGAAAGAGAGAGGATTATATTGGACTATGTAGCCTATTGACTAAAGCAAGATAAACTTCTGTCTGTTATTCCATGTTTAGCCGACTGTTTTAGCCAATATCTGCTGGTTGTAATATCATTATGGGCTAATGGGGCTTAAATGTCATGCTACTGGACTCATGATATCCACTTTGGAGGGGACAATTACATGAAATTTTCTCAAGAGCAATTCCTGAGGGGGACACCAAAAGTAGTGCTGTAACACATAGCCTACATTGTAATATGGTAAATGTATATTGAGGAACCAAAGAAATAAGGTGTTTGCCGTACTCCTAACTACCGGTACCCAAAACTACACAACTAATCACAACAGCAATACCATTGCCTTTAACAAATCTTAGTTCAGTCACCAGTTTAAGTTGAGAGTGGGGGTATCCATGGCATTTTTCAATTATGTTCCTATTTTACAAGTCAAAAAAATGTAGAACCTTTTTTCTACCTGGCTGGCTGGCTGGCTACACACACACACAGTGTGTAGGTTATTTACAGTAGGAGATGGGCTTCTATCATCTTCAATCATTCTATTTGGGCTTCGATCTAAAAGGTAGCTAGCAAATGTGAAACGGATTAAAATGACAAGAGTTGACAGCTGTATGAGTTCACCATTTACACAACATATGCTGCAACCTTTTGTAATTTTAATAGTTTGTTTCATATTGTCTGGCTTCCAACAATAGCTGAATTTGCAAAGCTAGCGAGCACCAATTCAGTTTCAGTGGTGTTTGCTATAATCTTTGCTACCCGGGTTAAATAAAGGTGAAATAAAATAAATAAATAAAAGTTCCCTTGCAACAATTTAGCTTTTGCAACGAGACCATTAAATATATTTAAGACAATGGTAGAAGAGAGTGTAGTTCTGTTCAGTTTGGATTTCAGTTTATCGCTAACCTTATCACAGGGACTTTGAAGCACTAACTTACATCATCTGCATGCTGATTCCATATTTGACGACGCCACATAAATGGAATAGGTACTAGCTAGCTTAATAGTTAATATTTGCGCGCTAGCTCTGCATATTCAGCTAGTGTGTGTGTGCGCGATTGACTGGATGAACCTCACGGCAGTTACGTGCAAACTAAGGAACTGGCAGTGGATCAAACCATTGTGAGGCAAAGGGTGGGGGGGTCGCAATCTTTTGAAACTTAAAAACGCGCTATTAAGTGTCTATAATCAGCACAATTGCTTTCATTGCGTATTATTAATATTATTTAAATTACATAGTTATGTTTCAGTGATATATTGGGGGGGACAAATCATATTTTTCCCAGGATGGGGGGGTCGTGTCCCCCCGTCCCCCCCGGGATTTCCGCCCCTGATGTTAGGCTATACACAACAGTTAGATAGACTGTGCCATTGTGTATGTGTCTTAGAATGGGAATGGATAGATGTGAATAATTCTAAGCAAGACAATGAGAGTCTCTCTCTCTTTTACTCTCTCTTCCTTTGTAGCCTGCCTATTTGTCTCTCTGTCAGACACACACAGAGACAGAGAGAGCAAGAGAGAGAGAATAAACAAAAACAGAGAAAGAATGAGAGAAAAAAACGTCAATCTTCTTTGCTCCTTAGCTAGTCCAAAACGTGAGCTTGACTTAAGTGAAACAGGGATCCATGGTGCCAGGATAACAGGAAGGAAAGAAAGTGGATGCCAGTGGATTAGTAGCAAAACAGACAGCAGGCAGTAAGACAGTATTAGTAGCAGAACAGACAGCAGGCAGTAAGACAGTATTAGTAGCAGAACAGACAGCAGGCAGTAAGACAGTATTAGTAGCAGAACAGACAGCAGGCAGTAAGGCAGTATTAGTAGCAGAACAGACAGCAGGCAGTAAGGCAGTATTAGTAGCAGAACAGACAGCAGACAGTAAGGCAGTATTAGTAGCAGAACAGACAGCAGGCAGTAAGGCAGTATTAGTAGCAGAACAGACAGCAGGCAGTAAGACAGTATTAGTAGCAGAACAGACAGCAGACAGTAAGGCAGTATTAGTAGCAGAACAGACAGCAGACAGTAAGACAGTATTAGTAGCAGAACAGACAGCAGGCAGTAAGGCAGTATTAGTAGCAGAACAGACAGCAGGCAGTAAGGCAGTATTAGTAGCAGAACAGACAGCAGACAGTAAGGCAGTATTAGTAGCAGAACAGACAGCAGACAGTAAGGCAGTATTAGTAGCAGAACAGACAGCAGGCAGTAAGGCAGTATTAGTAGCAGAACAGACAGCAGACAGTAAGGCAGTATTAGTAGCAGAACAGACAGCAGACAGTAAGGCAGTATTAGTAGCAGAACAGACAGCAGACAGTAAGGCAGTATTAGTAGCAGAACAGACAGCAGGCAGTAAGGCAGTATTAGTAGCAGAACAGACAGCAGGCAGTAAGGCAGTATTAGTAGCAGAACAGACAGCAGACAGTAAGGCAGTATTAGTAGCAGAACAGACAGCAGACAGTAAGGCAGTATTAGTAGCAGAACAGACAGCAGACAGTAAGGCAGTATTAGTAGCAGAACAGACAGCAGACAGTAAGGCAGTATTAGTAGCAGAACAGACAGCAGACAGTAAGGCAGTATTAGTAGCAGAACAGACAGCAGACAGTAAGGCAGTATTAGTAGCAGAACAGACAGCAGGCAGTAAGGCAGTATTAGTAGCAGAACAGACAGCAGACAGTAAGGCAGTATTAGTAGCAGAACAGACAGCAGACAGTAAGGCAGTATTAGTAGCAGAACAGACAGCAGACAGTAAGGCAGTATTAGTAGCAGAACAGACAGCAGACAGTAAGGCAGTATTAGTAGCAGAACAGACAGCAGGCAGTAAGGCAGTATTAGTAGCAGAACAGACAGCAGACAGTAAGGCAATATTTGCCATAAGGTCCCTCTGCTTAATCTGGGGCCGTGACATTACTTACTGAGGAGTGGGAAGCACTCACACCATCCGTTTCTCTAGTCTTCGACACACACACACACACACACACACACACACACACACACACACACACACACACACACACACACACACACACACACACACACACACACACACACACACACACACACACACACACACACACACACACACACACACACACACACACACACACACACACACACACACACACCCATGCCTCAGTGCAGTGTTGTAGCTAATATGGATTGCCTTAGTTTCATTCATGCCTCAGTGCAGTGTTGTAGCTAATATGTTTAGGATGTTGTCTGCAGACCATGCAGGCCTTAATCCTTCTTACAGGGAGGTCTTTTGTGAATGACTGATACACTAAATGTACTCTACTGAAGCTACAGACAGTATGACAGTGATAAGGATCATTTAGGCCTAGTGGTAGTAGATTGAATACTTTATTGTCCCTTTAGCTGACATTTTTCTGGAAACATACTGCAGCTCCTGGCACACACATACACAAAATCCAAAACACAGGACATACTTCACTTATGTACAACACATATGTCAGGACATACTTCACTTATGTACAACACATATGTCAGGACATACTTCACTTATATACAACACATATGTCAGGACATACGGGAAGCAGACGTTGGTTCAAATAGTATTTGGTTTTCTCTAACACTTGGGCTTTGTTTGATTAGGCATGCCTGCATGGAGCATTTTCACTCCAGACAGGCTCAATGACATGTCAATGTCCCGACATACAATATTCCATGAAAATGTACTGGGTTTCTGGGTAACTTGGTTGAGATTTCAATCAATGTAACCAAATCATTCGTCTCACATGGTCTCTCTTCCTCAGAATTTGTTCAAGCTACTGATGTTTATTTATTTACAGGAGAGTAAACAATCACTTCTCTCTCTGGAGTGGTAGTATGTGTAGCCTACGCATCGAGTGACTTCCTGAAAGAATATAGCAACACACACATACATTTACACATACACACGCACGCACGCTCACACACTTACATACACAGTGGTGGTATGTAGCCTACGCATCCAGTGGCTTCCTCTTTCAAGAAGAACTATAGATACTTCCATCATGGGGTTTATAAAAAGATTCCCACACAATGGCCACCACATAGACAGGTCCCTGTGCAACACACAGGTGCTTCCTGGTTCTCTGACAACCCATCAAATTCCTATGGCAAAACACCATTTCCCCCAATAAGAACACACAATTACTCACCTCAGCTGACTGTTGGACAATGTGTGTTCTAAAGGATTGTTCCCAAAATGGTAATGTGTTGCTGATGTTGGGAATTTCACAGTCCAGGGGCCGACTGGTCATAGGGCAGTTTGGGCAAAGGCCAGATGGGCTGGTCCATTTGGGCTGTCTGTGTGGGATTTCTTTATAAAAAACTATCATACAGATGTAGGATTTTAATTTGATCACTCTTTTGTTGCTGAGAATTTTCCTGCACAGCAGAAAATGAAAACTTGTAGTGTATTCAAGGTTTAAAAAGGCTACTAAAGTTTGTAGTTTCCACTTTAAAATGTCAGACTTGATTTCCCCTAATGAAAAATGTATCAACACCTACAAAAATTTCCATTAATTATAATACACATAATAATTCACATTTCCTGTTGCTGCATGATTATTTCCCTGTGGTAGAAAACTGGCTCAAATTAAGATCCTACATCTGTAATTTGTCTAATAACGTGGGCCCTGAGCGGGGGCTGTATTAGAAATGTCCGACCCAATTCCTGGCCCATTCCGTCCATGTTACAATCATAACACTATCGGTTATGGAATGTCTACCTAAATTCCTCTCAATATCTCAATTTCTCATTGCCAGGAATACTGGTAGTAATTCAGAGGAATGTTGGTTACATACTTTAGCAGTGGGGGTTAATGGTCACACACTGGTGGGAGACGCTATAGGAATAAATGGAACGGTATCAAACATCAAACATATGGAAACCACGTTTGCCTCCGTTCCATTGATACTATTCCGGCCATTACAGCGAGCCATTACTCCTTTAGCTCCACTGTTGTCAACTAACTTGAATGTAATGTTAAATCAACATAACATTTCACCATCTCATCAGACTTAGGTTAAAAGTTGGGTGAAAAAAAGACGAAATGCCCTTATGTTGATGACTGATGGATTATATTTGATTTCCACGTTGATTTGGTAGAATTGACATGGAAACAATGTTGATTCAACCAGTTTTTGCACAGTGGGCAGTGACATACAACGAAGAGAGAACAAAGGGAGTGTGACTCTAAGGACAACTACAGTTATGAAGACAATGGCTTCATCCCAAATAGCACCCTATTCCCATTAATGTGCACTACTTTTGACCAGGGCCCATAAGGAATAGGGTGCCATTTGGAACGAAGCCAGCGTCTGTCTGCGTTTTTCAAGACATGGTATATGAGGGTGCAGTGAGATACCAGATGGGTTGGATGATACCTTTCTCGTCAATCATCTTGAAAAAACATATACTTAAAAACAGGAAGTCAACTAATCCTCCGTTGTTAACCCTATGGAAAGGTCAAATGCTTTTTTATCTAAATGTTGAAAGTACGTGAGGCGACAGAGAGAAGCAAAATGGTGCCGTTTGAGGCCATGTGGCGGAGAGCGATGCGGGCGTTGGAGATGGGTGTGTGAGCAGGTGGGTCTGGGCAGGTGTGATGTCGTTGTTGTTTGTGTATGTATGTCTAATAATACAATCTTACAAAAAAAGGAATAGAGTGCAATTCGGGACGCAGACACTGACTGTTGTACAATGTGTGTTCCAAATGAATCCTTCCAAAAATGGTAATGTATTGCTAATGTTGGGGATTTCGCAATCATAACAAGGAATTTCTTCCCAATCTGGTAGTGGTCCCAAGGAATTCCGGTAATTTTCTCTTTATCTTGATTTGGATGCCTTTTAACAATAGCTATTCTTCCTGGGTTCCATAGCTATTCTAAGGAATGTTGGTAGTAGTTCCAAGGAACATTTGTATACATTCTTTAAGAGGAGTTGGTCGTAACCAACAATGTGGATTAATGGGGAGCCATTTTTATGACTACAGTAACTAGTATGGAGACATCGACTGTTGTACAATATGTTCAAACGGACCCTTTCCGAGCTAATAATACAACGTTTATAGTGGGAATTTCTCAATAACTTACAATTATGATAATAATACTACCATGGAATGAAGCGTTGTATACTCTATAAAGGGATGGTTTGCTACCCAAGAAAGGGAGTCACTCTTATGAGTAACTACAGGGGGAAGACCCTGGCTCAGAATAGCACAACGAACTGGAAATGAAAGAAGAACATACAAGATATCATAACAGATGAACACACGCACGCACGCACGCACACACACACACTCCAGAGACTTGACTGACTCACCCTAGATCCCACCCACTGCTCCTCCCGTGTCACAAGAGGCCCTCACAGAGGAGAGAGAGACAAATAGAGAGAGAGAGAGAGAGGGACAGAGAGAGAGAGAGAGAGAGAGAGACAGAGAGACGGGGGATAGAGGAGAAGAAGAAAAGAAAGGCTCATCTTTATCCACCTCTGTTGATCAGAAACCTCAGAGAGAAAGTCTGCTCTGTGAAAATAGAAATAGCAGGGGCCTTAGGTGGCGACAGATTTTCTGTCAACATTATCAGCCGATGCGTCATTATTTTCCGTCAACATTATCAGCCGATGCGTCATTATTTTCCGTCAACATTATCAGCCGATGCATCATTATTTTCTGTCAACATTATCAGCTAGTTTAAAAAAAAATCCTTGTGTCTCTGCCTTTTGCAGTGCAGCAGACTCAACTCTCCAGGACATCTGTTAATAATGACGGTAACCTTAAATGACCCAAAGAAAAGTGAAAGCGTGGTATTGATGGATTGAAATACCCTGTCCCTATTTCCTCTTTGATCAGAATAGAAAGTAAATACTTTGGTAGTTCTCGACACTATGTTGTGTGTCTTTGTGGTGTACTAGTGCCATAACCACAACAGAGGCATCACTGACACGGCTACTTTGGTGCTTAGTCAGTTCTCTGTCAACTTCCGCTTTTAGTCAGAGGCTGCGTTCTAAATGGCATCCTCTTCCCTACATAGTACACTACTTTTAATCAGAGCCCTATGGGATCCCTAGAGTAGTGCACTATATAGAGAATAGGGTGCCATTTCAGACTTTACAGGGCAAACTGAGGGGAAATTTAGAAACCACTCCGGGCTGTGAGAATTCTACAAAGACTTGACAGACATTGGAAACTGTTTGAACCATCACCCTTTGTCTTGCTGCCATATCTCAATATATCCTCTCCAATATACAGAACAATACTACTCCTCCAAAGCTACGGTCCTCTTTCTACAAAGTTTGTGTATATCTCAGTGTATATTGTATATATATGTATATATGTATATATACACTGTATATATACTGTATATATATCTATATATATTGTATATTTATTTATTTGGACATTTTTTTGTTGGGGGTTACAGGTATTTTATATTCAGTTCATATCATATTTACCTGTGGGCTGCCACTCAAAATGAAAATAATACATTCAGAAAAAGGTACATGAATACAAAGTATTAAACATTATGATTACAGAGTAAAAAACACCCTGAAAGCATGTTTTCCACCCCTTCCCACCACCCTAGAAACTAGGGTTGCTTGTCAGTCACCCCCCTCCAAACCCCCACATCTCTATCTGCCCGCCCATCACCCTACCTCCCAGAAATATAAAGTCGTCTTACAGCAAAATGAAACAGACAGATAAATAGACTTGGTGAGTGGATGGAGCAGTGGTGAGGCGCTAGCCGAGATTGAGTTTGCCTCATACTGAAGTCTTCAATGCAGCTTCTAGGAGGAAATCAATATAGGTTTAAGCTCCATGGTATAAGTCAGACTGAATCTATGTCATAAATGACATCCTATTCCCTATATAGTGCACTGCTTTTGACTAAGAGCCCAATGGGCCCTGGGAGAAAGTACAGCACTACATAAGGAATAGGGTGCCATTTGGGACTCAAGCCTATGGATCATAATGGACTGTCAGCCCCTGCATCCATATCTCCATCCATGAATTTTACAGTGGCTGGTGGTTCAATTCTTTATCCCCATCTTTCAGCTTTATTGGGCTGTCATTTTGTTGTTTTTCAAGTAACGGAGTGGGCCTTTAATGCTACATCAAGGACGAATTATGAATAGAGTGTCAAGTCCCTAGTATGAGTCAGACGAGCTAGGCTCATAAACTTCAGAGCACAGTACAAATAATCTCATCCGTGCCTGCATTGAGGAAGACTGTACGTAATATAGATACAGTATCTGAAAGAACTGGGTTTCAGTTAGCTACCAAGGAAAGGATGGAGGGCAAACTTAGTGGAAGCAGTGAGTGACATTGTGAAAAAGTCATTCAAATACTGACGTTGGTTATTATACAGACCCATATACTGTCGGCCGTCTATTGCAATAAAGGGGTCTGCTGTAGGCTACTGATTTTTAAAAGTTTGACAGGATGAGAGAATGTTTCATTCTGATCCTAGAGGTTTTCAATAGAACACACTACTTGCACCAAGAGTATCCTTTATTTTGTTGTTGTTGTTGTTGTTGTGACCTATTTCTTTAGTTAGCGACATTCATCATCTCACAGAAATGTTGGTGTGAAAAGCGGTCAGCCGCTGAAAATAACAACCTTCAACTTTTCTGGAACATTTCCTGAAGATTGGAAAGAAGGGCAAGCCAGCCTTTGTTGTTGGAGGAAGTACATTCCTTTACCAGCTCAAAAACATTCCACTAAACAATTGGACATTTGTGTTGTGCCATGCGACTGTGTGTGATGTGTGAAAGTGTGTACAGAGGGGAAGAGGATTGAATATGAACTATAAATAATTTGGTGACTGCAAGAACCTCTGTAAGCGTCTTAGGGAAAATAAGAAAAGTAAAGAAAGGGATTTTACCTGTACCCAAACCATCGTTCCACACGACTTCACAACAACAGAAGCTATTATTAATACAGAATGGCCGATGCTAGAAGGAAACACAGGGTCCAGTGGAGGGAAACCATGTCAGAGATCACTAACAGCACAGATGCAACAGAGATAAAGAGGTTCTATTAAAGAATCGGAACAAAATAATCTCCCTCTCTCTCTCTCTCTCTCTCTCTCTCTCCTGTGTCAGGGAGGGATGAATATGTCATTCCCTCTGCCTTATCCCTCTCTCTTATTCTGCCATCTCTCTCTCTCTCTGACTCTATCACTCTACTCTCTCTCTCTGACTCTATCACTCTACTCTCTGTGTCATCCCCCTCCACCCCTCTTCCATCCCTGCAGCTCTGCCCCTCCCTCCCTCCCTCCCTCCCTCCCTCCCCTCCCTCCCTCCCTCCCTCCCTCCCTCCCTCCCTCCCTCCCTCCCTCACTTCACCTGTGTGGGAGGCAGAAAGCCAAATCCACTCAGCCGGAATTAAAGGCAGCAGGACCACAGATTGCACCGGTCTACTCCTACCTCCCTAATCACACATAGACAGACAGCTCCACTCACCCAGAGCAGAGAGGGAGGGATGGAGGGGAGGTGGAGGTGGGGGGTTGGAGCACATCCACGTCATAGGAAGAATTTCTCGTGACCCCCCCCCCCCCCACACACACACACACGCACACACACACACACACACACTGTCGTCATCAGGAGCAGGTGTTGGAGTGTCCGAGAAATGGATTTGTAATTTGTGGCAGGCTTGACATAGCATGAGACAAACACAAAGACAGAACCTATCTGGGTAACACCTACAGTACCATCACTACGTCATAGAAACATATATTTGTGTTCTCTCTACCCTTCTGCTTTTAAAGAGGAACAAGAACAGTAAACAGTTTCCATTAGTGTTTTAATTTATAGGTTTCTGTGGGGGGTGTACAGTAGCTTCAATGCTATATTTAAAATGTCATTATAAACTGGGTGGTTTGATCCCTGAATGCTGAGTGGCTGGAAGCCGTGGTATATCAGACGGTATACCACGGGTATGACAAAACATGTATTTTTACTGCTCTAATTACGTTGTTAACCAGTTTATAATAGCAATAAGGCTTTGTGATATATGGCCAATATACCACTAAGGGCTGTTCTTAGGCAAGACACAACACGGAGATATACAACACCTCCTCGGGCCTTTTTGCTTAATTATAACAGTCAAGTCAAATTACACTTGATATTCTGACAGGCAGAAGTCATGAGTTTTGGGGGGATTTATCTGAAGTAGGATGTCACACAGACAGAAGTCATGAGTTTTGGGGGGATTTATCTGAAGTAGGATGTCACACAGACAGAAGTCATGAGTTTTGGGGGGATTTATCTGAAGTAGGATGTCACACAGACAGAATGGAATTGATGCCACCCTACTGAAACCACCAATGTTTCCAATTTACGTAAGACACCACAACGGTTAGGCCGTGTAACTATCAGGGGGTGAAGAAGTATGCAATCATCAAAGTGCTATACACCACATACAGTAAGTCTTGAACAATTACATGTAGCTGCCACTGTGGGAGTTTTAAATGAGACATAGGCCTACAGTTGGCTGTCTAGGGGATGAGTTGACAGGTGGGTTGGCAGACAGCTGGGGGTTTTGACATTCTCTCTCTCTCTCTCTCTCTCTCTCTCTCTCTCTCTCTCTCTCTCTCTCTCTCTCTCTCTTTATCTCGCTCTCCCTCTCTCTCTCTCTCTCTCTAACTTTCTCTCTCTTCTATACCATCCTTCCTTTAACGTTGTCTCTTCAGGCTGGCGATGGAGCCGAAGTGAGTGACTCATACTGTCTGTAGTCACCATCTAACGTCCCTTTTTTAGTGTATATGTGTGTGGATGAGTGTGTGTCTATGTGTGTGTGTGTATGTGTGCGCAAGCGAGGATGTGACTGTCTTTTCCTCTTCCCCATTGGGTAGGGAGAGAAATATGTGAGGGAGGGCTGTGGTGGGACAGTTGTGGAGGAGGGAGGAAGGTGACACATCCTATAGCTTTGAGGCATCGGAGCTGCAATCTACTGTAGAGATAGAGTTCTGTCCTACTATCCAGGTCTATGCTCAAACAGTTTGAGCTACTACTTTTAAAAACCCATCTCTCCAGAAATCAGTCTCTCACTGTTGTCGCTTGTTATAGACCCCCCTCAGCCCCCAGCTGTGCCCTGGACACCATATGTGAATTAATTGCCCCCCATCTATCGTCAGAGTTCGTACTGTTAGGTGACCTAAACTGGGATATGCTTAACACAATCTAAGCTAGATACCCTCAATATCACACAAATTATCAAGGAACCTACCAGGTACAACCCCAAATCCGTAGATATAATCCTGACCAACTTGCCCTCTAAATACACCTCTGTTGTTTTCAACCAGGATCTCAGCGATCACTGCCTCATTGCCTGCGTCCGTTATGGGTCCGCAGTCAAACGACCACCCCTCATCACTGTCAAACGCTCCCTAAAACACTTTAGCGAACAGGCCTTTCTAATTGGCCTGGCCTGGGTATCCTGGAAGGATATTGACCTCATCCCGTCAGTAGAGGATGCCTGGTTGTTCTTCAAAAGTGCCTTCCTCACCATCTTAAATAAGCATGCCTTTTTCAAAAAAATGTAGAAAATCGAATAGTCCCCGCGATATGCACCTTTTCAGGGAAGTCAGGAACCAAGATACACAGTCAGTTACGAAAGCAAAGGCTAGCTTTTTCAAACAGAAATTTGCATCCTGCAGCACTAATTCCCAAAGGTTTTGGGACACTGTAAAGTCCATGGAGAATAAGAGCACCTCCTCCCAGCTGCCCACTGCCCTGAGGCTAGGAAACACTGTCACCACCGATAAATCCACGATAATCGAGAATTTCAATAAGCATTTCTCTACGGCTGGCCACGCTTTCCACCTGGCTACCCCAACCCCGGCCAAAACAAACAGATCACCGACCATTTCGAATCACACCGTACCTTCTCCGCTATGCAATCCGGTTTCCGAGCTGCTCACGGGTGCACCTCAGCCACGCTCAAGGCCCTAAACGATATCATAACCACCATCGATAAAAGACAGTACTGTGCAGCCGTCTTCATCAACCTGGCCATGGCTTTCGACTCTGTCAATCACCGTATTCTTATCGGCATACTCAACAGCCTTGATTTCTCTAATTACTGCCTCGCCTTGTTCACTAACTACTTATCAGATAAATTTCAGTGTGTCAAATGTTGTCCTGTTGTCCGGACCTCTGGCAGTCTCTATGGGGGTGCCACAGGGTTCAATTCTCGGGCCGACTCTTTTCTCTGTATATATCAATGATGTCGCTCTTGCTGCGGGTGATTCTTTGATCCACCTCGATGCAGAAGACACCATTCTGTATACATCTGGCCCTTCTTTGGACACTGTGTTAATAAACCTCCAAACAAGCTTCAATGCCATACAACTCTCCTTCCGTGGCCTCCAACTGCTCTTAAATCCAAATAAAACTAAATGTATGCTCTTCAACCGATCGGTGCCTGCACCTGCCCGCCCGTCCAGCATCACTACTCTGGATGGTTCTGACTTAGAATATGTGGACAACTACAAATACCTAGTTGTCTGGTTAGACTGTAAACTCTCCTTCCAGACTCACATCAAACATCTCCAATCCAAAGTTAAATCTAGAATTGGCTTCCTATTTCGCAACAAAGCATCCTTCACTCATGCTGCCAAACACACCCTCGTAAAACTGACCATCCTACCGATCCTCGACTTCGGCGATGTCATTTACAAAATAGCCTCCAATACCCTACTCAATAAATTGGATGCAGTCTATCACAGTGCCATCCGTTTTGTCACCAAAGCCCCATATACTACCCACCACTGCGACCTGTATGCTGTCGTTGGCTGGCCCTCGCTTCATACTCGTCGCCAAACCCACTGGCTCCAGGTCATCTACAAGACCCTGCTAGGTAAAGTCCCACCTTATCTCAGCTCGCTGGTCACCATAGCAGCACCCACCTGTAGCACGCGCTCCAGCAGGTATATCTCACTAATCATCCCCAAAGCCAATTCTTCCTTCGGCCGCCTCTCCTTCCAGTTCTCTGCTGCCAATGACTGGAACAAACTACAAAAATCTCTGAAACTGGAAACACTTATCTCCCTCACTAGCTTTAAGCACCAGCTGTCAGAGCAGCTCACAGATTACTGCACCTGTACATAGCCCATCTATAATTTAGCCCAAACAACTACCTCTTCCCCTACTGTATTTATTTATTTAGCTCCTTTGCACCCCATTATTTCTATTTCTACTTTGCACTTTCTTCCACTGCAAATCTACCATTCCAGTGTTTTACTTGCAATATTTTATGTACTTCGCCACCATGGCCTTTTTTTGCCTTTACCTCCCTTATCTCACCTCATTTGCTCACATTGTATATAGACTTATTTTTCTACTGTATTATTGACTGTATGTTTTTGTTTGGCAGCATTTTACTCCATGTGTAACTCTGTGTTGTTGTACCTGCCTACCTGGTTAAATAAAGGTGAAATAAATAAAAATAAAATAAAATGCTGCCAACCATACCCTCGTAAAACTGACTATCCTGCCGATCCTTGACTCCGGCGATGTCATTAACAAATTAGCCTCCAACACTCTACTCAGCAAATTGGATGCAGTCTATCACAGTGCCATCCGTTTTGTCACGAAAGCCCCATATACTACCCACCATTGCGACCTGTATTCTCTCGTTGGCTGGTCCTCGCTACATATTCGCCGCCAAACCCACTGGCTCGAGGTCATCTATAAGTCTTTGCTAGGTAAATCTCCGCCTTATCCCAGCTCACTGATCACCATAGCAACACCCACCCATAGCACACGCTCCAGCAAGTATATTTCACTGGTCATCCCCAAAGCACCCCCTTTGGCCGCCTTTCCTTCCAGTTCTCTGCTGCCAATGACTGGAACGAATTGCAAAAATCACTGAAGTTGGAGACTTATATCTCCCTCACTAACTTCAAGCATCAGCAATCTGAGCAGCTTACCGATCGCTGCAGCTGTACACAGCCCATCTGTAAATAGCCCATCCAACCAACTACCTACCTCATCCCCATATATATATTTTTTTCTGCTCTTTTGCTCATCAGTATTTCTACTTGCACATCCTCATCTGCATATCTATCACTCCAGTGTTAATTGCTAAATTGTAATTATTTCGCCACTAAGGCCTATTTATTGCCTTACCTCCTAACTTAATTTGCACACACTGTATACAGCTGTTCTACTGTGTTATTGACTGTACGTTTGTTTATCCCATGTGTAACTCTGTCTTGTTGTTTTTGTCTTATTGCTTTGCTTTATCTTGGCCAGGTCGCAGTTGTAAATGAGAACCTGTTCTCAACCTGTTCTCAACTGCCTACCTGGTTAAATAAAGGTGAAATCTTTTTTTATTTTTTTATTCCCTCCTACTTTTCCCCTCCAGCACTGTCTCCCCCTCCCCTCCCCCTCCCCCTCCCCCTTCTCACACAGCTATCAAACACTCAACACTGTATATAGCCATAATATGACATTTGAAATGTCTCTATTCTTTTGGAACTTTTGTGAGTGTAATGTTAACTGTTCATTTTATATTGTTTATTTCACTTTTGTTTATTATGTATTTCACTTGCTTTGGCAATGTAAACATATGTTTCCCATGCCAATAAAGCACTTTGAATTGAATTGAGAGAATAATTTGACCTTGCCTAACCCACTACCTTGACTAGTGAAGACTGATTCTGCCTGATAAGTGGCTGGCTGTGCTGCTAAGAAAAGGAATCGTTTTCACCACCAGACAATCACTGACAACATCCTCAGAAGTTAGAGAGGTATCAATCTAAACTCCTCTTTAAACCTCAGGAGATAGAGAGGTAGCTATCTAAACTCCTCTTTAAACCTCAGGAGATAGAGAGGTAGCTATCTAAACTCCTCTTTAAACCTCAGGAGATAGAGAGGTAGCTATCTAAACTCCTCTTTAAACCTCAGGAGATAGAGAGGTATCAATCTAAACTCCTCTTTAAACCTCAGGAGATAGAGAGGTAGCTATCTAAACTCCTCTTTAAATTATGAATCATAATGAGGAGGATAAATAATGGAAATCTAAATGTTCAGGATCCTTATTTTTACCATGGGTGCCAGTCTGTTGGTCGTGATTGCTTATAGTATAACCTTCTGGGTTCAAATCCAGGTTTCATTCATGTCACAAGACTGTGTTAGCCTGCTGAGCTAAAGCCCTATGCATTACTAAGCAGGCAGTAATCAAACAGGCCAGAACTCTCCCAGACAGTCTGTCCTTTTCTAGTCTCAACATCTCAGTTACTGGTGCTTTACTAGCATAATCATCATATAATGGAAACTATGGCAGCAGAAATCACAACAGAAAAACTCCCATTATAAGAGTGTCTCCCTTTTTCTCTGATCACAAATAATTCACAGGAAATGTGAATTGTTATGTGGATTATAAATAATTGATTTTTTTTATAGCAATTGATACATTTATTTGTTAGTTGAAATCAAGTCTGACATTTTAAAGTGAATATTTGAAACGGCAGAAGCCTTTTTGAACCTCAAAATTCTCAGCAACTAAAGAGTGATCAAATTAAGATCTTACATCTGTAATCTGTTCCTTTGGTGACTCATGGATTTGAGTCAGGGAGGCAGAGACAAATCAGAGGCAGAGGACGCATATGTGTGTGTGTGTTTGTGTGTGCAAGTGTGTGTGCGAATGCACGGTTGTGTGGATTTTGCCCTTAAAGAATGGTGTTGGGAATGTACAGATGTCTCATTTGTTTTCTGTATGTTGTGATGGAGTTGGAAATGTATATATCCAATATAAAAGTATTTTCTTATATGCAAATCTCACAGCATTGACCTAAAAAGGCCCTGTTTGACTTGCAACAAAGGAAGTTGAATGCTGCTTTTGCAGTTAAAACCTTGCTATCAAAACCTCTTCATTCAGAAGTACCCTGGCTGCTGATTAGAGGGGCTAGACTTCTCTCACTCAGAAGACACGGGTAGGGTCGAGTGTTACCTTGGAAAGTACTGTAACAGACCACAGGTTAGCAAAAGAGCATATTACAAGAGACATTTTTATTAGCATTAGCATTACACATTGCTAAAAGGTTAAAGAATCAACCAATTTCAAGAGCAAAGAGGACACTCTGCCTGCATGACTTGAATATTATGGCTCTCTTATCCCTCATTGGCTTGAAATTGACTTGGTGGTTACACTTACACTATTTGGATTGTCTGGAACGTTCACTTGTAGATGCTCTGGTCATACTATCAACAAACTATCTGTTGATAAGCAACTGCTTGCTAAGGTTATGGTTAGGTTTAGAATAAGGGTTAGGGTAAGTGTTAAGGTTAGGGTAAGGCTTAAGTTTAGGGTTAGAATAAGGGTTAAGGTTAGGGTAAGGGTTAAGTTTAGGGTAAGAGTTAAGGTTAGGGTAAGTGTTAAGGTTAGGGTAAGGGTTAAGGTTAGGGTAAGTGTTAAGGTTAGGGTAAGTGTTAAGGTTAGGGTACAGGTTAAGGTTAGGGTAAGTGTTAAGGTTAGGGTTAGTATAAGGGTTAAGGTTAGGGTTAGTATAAGGTTTCAGTTTAGGGATAGTTAGTTGAAATGTTACTGATAGTCTCCCCACCATCCTCCCCATCACCCGCCCATCTTCCTATTAACTTTGGTCAGCCAATCCCATATAATGTGGAGATGCGTATGTTAGCAGCCCTCGGCAGCCGGGTTCATTAACGTCTTGTTTGGACAGGCCAGGGCTTTACGCGGTGACTCACTGGCCTTCCAGACAGCCATTCACACACTCACGTACACATACACACATGTATGTACGCAGGCATGCACAAACAAGTACACACATACACACACACACACACACACACACACACACACACACACACACAACACACACACACACACACACACACACACACACACACACACACACACACACACACACACACACACACACACACACACACACACACACACACACACACACACTTATTAGCAGCTGCCATCATCAGGAGGAAGTTGATGACCTCAGTGGCGATGCCCATTTTTGGTCAAATTTACCAGAACTGAGCTGGTGCAGTTTTTTAGTGAGATCCTCTTCTCAGGCTGAAAAACACGTAGGCTGGTTGGATGGAGGGTGAAAGGGTGAGAGATCCTAATGTAGTGTAAGGGGGGAAAGCAGAAGATACCAGCTGGTAGTCTTGTTGTAGCCATTGTGAAAGAAGCTACTTTGTCTCGACAGTGCTTTAAAATGTTAACCAATGACAAAAATACAAGTATTTCCCCTTTATTTAGATGCAAAGTGACACAGAGACATTTAGTTTCTGTGGTGAGGTTAGATCACCTGCTCAACTTCCCGTATGAAAAATACAAGGTGATTTTCTTTTTTGCGAGAGTTGTTTCCTGTTTCCTGCATTTTATAGGAAAGGTGTTTTCCATCACAGTGACTACAAACTGAGTAAGTTGTGCAACCAGAATGACATTAGAAATGTCTTATAAACCCACTGTCACTCTCAATACATTTCACAACCCATACGTAACCAGCCATGAAAAGGAGTCTCATAAACCAACTGTAACTCTAAATACATTTTCCAATCCACACAAAACAACACAAAATGTGGATTCAGCACTAAAACTCGCTGGCTGCGATAAGAGAGGTTGTCCAAACATCAGTTTCCCCGACTGTAGAAGAAGAGGACAATGTTTGGCATGCGGGAGGAAACTGCTTCCTGCTGGCCCAGGACACACTTCCTGTTCACTTCCTGACCTAGCAATGCTGAGTGACAACAGCACTTCCTGTAGGACAGGAAATGGCTGGGAGAAGCCTGTGGTGCCTTGGGCCTCTGGAACATACTGGACCTAAACTAGATTGTGCCTTTAGAGTTTAGACAAAGGCCCCTCAAGGCCCGTTTCATTCTGAAGTCCATATATGTTTCAATACAGTACCTTGTAGTGCAGATACTTTAAACTAAACTGGTTCATGCCTACACCTGCTAACCACCAGTCCTGGCAACCCACATTGCGCACGCCTGGCAACCAGTATTACGCACACCTGCTCCCCATCGTTTAGCACATCTGGACGTCATCCCCACCCTGATGGTAGCCCTCAGTCATCAGGCAGTATTGGTTTTGGGTACGTTCAGTACGCTTCTCCTGTTTTGTATTTTCTTCATGTTTATTATTATGAAACTCACTTTCTGCACCTGCTTCCTGACTCCCTGCATATACGTTACAACTGGGCCTCTAGATCAGGGTCCTTCAGGCCAATTTCATCTTTGAATATAGTATGTTATTCTAGTTAGCCCGTACATTGGCCTACATCATTCTGGTTGCATTCTACAGGTTGTATCTAAAAATATCCAGACTTGTAAAGTGAGAAGGTTAAAAATGAACCATAACAAAATACCTGGAATATTTCTTTACACACGTTATGTAGAAGTACTGGAAGATGAGTCATCTTCACGTATTAGGCCTGTCAGTGAGTGGTAGGGTGTGAGGCCACCCCCCTTTCTGCATACTGCAGGGGTGGAATCCGCTAAGGTTGTAGTGAGAGTGAAACTACAGCAGCGAAACACGCTTTTGTCATAGCACCACGCTCACACATCTGGGCTGGGTGGGGTGTGTGTCTTATGTGCGCAAAGGAAATACGCGAGTGTTTAGGAAATAAGCGGGGGGTTAGGCAACTTTGACACAAATGTGGTGTTTAGTGTGTGTGTGTGGGGGGGGGGGTTTGTGTGTGTGCGTGTGTTGTGTGTGTGTGTCTGTGTGTGTGTGTGTGTGTGTGTGTGTGTGTGTGTGTGTGTGTGTGTGTGTGTGTGTGTGTTGTGAAACCCTTATTTCTGCAGTAGTGAGAGACTACAAGCCTACACATGCTGATTTTACGATGAGGAATAATCATGGTATTGGACCTGAGGCTAAGGCATATCCTCAATAATGAGAAGGAGTGTGA
This sequence comes from Salmo salar, assembly GCF_965601325.2. Classification (NCBI taxonomy): domain Eukaryota; kingdom Metazoa; phylum Chordata; class Actinopteri; order Salmoniformes; family Salmonidae; genus Salmo; species Salmo salar. Next base: position 23,636,568 of record NC_138302.1, on the reverse strand, counting down.
CTTCCCAGTTCCCATCACTTGCATTTTATTCAAAGTAGATCATCAAATCATTTCCATATGTAAATGATAACTAACTATGGCCTTATGCTACTGTCTGAAGGATTCAGTATCAACGCCTACAAAGAATTCTATATGACTACTATTCAATTCTGGCTAAACCTGAATGGCTAAAACACATATTATATGAGTGACTACCACATTCTTACCTTCAGAGATATTGTCATTTGAAGCTTTGGACAAACTGAATTTAGGCAACGTAGTTCAGTCCCTGATCTAACTGAAGGGTCTGAAACTGTGCAGGCCTACTTTGGTCCCATGTCCCACATCCACCAAGGTCCCCATCTTCTCTCCACCATGCCCCACCAGAGTGTCTCGAGGCTAGGGGAAGGAAGCCGTAGCGGGTGGGTCCAGGGCCAGGAGCTCCATGTTTATGTAATAACATCCTGCCTGCTGACTGCTGCCAACAGTGAATAATCTGCCCCCAATCTGTTCTGTTTCCCCGGTCGCCTGGCGTCTGCTCTACCACCCGCCACCCAGCCCTGCCAAGAACCAGCCTGGCACTGGCTGGTCCCAGATCTGCCTCTGCTTGAGCCGACTCTGTCTATCAATGTCACGCCAAGAACCAGTCTGGTCCCAGATCTATTTGTGCTACAGCCAACGTTGTCATGCCTGGTTCTGGCTGGTCCCAGATCAGGATATACTTTAGTCAACTAACTGGCTACCGTCACGCCATACAATGGCTCTGACTATCAGTGTCATGGCAGGGTTTGGCTGGTCCCAGATCTGTATGTTTTAGCCAACTGCTCTGACAATGAGTGTCATGGCAGGGCTTGGCTGATCCCAGATCTGTATGTGCTGTTGTCAACTGCTATCGTTGTCATGCAATAAGTTAGCCTGGTCCTAGATCTGTGTGTGTTTCAGCCAACTCCTTTCATGCTATCATATAGCCTGGTCCCAGAACAGTATATGCTCTAGCCAACGTTGCCATGCCAAGAACTAACCTGGTCCAATATCTCTATATACTTTAGCCAACTAACTGACCCCCATCATGCCATACAATGGTATAACATGTTTGATTTAGCCTGGTCCCAGATCTGTATGATTTATCCAACGGCTCTGACTATCAGTGCATGGCAGGGTTTGGCTGGAGCCCCTACAGATCTGGCACCAGGCTATATCTTGGCCTGAAACAGAGAGTTACGCAGGAAGAGGATGCCACATATGCAGTCAGCATGCCTGGCTGTTAGCTAGATGTGATGAAAGCGTCTTGGCAGTAACGGGGGGTGACAATGAGGAAGTGGGAGTGTGTATTAACACTCCAGATATAAAAGTGCTGATTTGAAGTACAGTGTAGAGAATTGTTGTTTAATAAAATACAGGGAGAAAACCATGCAATCATATTAGAATGAGCGCTCTGGCTGACATTTATAATGACTGTTTTCTTACCGGTATTCATGATGACAATAGCAAGGATAACGATGAGGACAGACTTGTTTGTGGGTGGGGTCAATCGAGAGCTGTGACTAAACCTCCTTACCTCTGTGTGTCATTGGCCAACGCCTCCGTAGACCACACCGCTTTCACTGGAGATCTCTCTTAATACTTATTCACCTGAGATAATGCTATATGCGTAAGAACATTTACCTGCCTTAACATTCCCAGGCAGGATCCACAAACCATACCCCCAGGCCTGCTGATGAGTCAACCCAGAGATGGATGCCTCCAACTGGGTGGACGTCTTGGTTACCTTGGGCTCTCCTGGAGAATTTCCAAATCCTCAACGATGTGTAAAAGAGAAGTAGGATAGAGAAGTATGATAGAGAAGTATGATAGAGAAGGAATGATAGAGAAGTATGATAGAGAAGTATGATAGGGCCATTGAGAGAGATAAGGGGCTGTTTCCAGCTTCCTGTGTGTGTAATGCTTATGGTTGTGTAGCTTTGGGCAGCGAAGGTGGAAGAAGGGTTCATTTCGTCAACAAAAATAGTGACTCAAATATTTGTCAAACACCTATTTTTCAGTGCCAATTAACAAGACTATAACTGACTAAATAGACCCTATGACTAAACAAAAATTATTTTTCATTTCAGTTGACTAAAACAAGACGAGACTCAAATCTGACTACTAAGTGCACTGGACAAGAGATTGAGAGCTTTTCAGTGATAAGCACAATTAAAATTAGCAGCACAGCGCAGTTCTGTTCAGCAGTGGGAAGGAATGCGCCACACCCGGAACACAGCCTAGTCTACATCCGCTTGTGAACTGCGGGGGAGCAAGCGATGAGTGTTGGCAGACAGGCAGACAGGCACCAGGCAGACAGGCAGACAGGCACCAAGCAGATAGGCAGATAGGCAGACAGGTAGACAGACAGACAGGCTCCACTTCGGCTCCGATGATACACCTCGCCCATGCGACTCCAGTTGCATCACCGCCTGGTATGGCAACTGCTCGGCATCTGACCGTAAGGCGCTTCAGAGGGTAGTGCGTACGGCCCAGTACATCACAGGGCTCAAGCTTTCTGCCATCCAGGACCTCTATACCAGGCGGTGTCAGAGGAAAGCCCATAAAATTGTCAGACTCTAGTCACCCAAGTTAAAGACTGTTTTCTCTGCTACCGTACGGCAAGCGGTACCGGAGTGCCTAGTCTAGAACGAAAAGGCTCCTCAACAGCTTCTACCCCCAAGCCATAAGATTGCCACCGGACAATTTACATTGACCCCCTCCCTTTTGTACACTGCTGTTAGTCGCTGTTTGTTTGTTACCTATGAATAGTCACTTCGCCCCCACCTACATGTACAGATTACCTCAACTAGCCTGTACCCCTGCACACTGACTGTGTACCGGTGCCCCCTGTATATAGCCTCGTTATTGTTATTCTTATTGTGTTCCTTTTTGTTATTACTTTTTATTTTAGTCTACTTGGTAAATATGTTCTTCTTCTTGAACTGCACTGTTGGTTAAGGGCTTGTAAGTAAGCATTTCACGGTAAAGTCTACACTTGTTGTATTCGGGGCATGTGTCACGTCCTGACCATAGAAAGCTGTTATTTTTCTATGGTAGAGTAGGTCAGGGCGTGACAGGGTTTTTTTCCCTATGTTTTCTATTTCTATGTTGTCAGGTTCTAGTTTTGTATTTCTATGTTGGGGTTTGTTTGGGATGATCTCCAATTAGAGGCAGCTGGTCCTCGTTGTCTCTAATTGGAGATCATACTTAAGTAGGGTTTTTTTCCACCTGGGTTTGTGGGAGATTGTTTTTGAGTAGTGTATGTTTCACCTCTGCGTCCCGGTTTGTTGTTTTGTTCTCTAGTTTATGTATTGCATAGTTTCACAGTGTAAATAAAATGTGGAACGACACACACGCTGCATTTTGGTCCGCTTCTCCTTCCTACGACAACTATGACAACATGTGACAAATAAAGTTTGATTTGATCTCTTGCTTCGCAGTAGCTAACCAGTCACCACCAGCCTTCTAGAAACCCTTTACCTGGTTAAGAAACACAAGCTGCTTTACCAAATACATTTAAAACAATAGCAGCATTAAGTTTAATAGCAAAACAACGGTCTAGCTATATTTTTCTCTCCCTTGAGTATAGAAAAGTTTTGGAATTTGTAGTCTCGCTAAACCCTCACACTTTCCCCACTGCGTTTCATTACCAGGTTCTGTAGCCAACACACTAGCCAAGTTTCCTTCTTTTTCTCGGAGAAAATGGCTTGATTCTAGCCATTACCGTTCAAAAGATATGACCCATAATGCCGGCGCTACGTTTGTTTGTTTCTATCGTGCATTGGTGGGCCACATCTTACATTTATAAAGCACATCGCAGGCTGTTCTAAAACAAGGTTACTTGCGGACCGGACCGTTAATCATTTGTTTAGGCTACACCTTGTTCATTCATGTTAACTCATTAGCTAGCTATAGCTAACATCCTGGGGCGCGTTCAGCAGGACTGTCATAATCTTCATCGTCTGAAGAGGAGAAATCATCGGCCCAATATGCAGCGGGTATATTGCTCATCTTCGTATTTATTGAAGGTAAACACACTTAAACAAAATAACGATGATAACAGTCCAGTAAGGTGCACAGACTAAACCGGAAACAACCACCCACAAACACAAGTGAAAACAAACACACTTAAATATGACCTCCAATTAGAGACAACGACAACCAGCTGCCTCTAATTGGAGGTCATATTTAAGTGTGTTTGTTTTCACTTGTGTTTGTGGGTGGTTGTTTCCGGTTTAGTCTGTGCACCTTACTGGACTGTTATCGTCGTTATTTTGTTTAAGTGTGTTTACCTTCAATAAATACGAAGATGAGCAATATACCCGCTGCATATTGGTCCGATGATTTCTCCTCTTCAGACGACGAAGATTATGACAGAACCACCCACCAACTAAGGACCAAGCAGTGGAGGAAGGAGCAGCAGGAGAGCTACTTAGAGTCGTGGACATGGGAGGAAATAATGGATGGAAAGGGACCCTGGAGGCAGGCAGGGGAGTACCAGCGCACGAAGGAGGAGTTGGAGGCAGCAAAGGTTGAGCGTCGGAGGTATGAGGCACTATATCCTCCATTTCAGGAGGTGAGGAGGCAGCCCCAACAAAATGTTTTGGGGGGGCACACGGGGAGTTGGAGTAAGTCAGGAAATAGGCCTGAACCAACTCCTCGTGCTTATTATGGGGGGCGTTTGGCATTGAGAGCACCGTGCTATGCGGAAGTGCGCACAGTCTCGCCCATCCACACGTACAGTCCGGTACGGTTGATACCAGTCACCCGCAAGTGCCGTGCTAGAGTGGGCATCCAGCCAGGGAGAAGTGCGCCGGCACAGCACATCTGGCCACCAGTGCATCTCCTAGGCCCAGGCTACCCTGCGCCTGCTCTACGCACGGCAGCCATCATGCCTCAGCACAGCCCAGTTCGTGCCAGCACTCCGCCCGTGCAGGGCTACAGTGACAATCCAGCCAGGACGGGTTGTGCAGGCTGTGCGCTCCAGACCTCCAGTGCGTATTCAAGACCCAGTGTATCCTGTTCCTGCTCCTCTCACTAGCCCTGTTGTGCGTGTTACTGTTCTGGCGCCTCCAAAGCCAGCCCCACGCATCAGGCCTCAAGTGCGCCTGCCCAGTCCAGTACATCCTGTTCCTGCTCCTCGCACTAGCCCTGTGGTGCATGTCACTAGTCTGGCGCCTCCAAAGCCAGCCCCACGCATCAGGCCTTCAGTGCGCAGTCCCCGTCCAGAGCTTCCGGCGACAGTTCCCCGTCCAGAGCTTCCGACGACAGTGCCCCGTCCAGAGCTTCCGGCGACAGTGCCCCGTCCAGAGCTTCCGGCGACAGTGCCCCGTCCAGAGCTTCCGGCGACAGTTCTCCATCCAGTGCTTCCGGTGACATCCTACAGTCCGGAACCGACAGAGACGGCCCACAGTCCGGAGCCGGCAGAGACGGCCCACAGTCCGGAGCCTGCAGAGACGGCCCACAGTCCAGAGCCTGCAGAGACGGCCCACAGTCCGGAGCCTGCAGAGACGGCCCACAGTCCGGAGCCGGCAGAGACGGCCCACAGTCCGGAGCCTGCAGAGACCGGCCCACAGTCCGGAGCCTGCAGAGACGGCCCTCAGCCCTGAGTCTCCGGTGACGCACCTCAGCCCGAGGTCTCCAGCGACGCACCTCAGCCCGAGGTCTCCAGCGACGCACCTCAGCCCGAGGTCTCCAGCGACGCACCTCAGCCCGAGGTCTCCAGCGATGCACCTCAGCCCGAGGTCTCCCGCGACGCACCTCAGCCCGAGGTCTCCAGCGACGCACCTCAGCCCGAGGTCTCCAGCGATGCACCTCAGCCCGAGGTCTCCCGCGACGCACCTCAGCCCGAGGTCTCCAGCGATGCACCTCAGCCCGAGGTCTCCCGCGACGCACCTCAGCCCGAGGTCTCCAGCGACGCACCTCAGCCTGAGGTCTCCAGCGATGCACCTCAGCCCGAGGTCTCCCGCGACGCACCTCAGCCCGAGGTCTCCAGCGACGCACCTCAGCCCGAGGTCTCCAGCGATGCACCTCAGCCCGAGGTCTCCCGCGACGCACCTCAGCCCGAGGTCTCCCGCGACGCACCTCAGCCTGAGGTCTCCAGCGATGCACCTTAGCCCAGAGCCTTCAGCAGTGGTCTACAGCCATGAGCCTTCAAGGGGGGTGGGCAGGTTAGAATGGGGACTAAAGCCGGAGCCTGAGGCAACTCTGTTGTTGGAGGATTGGGGAGGGGGGGGGGGGGGGGGTGTAGCACGGGAGCCGTCGGTGATAGTGGCCACCCTCCCTTCCCTCCCTTTATGTTTGGGGTTATTTTTGTGGGTGTTTTTGTGTTTAAGTGCAGTCGGGGTCTGCACCTTTGGGGGGAGTACTGTCACGTCCTGACTAGTATAAGGGGTTATTTGTGATTGAAGTTTGGTCAGGGCGTGGCAGGGGGTGTTTGTTTAGTGTATTTCGGGGTTTTGGTTTATGTTCTATGTTTTCTATTTCTATGTGGTTTTTCTAGTTTTCTATTTCTATGTTGTGTTTTTTTCAATGACCTCCAATTAGAGGCAGCTGGTTGTCGTTGTCTCTAATTGGAGGTCATATTTAAGTGTGTTTGTTTTCACTTGTGTTTGTGGGTGGTTGTTTCCGGTTTAGTCTGTGCACCTTACTGGACTGTTATCATCGTTATTTTGTTTAAGTGTGTTTACCTTCAATAAATACGAAGATGAGCAATATACCCGCTGCATATTGGTCCGATGATTTCTCCTCTTCAGACGACGAAGATTATGACAAGGACGCAACGTTTTGGAACGTTCAGATAGAAATATCCTATGTAGGACAAACATGACTCTCTGACATGTTGAATAAGGGATAACGTGGAATTCATGGAATTTCTATCTGCAACGTTCAAGAACGTTTTGCAACTGAACGTTGCCATAACATTACCAGTACCCTATATACAGACATTTTGCGGCACAGAAAGAAAGGACAATGGATAGGAAACAATTTATTGACTAAATTCCTCTTGCCACTACAATGTGTCTGGCTGGGTAAATAACTTTATTTTGAGTTCATGTGGACCCTCGACTACATCACTGGGCGAAACAGTCATTATCTCCCATTCAAAGTCATTATCCCCGTACTACTTGCGGCTGTGGTGTCACACCCTGATCTGTTTCATCTGTCTTGTGCTTGTCTCCACCCCCCACCAGGTGTCTCCTATTTGTCCCCATTATCTCCTGTGTATTTATACCTATTTTTTTCTGTTTGTCTGTTGCCAGTTCGTCTTGTCCCGTTAAGTCCTACCAGCGCGTTCCTGTGTTCCCTTTGCTGTAGTTTCTGTTTGTCCTAGTCTTCCCAGTTCTGACCTTTCTGCGTGTCCTGATCCTGCCTGCCGTCCTGTACCTGCCTGTCTCTGATTTGGATTAGGACTCTTTGCCTGCGTTGACTTCCCTTTTGCCTGCCCCTTGTTCTATAATAAACTCTGAGACTCATACTATCCACCTCCTGTGTCTGCATTCTGCGTCTTAGCCTGAGCCTTGATCTGCAGTGTCTGGAACGTTGATAACAATGGTAATGACAACACTGAGTGACAGAGGTGCAGCCCATACTACTGCCAATACTTTACAGCACCATCTGGTGATCGTGCTTCTCTCTCTCTCTCTCGCTCTCTCTCAAATGAAAGGGCATTTAGTTGACTAAAATGGCCCACTGTTTTTGTCATTTTGACAATAGCTAAATCAATATTCAAATGACAAAACTGTAACTAAGACGTCAAAATGACTAACACTAGACGAAATCTAAAGAAGAGTATGAAAATGAACGCTGGGTGGAAGAGGTTGGGCCGTAACGTCCACAATGTACAATAGTGATGCTGATGGCTGATTCATTCACTACAATGCGTCTCTCCAGCACCTGCATGCACAAGAGTCTCTTTTTGTGTGTGTGTGTGTGTGTGTGTGTGTGTGTGTGTGTGTGTGTGTGTGTGTGTGTGTGTGTGTGTGTGTGTGTGTGTGTGTGTGTGTGTGTGTGTGTGTGTTTGCTTGGTTTCGCCTGTGTGTTCGCACAGGTGTTCTTCCATGTGTGTGTGCCATTCCGCGGTCTCCATCAATATATGACTGCATGACTCCTCCAAAGCCCTCTCTGATGACGCACATCTCAACAGGCTCAGCTCTGTAATACATCTCTTCCTCATCTCCCTGCCCCTCATATATAGGTGTGTGTGCATGCGTGCGCTCGTGTGTGTGTATGTAGGTGATGACCGTTGAGGCCAATGAACTCTTCTGTAATATGATCATAACACTGTCAGGTTTTAGTGTTGCAAACCAGACAGGATTATTACAGTATGTTGTGTGTGTGTGTGTGTGTGTGTGTGTGTGTGTGTGTGTGTGTGTGTGTGTGTGTGTGTGTGTGTGTGTGTGTGTGTGTGTGTGTGTGTGTGTGTGTGTGTGGGGCAGAACACTGTCAGCTTTTAATGTTGTCAGCCAGACACGACAAAGGCATTACAATATTGTTAAACCATTATCGCATTATTATTACACATTTATAACATTGCCAACGCTATGTCGCAAATTTGATCACGATGACTCTGTTATGAAATGTGACTTGACTCTATGGAATTGATTGTGTTTGATGTGTTTTGCCTGAACAAGATGGTGGTTCTGTCTAACGTTTGACTCATGGCATAGTGGCGCGCACACACACACACACACACACACACACACACACACACACACACACACACACACACACACACACACACACACACACACACACACACACACACACACACACACACACACACACACAGAGCTCCTGGCCACACAGTGGAGAAGAGGGCCTGGGTGGATATGGGTCCAAAGCAGGCTTGCACAATCTAAACCACTTCACTTGGATCAGGGACTGATCGTTGCAACCCAAATTCTGTGGACAGACTTTCTTGTTGTTGTGGTCAACTAAGCCACCATACTTCTGCGTGTCATTGGCCAACAACCAGGGTTGGGTAGGTTACTTTCTAAATGTAATCCATACAGTTACTAGTTACCTGCCCAAAATTGTAATCAATAACGTAACTTTTGGATTGCCCAAACTCAGTTACGTAATCTGATTACTTTCAGTGACTTTCCCCTTAAGAGACATTAGAAGAAGACAAAAATTATCCATCAAACACATTTGGTGTGTCATCATAGTGGTCTCTGACTTGTGGTCAGACTCATTCAGGTGGAACAAACTTAAAGATCTTACCCTTTTTTTCAATTTTCACCTAAAATGACATACCCTAATCTAACTGCCTGTAGCTCAGGACCTGAAGTAACGATATGCATATTCTTGATACCATTTGAAAGGAAACACTTTGAACACAAAAACATGCAGTTTTTTGTTGTTGTACCATCATCTTTGAAATGCAAGAGAAAGGCCATAATGTACTATTTCAGCCCAGGCGCAATTTAGATTTTGGCCACTAGATGGCAGCAGTGTATGTGCAACATGGTAGACTGATCCAATGAACCATTGCATATCTGTTCAAAATGTTGTGTCAAGACTGCCAAAATGTGCCTAATTGGTTTATTAATACATTTTCAAGTTCATAATTGTGCACTCTCCTCAAACAATAGCATGGTATTCTTTCACTGTAATAGCTACTGTAAATTGGACAATGCAGTTAGATTAACAAGAATTTATGCTTTCTGCCCATATCAGATATCCTTTCTGAATTTAAAAGTAATCCAAGAAGTAATCATCTAGTTTTTCAAAAGTATCTGTAATCTGATAACAATATCTTTGCTGGTAACATAACTGATTATAAGTACAGTTTTTGTAATCAGATTAAATACCCTGCCAATGCCTCTATAGACCACACCCCTTTAACTGAAAATCTATCTGTGTCAGTAACATCTTTCTGTTTTAACACTCCCTGTACAGTCCGTACAGTAGTATATTGCGCCTATGGTAATATATTGTGTCCGTTGTTTTTAGCTTTGGGCAGGACAGGTGGAAAGGGTTGGGCCCATGCACACAAAATGTGCAATAGTGCTGCTGATGGCTGATTCATACACTACCACGCTTCTCTCCTGCACCTGCATGCACAAGAGAGAGTGTGTGTGTGTGTGTGTGTGTGTGGGTGTGTGTGCATGTATGTGTGTGGTTTGGTTTTACTATCCTTGTGGGGACTAGAAGTCCTCACAAGGATAGTAAAGCAAGAAACATTTTGACAAGTGGGGACATTTCGCCAGGTCCCCACAAGGAAAAATTATATTTTAGGGTTAGGTTTAAGGATTAGGGTTACAATTAGGGTTAGGATTAAGGTTAGGGGCTAGGTTTAGTTTTACAGTTAGGTTAGGGATTAGGGGTTTGGGGTTAGGGTTAGGTTTAGGGTTAGGGGTTAGGAAAAAAATGGATAATTAATGGGAATACATTTTTTGGCCTCCACAATGATAGTTAAACTAATGTGTGTGTGTGTGTTTCATTCCACGGTCTATGTCAATAGATGAACTGCATGACTCTTCCAAAGCCCTCTCTGATGACGCACAACAGGCTCAGCTCTCTCCAAGAGGAATCTCTTCCCCATCTCCCCACCATGTTTATTAAAAGTATGATCATAACACCGTCAGCTTTTAATGTTGCTAACCAGAGGACTGTAACAGAATTATTACATTACTATAACAAGATAACAACGGTATTGCTAATGCTATGTGTTCCATATTTTATAATGTGACTCCATACCAAATCCAATATGTGACTTGACTCAACGGAAATTATTGTGTTCGATGGGTTTTGCGCGAACAAGATGGGGTTCTGTCTAATGTTTGACTCACACATTAGACACATACAGACACACACACACACACACACACACACACACACACACACACACACACACACACACACACACACACACACACACACACACACACACACACACACACACACACACACACACACACACACACACACACACACACACACACACACACACAGCTACTCATCTCAGCCCAGTTGGCACAGCTTGTTATTACTGCTCTGGAGCCCATTCAGCCTAAAACCTTCCCCTGCTACAGTAAACAGTAAGTGTGCACGCGCACGGACGCATGCGCACGGACGGACGCGCACAGACACGCGCGCACACACACACACACACACACACACAAACACACACACACACACACACACACACACACACACACACACACACACACACACACACACACACACACACACACACACACACACACACACACACACACACACACACACACACTAATACATAATCCAGCAACAGTGAGTCAGAAGTGAGTCCTCCAGGTCTGTCTCCCTCCAGCAGCCTTCTCTCCTCCATGTCCATCTCCCTTCAGCAGCCTTCTCTCCCCCAGGTCAGTCTCCCTTCAGCAGCCTTCTCTCCTCTGTGTCCATCTCCCTCCAGCAGCCTTCTCTCCTCCAGGTCTGTCTCCCTCCAGCAGCCTTCTCTCCTCCGTGTCCATCTCCCTTCAGCAGCCTTCTCTCCCCCAGGTCCTTCTCCCTTCAGCAGCCTTCTCTCCTCCAGGTCCTTCTCCCTTCAGCAGCCTTCTCTCCCCCAGGTCAGTCTCCCTTCAGCAGCCTTCTCTCCTCTGTGTCCATCTCCCTCCAGCAGCCTTCTCTCCTCCAGGTCTGTCTCCCTCCAGCAGCCTTCTCTCCTCCGTGTCCATCTCCCTTCAGCAGCCTTCTCTCCCCCAGGTCCTTCTCCCTTCAGCAGCCTTCTCTCCTCCAGGTCCTTCTCCCTTCAGCAGCCTTCTCTCCCCCAGGTCCTTCTCCCTTCAGCAGCCTTCTCTCCCCCAGGTCCTTCTCCCTTCAGCAGCCTTCTCTCCTCCAGGTCCTTCTCCCTTCAGCAGCCTTCTCTCCTCCAGGTCCGTCTCCATTAAGCAGCCTTCTTTCCTCCAGGTCCGTCTCCCTTCAGCAGCCCTGCAGGAGATTAAAAACTATGGGTGACAGGGCTTTCAGTTGAGTGGCTCTGCAGCTGTCGAACGCACTTCCAGACACTATTAGGGCTGCAGAGTCTCTTCCAGACACGATTAGGGCTGCAGAGTCTCTTCCAGACACTATTAGGGCTGCAGAGTCTCTTCCAGACACTATTAGGGCTGCAGAGTCTCTTCCAGACACGATTAGGGCTGCAGAGTATCTTCCAGACACGATTAGGGCTGCAGAGTCTCCTCCAGACACTATTAGGGCTGCAGAGTCTCTTCCAGACACGATTAGGGCTGCAGAGTATCTTCCAGACACGATTAGGGCTGCAGAGTCGCTGCAGAGTCTCTTCCAGACACTATTAGGGCTGCAGAGTCTCCTCCAGACACTATTAGGGCTGCAGAGTCTCCTCCAGACACTATTAGGGCTGCAGAGTCTCTTCCAGACACTATTAGGGCTGCAGAGTCTCTTCCAGACACGATTAGGGCTGCAGAGTCTCCTCCAGACACGATTAGGGCTGCAGAGTCTCCTCCAGACATGATTAGGGCTGCAGAGTCTCCTCCAGACACGATTAGGGCTGCAGAGTCTCTTCCAGATACTATTAGGGCTGCAGAGTCTCCTCCAGACACGATTAGGGCTGCAGAGTCTCTTCTAGACACTATTAGGGCTGCAGAGTCTCTTCTAGACACGATTAGGGCTGCAGAGTCTCTTCCTGCCACGATTAGGGCTGCAGAGTCTCCTCCAGACATGATTAGGGCTGCAGAGTCTCTTCTAGACACGATTAGGGCTGCAGAGTCTCTTCCAGACACGATTAGGGCTGCAGAGTCTCTTCCAGACACAATTAGGGCTGCAGAGTCTCCTCCAGACACGATTAGGGCTGCAGAGTCTCCTCCAGACATGATTAGGGCTGCAGAGTCTCCTCCAGACACGATTAGGGCTGCAGAGTCTCTTCCAGATACTATTAGGGCGGCAGAGTCTCCTCCAGACACGATTAGGGCTGCAGAGTCTCTTCTAGACACTATTAGGGCTGCAGAGTCTCTTCCAGACACGATTAGGGCTGCAGAGTCTCCTCCAGACATGATTAGGGCTGCAGAGTCTCTTCCAGACACTATTAGGGCAGCAGAGTCTCCTCCAGACACGATTAGGGCTGCAGAGTCTCCTCCAGACATGATTAGGGCTGCAGAGTCTCTTCTAGACACGATTAGGGCTGCAGAGTCTCTTCCAGACACGATTAGGGCTGCAGAGTCTCTTCCAGACACTATTAGGGCTGCAGAGTCTCCTCCAGACACGATTAGGGCTGCAGAGTCTCCTCCAGACATGATTAGGGCTGCAGAGTCTCCTCCAGACACGATTAGGGCTGCAGAGTCTCTTCCAGATACTATTAGGGCTGCAGAGTCTCCTCCAGACACGATTAGGGCTGCAGAGTCTCTTCTAGACACTATTAGGGCTGCAGAGTCTCTTCTAGACACGATTAGGGCTGCAGAGTCTCCTCCAGACATGATTAGGGCTGCAGAGTCTCTTCTAGACACGATTAGGGCTGCAGAGTCTCTTCCAGACATGATTAGGGCTGCAGAGTCTCTTCCAGACACTATTAGGGCTGCAGAGTCTCCTCCAGACACGATTAGGGCTGCAGAGTCTCCTCCAGACATGATTAGGGCTGCAGAGTCTCCTCCAGACACGATTAGGGCTGCAGAGTCTCTTCCAGATACTATTAGGGCTGCAGAGTCTCCTCCAGACACGATTAGGGCTGCAGAGTCTCTTCTAGACACTATTATGGCTGCAGAGTCTCTTCTAGACACGATTAGGGCTGCAGAGTCTCTTCCAGACACGATTAGGGCTGCAGAGTCTCTTCCAGACACTATTAGGGCTGCAGAGTCTCTTCTAGACACGATTAGGGCTGCAGAGTCTCTTCCAGACACGATTAGGGCTGCAGAGTCTCTTCCAGACACTATTAGGGCTGCAGAGTCTCCTCCAGACACAATTAGGGCAGCAGAGTCTCCTCCAGACACGATTAGGGCTGCAGAGTCTCCTCCAGACATGATTAGGGCTGCAGAGTCTCCTCCAGACACGATTAGGGCTGCAGAGTCTCTTCCAGACACAATTAGGGCTGCAGAGTCTCTTCCAGACACGATTAGGGCTGCAGAGTCTCTTCTAGACACGATTAGGGCTGCAGAGTCTCCTCCAGACACTATTAGGGCTGCAGAGTCTCTTCCAGACACTATTAGGGCTGCAGAGTCTCTTCCAGACACTATTAGGGCTGCAGAGTCTCCTCCAGACACGATTAGGGCTGCAGAGTCTCTGGCCTCCTTTAAGAAACAGCTCAAGACCATGCTGTTCAGAAAAGCTTTCAAGGACCTCTGCTAATTCTGTTCTCATGCCCTCCAGATCTGACCACACCTGTATACAGCTTTGATTGTTGTCTGTGTTCTTTGTTTTGTTTTGGTGATTGTTTTTAATTATTATTATTATTTATTTATTTTTAATCCGCCTTGGGTCTGAGAAAAGTGCTTTAGGTGTTCTTCCAAATTAAATGTATTATTATTATTATTATTATTATTATTATTATAAAGCTTGTGAAATACACAAGAAAGAAAAGAAGACAAAAAGAGTGGGAACAGAAAGTCTTTCCTGATGAAAGATGAAAAGACGGGGATGACAGGCCTGAGACTGTGTAAGATGGCAGGGTCTGTGTGTGCATGCATGTGTCTGTGTGGTGTGATGGCATTGTGACCACGATGAGCCAAATTGGCACGATGACATCACAGGAAATGACCCATTCCAATGACCCTAAGAAAAATGATGAATCCCTTCCAAAACGTCACCCAGTCGCTGCACAATGGTGGCGTCATCATGTTACATCACTGTGGTTCTGCCTGGCTGACTGGCTGACATAAACAGAAAAACTGTTTGTGTCCCAAATGGCACCCTACTCCCTATGTAGTGCACTACTTTTGACCAGCGCCCATAGGCCCATAGAGCTCTGGTAAAAAGTAGTTCATACATAGGGCAGTGGTTCCCATCTCCAGTTCCCCAACAGCACACATTCTGATTGTGGCCCTGGACAAGCACATCTGATTCAACTTGTCAACTAATCATCAATCCCTCAATCAGTTGAATCAGGTATGTTTGTCCGGGGTACTTGAGGAGCGGAGCTGGGACTCACTGGTATAGAGAATAGGGTTCCATTGGGGACACAATCTGTTGGCCCAAATTTCTTCTTCACAGAGAAAGTGCAGAGAGACAGTATGTTTTGGGGCTGTGAGGCTGTGGCAGTGGTGCCACAGACACAGACAGACACAGAAACACACACACACACACACACACACACACACACACACACACACACACACACACACACACACACACACACACACACACACACACACACACAGAGCTCCTGGCCACACAGTGGAGAAGAGGGCCTGGGTGGATATGGGTCCAAAGCAGGCTTGCACAATCTAAACCACTTCACTTGGATCAGGGACTGATCGTTGCAACCCAAATTCTGTGGACAGACTTTCTTGTTGTTGTGGTCAACTAAGCCACCATACTTCTGCGTGTCATTGGCCAACAACCAGGGTTGGGTAGGTTACTTTCTAAATGTAATCCATACAGTTACTAGTTACCTGCCCAAAATTGTAATCAATAACGTAACTTTTGGATTGCCCAAACTCAGTTACGTAATCTGATTACTTTCAGTGACTTTCCCCTTAAGAGACATTAGAAGAAGACAAAAATTATCCATCAAACACATTTGGTGTGTCATCATAGTGGTCTCTGACTTGTGGTCAGACTCATTCAGGTGGAACAAACTTAAAGATCTTACCCTTTTTTTCAATTTTCACCTAAAATGACATACCCTAATCTAACTGCCTGTAGCTCAGGACCTGAAGCAACGATATGCATATTCTTGATACCATTTGAAAGGAAACACTTTGAACCCAAAAAATTGCAGTTTTTTGTTGTTGTACCATCATCTTTGAAATGCAAGAGAAAGGCCATAATGTACTATTTCAGCCCAGGCGCAATTTAGATTTTGGCCACTAGATGGCAGCAGTGTATGTGCAACATGGTAGACTGATCCAATGAACCATTGCATATCTGTTCAAAATGTTGTGTCAAGACTGCCAAAATGTGCCTAATTGGTTTATTAATACATTTTCAAGTTCATAATTGTGCACTCTCCTCAAACAATAGCATGGTATTCTTTCACTGTAATAGCTACTGTAAATTGGACAGTGCAGTTAGATTAACAACAATTTAAGCTTTCTGCCCATATCAGATATGTCTATGTCCTGGGACTTTTTTTTGTTACTTACAACCTCATGCTAATCACATTAGCGGGGGGGGGGGGGGGGGGGGGGGGGACCGATCCCGTAGAGGAAAAACTTGCACCTTTTGTCAATGCTGAATTGAATGTCATTGAGAAAACAGAAAGTTGTAATTATGGATATTTATTTCTTGCAAACATCCTTTCTGAATTTAAAAGTAATCCAAGAAGTAATCATCTAGTTTTTCAAAAGTATCTGTAATCTGATAACAATATCTTTGCTGGTAACATAACTGATTATAAATACAATTTTTTGTAATCAGATTAAATACCCTGCCAATGCCTCTATAGACCACACCCCTTTAACTGAAAATCTATCTGTGTCAGTAACATCTTTCTGTTTTAACACTCCCTGTACAGTCCGTACAGTAGTATATTGCGCCTATGGTAATATATTGTGTCCGTTGTTTTTAGCTTTGGGCAGGACAGGTGGAAAGGGTTGGGCCCATGCACACAAAATGTGCAATAGTGCTGCTGATGGCTGATTCATACACTACCACGCTTCTCTCCTGCACCTGCATGCACAAGAGAGAGTGTGTGTGTGTGTGTGTGTGTGTGGGTGTGTGTGCATGTATGTGTGTGGTTTGGTTTTACTATCCTTGTGGGGACTAGAAGTCCTCACAAGGATAGTAAAGCAAGAAACATTTTGACAAGTGGGGACATTTCGCCAGGTCCCCACAAGGAAAAATTATATTTTAGGGTTAGGTTTAAGGATTAGGGTTACAATTAGGGTTAGGATTAAGGTTAGGGGCTAGGTTTAGTTTTACAGTTAGGTTAGGGATTAGGGGTTTGGGGTTAGGGTTAGGTTTAGGGTTAGGGGTTAGGAAAAAAATGGATAATTAATGGGAATACATTTTTTGGCCTCCACAATGATAGTTAAACTAATGTGTGTGTGTGTGTTTCATTCCACGGTCTATGTCAATAGATGAACTGCATGACTCTTCCAAAGCCCTCTCTGATGACGCACAACAGGCTCAGCTCTCTCCAAGAGGAATCTCTTCCCCATCTCCCCACCATGTTTATTAAAAGTATGATCATAACACCGTCAGCTTTTAATGTTGCTAACCAGAGGACTGTAACAGAATTATTACATTACTATAACAAGATAACAACGGTATTGCTAATGCTATGTGTTCCATATTTTATAATGTGACTCCATACCAAATCCAATATGTGACTTGACTCAACGGAAATTATTGTGTTCGATGGGTTTTGCGCGAACAAGATGGGGTTCTGTCTAATGTTTGACTCACACATTAGACACATACAGACACACACACACACACACACACACACACACACACACACACACACACACACACACACACACACACACACACACACACACACACACACACACACACACACACACACACACACACACACACACACACACACAGCTACTCATCTCAGCCCAGTTGGCACAGCTTGTTATTACTGCTCTGGAGCCCATTCAGCCTAAAACCTTCCCCTGCTACAGTAAACAGTAAGTGTGCACGCGCACGGACGCATGCGCACGGACGGACGCGCACAGACACGCGCGCACACACACACACACACACACACACAAACACACACACACACACACACACACACACACACACACACACACACACACACACACACACACACACACACACACACACACACACACACACACACACACACACACACACACACACACACACACACACACACACACACACACACACAGCTACTCATCTCAGCCCAGTTGGCACAGCTTGTTATTACTGCTCTGGAGCCCATTCAGCCTAAAACCTTCCCCTGCTACAGTAAACAGTAAGTGTGCACGCGCACGGACGCATGCGCACGGACGGACGCGCACAGACACACACACACACACACACACACACACACACACACACACACACACACACACACACACACACACACACACACACACACACACACCTAATACATAATCCAGCAACAGTGAGTCAGAAGTGAGTCCTCCAGGTCTGTCTCCCTCCAGCAGCCTTCTCTCCTCCATGTCCATCTCCCTTCAGCAGCCTTCTCTCCCCCAGGTCAGTCTCCCTTCAGCAGCCTTCTCTCCTCTGTGTCCATCTCCCTCCAGCAGCCTTCTCTCCTCCAGGTCTGTCTCCCTCCAGCAGCCTTCTCTCCTCCGTGTCCATCTCCCTTCAGCAGCCTTCTCTCCCCCAGGTCCTTCTCCCTTCAGCAGCCTTCTCTCCTCCAGGTCTGTCTCCCTTCAGCAGCCTTCTCTCCCCCAGGTCCTTCTCCCTTCAGCAGCCTTCTCTCCCCCAGGTCCTTCTTCCTTCAGCAGCCTTCTCTCCTCCAGGTCCTTCTCCCTTCAGCAGCCTTCTCTCCTCCAGGTCCGTCTCCATTAAGCAGCCTTCTTTCCTCCAGGTCCGTCTCCCTTCAGCAGCCCTGCAGGAGATTAAAAACTATGGGTGACAGGGCTTTCAGTTGAGTGGCTCTGCAGCTGTCGAACGCACTTCCAGACACTATTAGGGCTGCAGAGTCTCTTCCAGACACGATTAGGGCTGCAGAGTCTCTTCCAGACACGATTAGGGCTGCAGAGTCTCTTCCAGACACTATTAGGGCTGCAGTCTCTTCCAGACACGATTAGGGCTGCAGAGTATCTTCCAGACACGATTAGGGCTGCAGAGTCTCCTCCAGACACTATTAGGGCTGCAGAGTCTCTTCCAGACACGATTAGGGCTGCAGAGTATCTTCCAGACACGATTAGGGCTGCAGAGTCGCTGCAGAGTCTCTTCCAGACACTATTAGGGCTGCAGAGTCTCCTCCAGACACTATTAGGGCTGCAGAGTCTCCTCCAG